>NW_012115710.1:3023979-3078212 GCF_000951035.1 Colobus angolensis palliatus | reverse complement strand
GAGAGAGAGAGAGAGAAAGAAAGAAAGAAAGAAAGAAAGAAAGAAAGAAAGAAAGAGAAAGAAGAAAGAAAGAAGGAAGGAAGGAAGGAAGAGAGAGAGAGAGAAGGAGAAAGAGAGAGAGAAAGAGAGAGAGAGAGAGAGAATGAGAAACAGACATGGGAAAGAGGAAGGGAGAGAGAACAGAACCAGGAAGTGAGTGAGAAATAGACAAATGAGGCTGGGTGTGGTGGCACACGCCTGTGGTCCCAGATACTCTAAAGGCTGAGGTGGGAGAATTGCTTGAGCCCAGGAGTTTGAGACCAGCCTGAGCAGCATAGTGAGACTCTGTCTCTACAAACAAACAAACAAAAATTAGCTGGGCATGGTGGCACGTGCCTGTGGCCCCAGCTACTGAGGAAGCTGAGGCAGGAGGATTGCTTGAACCCAAGAGTTCAAGGTTACGGTGAGCTATTATTGTGTCACTGTATCCAGCCTGGGCAATGGAGTGAGACTGTCTCTAAAATGAATGAAAAAAAAGCACATGGGTTGGGCGCGGTGGCTCATGCCTGTAATCCCAGCACTTTGGGAGGCTGAGGCAGGTGAATCACTTGAGGTCAGGAGTTTGAGACCAGCCTGGCCAACATGGTCTCTACTAAAAATACAAAACTTAGCCAGGTGTGGTGGTGTGTGCCTGTAATCCCAGCTACTCAAGAGGCTGAGGCAGGAGAATCGCTTAACCTGCTGCAGGCTGGAGGTTACAGTGAGCCAAGATCACACCACTGTACTCCAGCCTGGGTGACAGAGTGAGACTGTCTCCAAAAAAAAAAAAAAAAAAAAAAAACTGGGGCTGGGTTTTGTATCCCAGACCAAATGCCTGCACTTTGAATGCCTGGTTGGGAAGCCTGAGATTATCCCGTGGGGAAGCATCGAGAGTGTGAACTGAATGCTGTTAGGAGACAATCATCCATGGCTGTCTTACCTTTCTGCCTGTCTCCTGAGAAAGGTATTAGTCACTTTTTAGTTCCAGACTGTCTTTTTACGGACGTTTCTCTAGAGCATCAGAACATGTTTGTTTACTGTCTTAGACAATAAAGATAATGTCCTTCTATAATGATGTATTTATTGGCTAGGATAGTAAATACAGTATGTCCTTCCAGGGCAGGTGGATCAGCAGTCTAGGATGACAAAGATAATATCTCCCTGAGGTCCAAAGTCAGGCAGATTTCCTTGCATCTCCCTTATAAGATTGAAGATCTGTAAACACATGTAAACAGAGGTTCCCCAGCATTGACACGAACCACCGTGAGCACAGCATATGCCTGAGCCACTCTGATCATCCCCGTAGGACCTGGGGGGCAAGGTGAGCCCATTTGAACATGAACCTCAAGCTACCTGCTGTGCCATGAGTAATAAAGTCCTTTGTCTCTGACCTGGAGTCTTTGTGTGCTCTGCCAATAGTTTCACTGGATACAAAATTCTTGGCTGATAATTGTTTCGTATGAGGAGGCTAAAGGCAGGAGGACCTCAATCCTTTCTAGGTTGTAGGGTTTTTGCTGAAAAATCTGCTGTCAATCTAATAGGTTTCCTTTGTAGGTTACCTGATGCTCCTTCATCTTGACTTTGGATAACCTGATGGCTATGCGCCTAGGTGGTCATCTTTTTGTTTTGTTTTGAGATGGAGTGTCACTCTGTCGCCCAGGCTGGAGTGCAGTGGCACGATCTTGGCTCACTGCAACCTTTGCCTTCCGGGTTCAAGCAACTCTTCCGCCTCAGCCTCCTGAATAGCTGGGATTACAGGCATGCACTGCCACACCCGGCTAATGTTTTGTATTTTTAGTAGAGACGGGGTTTCACTGTGTTAGCCAGGATGGCCTCAATCTCCTGACCTCATGATCCCCCTGCCTCAGCCTCCCGAAGTGCTGGGATTATAGGCGTGAGCCATCACACCTGACCAGTGGTCATCTTTTTGTAATGAATTTCACAGGCATTCTTTGAGCTTCTCGTATTTGGATATCTAGATCTCTAGCAAGGCCAAAGAAGTTTTTCCTCGATTATTCCCCTCAAATATGTTTTCCAAATTTTTAGATTTCTGTTCTTCCTTGCGAACATGAATTATTCTTAGGTTGGTCGTTTAACATAATCCCAAACTTCTTGGAGGTCTCGTTCATTTTTTTAAAATTCTTTTTTCTTTGTCTTTGTTGAATTGGGTTTATCCAAAAGTCTTTTCTTTAGGCTCTGAAGTTCTTTCTTCTACTAGTTTGATTCTATTGCTGAGATTTTCCAGTGTAGTTTGCATTTCTCTCAGTGTGTCCTTCATTTCCAGAAGTTGTTATTGTTTTTGATTTGTGCTATTTCTCTGGAGATTTTTCTGTCCGTATCCTGTAACACTTTTTAAATTTAAGTTGGTATTCGCCTTTCTCTGGTGCCTCCTTGAGTAGCTTAATAATCGATCTTCTGAATTTTTTTTCTGGCAATTTCAAAGATTTCTTTTTGGTTTGGATCCATTGTTGGTGAGCTAGTCCTTGGTTGTATTATTTTTTAGTGTGCAGGTTTTGTGTTGGTTAGCCTCCAGCCAGGAGGTGACACTTTCAAGACAGCATCAGCTGCAGTAGTACAGGGAGGAAAACGGCTTGCCCTAGGGTCACCTGGATAAGCATTCGGGTTTCTCAGATGGTGGATGGGGCCAGAGAACTTCCAAGAGATTATGTCCTTTGTCTTTGGCTACCAGGGCAGGTAGAGAAAGACCATCAGGTGGGGGCAGGGTTAGGCGTGTCTAAGCTCAGACTCTCCTTGGGTGGGGGTCGCTGTGGCTGTTGTGGCGGTCTAGTGTGGAATATATCAATAGATATAGTTAATTTTTGGGAGCAGGCCCCCCAAAATCTGGCCATAAACTGGCCATAAACAAAATCTATGCAGCACTGTAACGTGTTCATAATGGCCCTAAGGCCCAAGCTGGAAGGTTGTGGGTTTACGGGAATGAGGGCAAGGAACACCTGGCCCGCCCAGGGCAGAAAACCACTTAAAGGCATTCTTAAGCCACAAACAATAGCATGAGCGATCTGTGCCTTAAGGACATGCTCCTGCTGCAGTTAACTAGCCCAACCTATTCCTTTAATTCAGCCCATCCCTTCGTTTCCCATAAGGGATACTTTTAGTTAATTCAGTATCTATAGAAACAATGCTAATGACTAGTTTGCTGTTAATAAATACGTGAGTAAATTTCTGTTTGGGGCTCTCAGGTCTGAAGGCTGTGAGACCCCTGATTTCCCACTTCACACCTCTATATTTCTGTGTGTGTGTCTTTAATTCCTCTAGCACTGCTGGGTTAGGGTCTCCCCGACTGAGCTGGTCTTGGCAGTTAATATTAACAAAAATCCAAGGAAGGCCCTCAGTAATTTTTTTTTTTTTCTGATGGAGTTTTGTTCTTGTTACCCAGGCCACAGTGCAGTGGCACAATGTTGGCTCACTGCAACCTTTGCCTTCCGGGTTAAGGTGATTCTCCTTCCTCAGCCTCCTGAGTAGCTGAGATTACAGGTGCCTGCCACCATGCCCAACTAATTTTTGTATTTTTAGTAGAGAGGATTTCACCATGTTGGCCAGAATGGTCTTGATCTCCTGACCTCATGATCTGCCCGCATCAGCCTCCCAAAGTACTAGGATTACAGGTGTGAGCCACAGCGCCTGGCCCCAGCTCAATAATTCTTAAGAGTGTAAACATGTCCTGAGATGGAAAATGTTTGAGAACCACCATTCTAGACATTTGCCTGAATTCTAGAGTGTAGGAGTACAGAACCTGGAGCTGGGTTTCTGGAGCCTAGATTCTAGGATTTGGAGTTGAAATCTGAGGCTTGGCTGTAGCAGTGTGGGGCTGGCTTCTGGAACACAGATTTGACATGCTCATCTGCTGCTTGGAGTTTACTATCTGCCCTGAATCCTAAAGTCCACCCTTGAGGGGTCTGGAATCTATTATCTTTAGTTGAACACCTCCAGTCTGGGTTCTGCTTTGCAGAGCTGGATTTTCTTTACCAGTGATCTGTTCTGACATTTCAGCTTCACATAGAGAAGGCCACCTCGTGGTACTGTTTTCAACCAATCAACCAAATGAATCATTAGAGCCCTTTCTAATTCCCCTAACTGCAGTGTGAAACCCAATATTTCTGTTTAGTGGGTCCATATGAATAAATTCAGCCTGATCTAACTTTATATTCCTTCTACCATTATTCTACACCCACCCTAAACATGCATTCCCACATATATTTCTTGGATTTCTCTCTATATAGTGGGTAATCCTGGCTTTGCCAATTTCTAGTGACCTAACATCTCTGCGACTCATGTTATTCTACTTTAAAGTGGAAATAATAACAGTTCCTATACAGAGTTTAGGGCTTCCCAAGTTGACCCTCCATTGTGACATCAGTTGAGATTCCAGGAGAGTCTGAAAGATCATCCTCAAGGTTCAGTGGTTTGCTAGGATGCTCGTGGTTGTGGTTGCTTACAGCAAAAGGATACAGATGAAAATCTGGCCAGGGAAGAGGTGAATGAGGCAAAGACAAGGAGAACGCAAAGTGCAAAGCTTCCAGTTTTCTTTTCCTAATGACATCATGGAAAGCACTAACATCTCTGAGCAATGATCTGTGACAATATTCACAGTGTATTATCATCCAGGGAACTCAACTGAGTCTTGATGTCCAGAGATTTTTTGGGGGGCTCCCTCACACAGACATGTTGACCATCTTCATGGTTGACTTTTAGTATCCAGCCCCTCTAGAAATCTAGCTGATATGGTGTGGCTCAAAACCTTCAGCATAAATCACAACGTTAGACTATCTGGTGTGGCCCAAACCTTCAGGTGAACAAAGGCACTCTAATATGGCAGGATATTCCAAAGCGTTATAGATGACCTCTTGCAAAGAAAAAGAAATGGAAAAGAAAAAGAAAGAAAGAAGAGGAAAAAAAAAAAAAGAGATGATGTCTCAGGCTCTGAGGGCAAAGGCCTGAGGTCTTTGGGCGAGGTCAGTCCTCTGTTGCAGTCTCCCTCATAGGGTCATTGTGAGGATCAAATGTGGTCACATGCATGAGGCACCAGCACATGCCTGGCTTTAAGGAGTCCATGTAAGTGTATGCTTGCACTGCTGAATGGTTGGGATGTGTCAGGCCTTATCTTCAGCACTTACAGATGCTCGTCTAATCCTCACAGCATCACTATGGGGTGGGTATTACTGGCCTCATTTGACAGAGAAAGCAGCTGTGGCTCAGAAAGGGGGGACCACTAGACCAGGGACACTCTGGATGCTGGAGACTCCAGAGACCACGACCACTCACCAACTGCAGAGAAATTAACTGTGACCTGATGTCCCTGTCCTGGAGAGGGTGGAGGTGGACCTTCACTAACCTCCTACCTTGACCCTCTCTTTTAGGGCTCTTTCTGACCTCCACCATGATACTAGGATCCCACTGTATTCTGTACCCTTTTGCCTCTATGAACCCCACTGCCCACTGCATCCAGCTGGGTCCCCTCCTATCTCCATTCCCAGCTGGCCAGTGCAGTCTCAGTGCCCAACTGTTTGTCAGTAACTCTGAAGGGGTTGACATTTTACCCACCTGCAAACAAATAAGCTAACCTGCCAGAGTTTTGTGAATGCTGGCAGAGTCCATGAGACTCCTGAGTCAGAGACAAAGGATTTTACTGCTCACAGCTCAGCAGACAGCATGAGGTTCATGTTCACATTAGTTCTCCTTGCCCCCCCAAACCTTGTAGGGTGACCAGAGCAGTCCAGGTGGATGCTGTGCACACAGGGTTCACCGGTGAGAAACCTGAGATGAGGAATCCTCAATCTTTTACTGGGACAACTTGCAAACCTGCTCAGCCTTTGTCCCTGATGAAGATATTATCTTTATGATCTTGGATTGAAAACAGACCTACTCTGGAGGAACATATTGTATTTATTGCTCCTGACAGTAAACAAATCTGTTGTAAGAGACATTATCTTTATTATCTAGGACAGTACGCAATCCTGGATCTGAGAGAGATATCATCTTGCAAGGATGCCTGCTATACAAACATTCTTGAAAAGACAATCCAGAAAAAAAAGGTGTTGCTGTCTTTGCTCAGAAGACACACAGATACGTGACAGAACCATGGAGAATTGCCTCCTAACACTGTTCAGCCACAGTCTTCCACCCTTGTCTGCAGGACAATCTCAATGTTTCGCCACTAAATACTTTTCCTATCACATCCCACTTCTTTATGCCTAACCAAGGTTCTGAGTCCCGATCCTGATTGCGTCTGGCAGCACTCCACTGCCAAATCCAGAATAAGGCAGTGCTCAGGATCCTGAAGGGGCATGGCTGGGGATCAGAACTTCTGAGTTTGAGTGAGGAGTGGGTCCAGCCTCTTGAATTTCAAAGGAGGAAGAGGCTGGAGGTGAAGGTCCTGGGGGAGGGATACTGTCAGTTCTGAATTCTTAGGTCAATGAGGGAGGAGACTGGTAAGATCCCAGCTCCCGAGGTACTGATGTGGGAATGGCCTAAGAATCTCATATCCTCAGGAAGAAGGTGCTGGAATCCTGAGGGGTAGAGTTCTGGTGTATATTTGTGGCTTGAGTCCCTCCTTGGCCCCTGAAGGGCAGAGGCTGGAACCATTGGCTCCAGGGTTTGGGGTGATAGTAATGGGATCTCTTGATTTCCCAAGAGTCTGAGGATCGAGGGTTGCCCATTCTTCCATCTTGCCACCTAATCCTTACTCCACTTGAGGGTATCACCAGCCCTTCTAGCTCCATGAAGGTGCCCCGGGTCAAGCACAATCTGCGTATGAGCGATGTCCCGGAGTCCTTGGGTGTCATCCACTCATCATCCAGCATCCACACTACGAGGGTGTGGCCAGTGCTCTGACATCATGTTACTGCGACTATCTCTGCAGCTCGCCTCTCCAGCCACCTGCCAACCATACAGCTGCTGACATCCTCCTCTGGTGGGAGTGGCCTGTATGGTGCCAGGCTAGGGCCTGGTGTCAGACAGGGAGCCTGGAACCATAGGGGTCTAGGACTTGATCCAGGACTCAGAAGTGCTAGAGAAGGGCTGTATGTCACCATCCATGAAATTCCAAGGGCTTCTGGGTGGAGGGCACAGGGACCTGAACTTATGGGTCTTCCCCAAGTCCACTGCTCTTCCAAGTGAGTCTCCCAAATACGAGGCACTGTGCCAGCATCAGCCTTATCTCCACCACATTGTGTAAAAGGGACTACCAAGGACCCTGATGAACACCATGGTGTGTGCAGGAGTAGGGGGTGAAGGCACAGACTCCTGTGAGGTCACAGCCAAGGGAGCATCATCACGGGTGGAAAGGAGGCTCTGGACAGGCTCGAGAACTGGGATGTGGTTGTATTTGGTTTTCTTTGGTTAGATGTCCTGGGTATAGGAGTGGAGCATGAAGACCAGTTAGAATGGAGGGTCAGATTGGAGTTGGGTTGGAGATGGGGTAAAATTGTGCTTGGGATGAGTTTGGGATTGGCACTGTGGAGGTGGTTTAGGACACCATGGCTTTGGGATGAAAATAGATTTGTTTTGACGTTGGCTCAGAAATCCGTGGGGATTGAATTGGGGATGAGGCTGGGTTTGATTTTGGAGGTAGAAGACGTGGAAGTAGCTATCAGATTTGACAGTGGCCATGAGTTTTGTTTGATGGGGAATCAAACAACGAGGGAAGACATAAGGGTTGGCTTGTTAGGTTAAGTTGCGTTGGGTTGATGGGGTTGGGGCTGTGTATGATGCAGTTGGATTGGTTTGTATTAAATTGGGTTGGGTCAGGTTTTGATTGAGGGTGAGTTGAGGATATGCTTAGGGACACTCGATCCATGAGGTTCTCACTGGAGTGGAGACAAACTTCCTTTCCAGGATGAATCCAGGGAAGCCTTAATTCACGCGAGAGGAAGTCAGGCCACTGGCTGAGTATATCCTTCCACTCTAGCTGTAAGATGGTCTTAAATTGTGATTATCTATATTCACTTCTGTCTCCCTCACTATATTTGTAGTTTATCTGATCATTCAGCTAGAAACAGGGGAAGATTTTGTCAAATTCTTCTTCTTTTTTTTTTGAGACAGAGTCTCACTCTATTGATTGCCCAGGCTGGAGTGCAATGGTGGCCGATCTCAACTTACTGCAAACTCACTGCAACCTGGGAGAGGCTCACTGCAACCTCTGCCTCCTGGGTTCAAGTGATTCTCCTGCGTCAGCCTCCTGAGTAGCTGGGATTACAGGTGTGCACCACTGCGCCTGGCTAATTTTTGTATTTTTAGTAGAGACGGGGTTTCACCAATGTTTACCAGGCTGGTCTCGAACTCTTGACCTCGTGATCCACCACCTCAGCCTCCCAAAGTGTTGGGATTACAGGCGTGAGCCACCGCGCCCAGCCACTTTTGTCAAGTTCTTGAGTCACAGTTCGGGCTGGATCAGGTGAGCTACTCTGGTTTTATTGAACAGCTGAAATAACTAACTTTTTGGAAATTAACGAAATCTTATGGAGTTAACAGCGGAGGTACCAGGGCTCTTAAGAGTTCCCGATTCTCTTCTGAGACTATAAATTGTGATTTTGCATGCCACCTTAATTTTTTTTTTTAAATCAAGGTTTTGTTCTCCCTCTATTTCAATGGCGTGATCACAGCTCACTGTAGCCTTGAACTCCTGGCCTTAAGAGATTCTCCTGCTTCAGTCTCCCAATAGCTAAGACTACAATGGTCCATCACCATATCTAGGTAATTTTTAAAGTTTTTTTGGGCCGGGCGTGGTGGCTCATGCCTCTAATCTCAACACTATGGGAGGCCGAGGTGGGTGGATCATGAGGTCAGGGGTTCCAGACCAGCCTGACCAACATGGTGAAACTCTGTCTCTACTGAAAAAAAAAGTACAAAAGTTAGCCAGGCATGTTGGTACACACCTGTAATCCCAGCTACTCAGGAGGCTGAGGCAGGAGAATCACTTGAACCTGGGAGGCAGAGGTTGCAGTGAGCCAAGATCGTGCCACTGCACTCCAGCCTGGGCAACAGAGTGAGACTCCGTCTCAAAAAGAAAAAAAAATTTTTTTTTTTTTTTTTTTTTTGTAGAAATGTATCTTGCCTTGTTCCTCTGGTTGGCCTTCAACCCCTGGCTTCAAGCGATCGTTCTACCTTGGCCTCGGAATGTGTTGGGATTACCTGTGTGAGCCACTATGCCTGACCTGTCATTTAATCTTGAGGTGCATAAACTGGCTCCTGAAGGCTAAGTATCTTATTGGAGAAGGGGCATTGGATTTTGCATGAGGGTGATTCTGACCTGGGAGGGCAGGTCAGCAGGCATCTTTCTGTTGCACAGATAGAGTGCACAGGCCTGGAGAACAAGGAGTAGGGGGTTATTGGAATTTCACATTGTTTGACGGACATTGGATTTTGAAATGCTAGGGAACTTCGGGAGACTCATATTTCTGGGTTAGAGTATCTGTGGACCACAAGATCTTTTTATGATGACAGTAGCAATGTATGTGTGGAACTGGATTCTGGGTTGAAAGTGCAAGGAAAAGAGAGGACTGAATGCCAAGACATCTATTTCAGGAGCATGAGAAATAAAAGTTCTAGTTTCTGGGCTCAGAGTGGTACAGGAATCAAGGAGTCTCACAGTCCCCTGGGTGCTGGTATTTTAGGGCACATTGGGTCTTGGAGTGCAAAGGATCTAGGCATGTGAGGCTTTGTATGAAGAATCGGGGACTGTACCCATCCCCTGTTTCTGGTTCATCCCGGGCCTGTCTCCTCTGCCTTTGTCCCCTAGATCAAGTCTCCATGAGCTACAGGGCCTGGTGCATCCAGGGTGATCTAGTAACTGCAGAACAGCCAGTGCTGGTTCTCCCTCTCCTTCCACAGCTCTGGGTGTGGGAGGGGGTTGTCCAGCTTCCAGCAGCATGGGGAGGGCCTTGGTCAGCATCTGGGTGCTGGGAGGGCAGGGGCGGAGTCCTGGGGAATGAAGGTTTTATAGGGCTCCTCGGGGAGGCTCCCCAGCCCCAAGCTCACCGCCTGCACCTAGAGAGCTGTCTCACCATGTGGGTCCTGGTTGTCTTCCTCACCCTGTCCGTGACGTGGATTGGTGAGAGGGGCCAGGGTTGGGGGGATGCAGGAAGGGGAGCCAGCCCTGACTCTCAAGCTGAGGCTCTTTCCCTCCCACCCAGCACCCCAGCCCAGACAGGGTGCTAGGCTCTTTTCTGTCTCTCCCCGTCCCACTCCAAACCTATACCCCCAGCCCCTCCATATTGCAACAGTCCTCACTCCCACACCAGGTCCCCACTCCCTCCCACTTACCCCAGAACTTTCTCCCCATTGCCCAGCCAACTCCCTGCTCCCAGCTGCTTTACTAAAGGGGAAGTTCCTGGACATCTCCGTGTTTCTGTTTGTGGGGCTCAGAACCTCCAAGGACCTCTCTCGATGCCATTGGTTCCTTGGACCCTATCACTGGTCTGCCTCCTGAGCCCCTCAGTCCTACCACAGCCTGCTGACTTTTCCCATTCGGCTGTGAGTGTTCAACCCTATCCCAAAGACTTTGATGCTTGTGCTCCCCATCTTGCCCTAGGACACCCAGATGCCAACCAGACACGTCCTCCTTCCTAGCCAGGCTATCTGGCCAGAGACAACAAACGGGTCTCTCAGTCCGGCAGTGGGACTCTGAGAAGTCCCCATTCCCTGACTCTTAGCTCCAGACTCTTCATTCAGTGGCCCACCTTTTCCATAGGAAAAACACGAGCATCCCCAGCCACAACGGCCAGCTCTCTGATTCCCTAAATCTGCATCCTTTTCAAAACCTAAAAACAAAAACAGAAACCGAAAAAACAAACAAACAAACAAACAAAAACTCACTCAGGCCAGAACTGTTTTCTCAACCCGGGACTTCCTAAACTTTCCAAAACCTTCCTCTTCCAGCAACTGAACCTTGCCATTAGGCACTTATCCCCGGTTCCTAGCATCCCTTATCCCCTCAGAATCCACAACTTGTACCAAGTTTCCCTTCTCCCAGTCCAAGACCCCAAATCACCACCAAGGACCCGATCCCCAGACTCGAGATATCGTCTGGACGCTGTCCTGTGTCTCCTACCCTGATCCCTGGGGTCACCTCTGCTCTCAGAGCATGGAGCCTCCCCACCAGCCCCAGCCACCAACCTGCAAACCCGGGGAAGAGTGACAGAATTCCCAGCCTTTCCCAGCTCTCCCTGCCCATGTCCCAGGACTCCCAGCCCTGGTTCTCTGCCCCCATGTCTTTTCAAACCCACATCCTAGATCCCTCTCCTATCCGAGTCCCCCAGTTCCTCCTGTGAACCCTGATCCCCCTGATCTAGCACCCCCTCTGCAGGCGCTGCACCCCTCATCCTGTCTCGGATTGTGGGAGGCTGGGAGTGTGAGAAGCATTCCCAACCCTGGCAGGTGCTTGTGGCCTCTCATGGCAGGGCAGTCTGCGGGGGTGTTCTGGTGCACCCCCAGTGGGTCCTCACAGCTGCCCACTGCATCAGGAGGTGAGTAGGGCCCTGGGGTCTAGGGAGGGGGTGTCTGTGTCCCAGAAGAATAACAGCTGCGCATTTCCCCCAGGATAACCTCTAAGGCCGACCTTGGGACTGGGGGAGAGAGGGAAGGTTCTGGTTCAGATCACATGGGGAGGCAGGATTGGGGCTGGACCACCCTCCCCATGGCTGCCTGGGTCTCTGTCTGTGTCCCTCTATGTCTCTCTGTGTCGCTTTCATTATGTCCCTTGTTATCTGGCTTGGTTGTGTCTCTCTGTGTGACTATTTTGTTCTCTCTCTCCCTCTCTTCTCTGTCTTCAGTCTCCATACCTCCCCCTCTGTCCATCTCTGGTCCCTCTCCAGCCAGTGTGTCTCACCCTCTATCTCTCTGCCGGGCTCTCTCTCTGGGTCTCTGTCTCCCCTGTGCCTTCTCCCTAGTGAACACACACAGGATGGGCGTGGGGGAACCCTGAGAAAGGGAAGGGCTTGGGCCGGGCGCGGCGGCTCACACCTGTAATCCCAGCACTTTGGGAGGCCGAGGCGGGTAGATCCCCTGAGGCCAGGAGTTCGAGACCAGCCTGGCCAACATAGTGAAACCCCATCTCTACTAAAAATACAAAACAAGTAGCCGGACATGGTGGCACGAGCCTGTAGTCCCAGCTACTCGGGAGGCTGAGGGAGGAGAATTGCTTGAACCTGGGTGGTGGAGGCTGCAGTGAGCTGAGATAGCACCACTGCACTCCAGCCTGGGTGACAGAGGGAGACTCCACCTCAAAAAAAAGAAAAGAAAAGAAAAAGAAAAGAAAAGAAGAAGAAGGGTTTTGTCCTTTGTGTGTGTGTGTGGGTATGAGGAGGCCTCTCTCACTCCATTCCTTCTCCAGGACATCCCTCCACTCTTGGGAGACACGGAGAAGGGCTAGTTCCAGCTGGAGCTTGGATGGGCAATTGAGGGAGGAGGAAGGAGAAGGGGGAAGGAGAACAGGGTTTGTGGGAAAGGACCCTGGGGAGGGAAGCGGCGGGGAATACAGTGTCGGGCCTGCAGGCGAGGCCACCTACCCACTTGGAAACCGACACCAAAGCCGCATCTACAGCAGAGCCACTCTGAGGCCTCCCCTCCCTGGCGGTGCCCACTCAGCTCCAGTCTCTCTCCTTCTCTCTCCCACACTCTATCACCCCTGGCTTCCTCTCTACTTATTTCTCATTCTTCCTTGACTTCCTGGTTCCCTTTCTCATTTGTCTGTTTCTCACTTTCTGCCTGGTTTTGTTCTCTCTCTTTCTCTGGCCCCTGTCTGTTTCTCTATGTTTCTATCTTTTCTTTCTCATCCTGTATGTTTTTGGCTCACCTAGTTGCTCACTATTCTCCCCTCTGCCCTTTCATTCTCTCTGTCCTTTTACACTCTGTCTCTTTCGCTTGGTTTCTCTGTTTCTGTATCTGCCTTTCACCCTATCATACTGCTCTTTCCCAACTCATTGTCTGTGTTTTTGGCCCTTACTGTGTCTTCCCCAACCCCGTGTTTTTCTCGCAGTTTCTTTCTCTGTTTTGGAGCCTCCCCCTTGCTCCTCTGTCCCGTCTCTCTTGCCCCATCATCCTCGCTCCTCATTCCTGCATTTGCTTCCTCCCCAGCAACAGCGTGATCTTGCTGGGTCGGCACAACCTGTTTCATCCTGAAGACACGGGCCAGGTATTTCAGGTCAGCCACAGCTTCCCACACCCGCTCTACAACATGAGCCTCCTGAAGAATCAGTTCCTCAGGCCAGGTGATGACTCCAGCCACGACCTCATGCTGCTCCGCCTGTTAGAGCCTGCCGAGATCACAGATGCTGTGAAGGTCCTGGACCTGCCCGCCTGGGAGCCAGCACTGGGGACCACGTGCTACGCCTCAGGCTGGGGCAGCATCCAACCGGAGGAGTGTACGCCAGGGCCAGATGGTGCAGCTGGGAGCCCAGATACCTGGGTCTGAGGGCGGAGGGGGCAGGACTTCTGAGTCTGAGGGAGGAGGGGCCAAGGAACCAGGTGGGGTACAGCCCACAACAGTGCTTTTTCCTGGCCCGTAGACTTGACTCCAAAGAAACTTCAGTGTGTGGACCTCCGTATTATTTCCAATGGTGTGTGTGCGCAAGTTCACTTTCAGAAGGTGACCGAGTTCATGCTGTGTGCTGGAAGCTGGAGGGGCGGTAAAAGCACCTGCTCGGTGAGTCATTCCTACTCCCAAGGTCTTGAGGGGAAATGTGAGTGGGGACCTTAATTCTGGGCTGGGGTCCAGGAGCCAACCAGGCATCAGCTTGCCTTGTTCCCCAGCTGTAGCCACGCCCCCTCCCTGTGCATCTCCTTTCCTCCTTCCCCCTTCCTTGACTCCCTCAAGGCAATAGGTGATACTTACGGCACAGCCCATGTGTCTCTGCATTCAGCACACGGTTACTAGGCACCTGCTATGCGCCCAGTACTGCCCTAGAACCTGGGAAGCAGCAGTGAGCAGCCCCTCCCTTCTGCGGCCCCTGTGCCAGTGAGGGGCACAGGCAGGAACAGGGACCACAACACAGAAATGCTGGAGAGTGTCAGGAGGTGAAAGGGTTCTGGGGCAGGGAGAAGGGGTAGGGAGTGTGACTGCGAGGGGACGTCCTGCAGAAGACGGGAGTGAGCAAACACCTGCCGCAGGGGAGGGGGGAGCCATGCGGCACCTGCGGCAGCAGAGGGAGCAGCACCTGCCCAGGTCTGGAAGGAGGGCCCTGGAGGGCGTGAGGAGCAGCGAGGGGGCTGCGTGGCTGGAGTGAGGGATCAGGGACAGGAGGCGAGATGGCCTCGCACAGGGAAGAAAGGACCCCTCCTGCAGGGCCTCACCTGGGCCACAGAAGGACACTGCTTTGCCTCTGAGGAGTCAGGAGCTGGGGATGGTGCTGGACAGAAGCGGGAAAGGGCCTGGCTCAGGTGTCCAGAGGCTGCTACTGGTCTCCCTATGGGATCAGACTGCAGGGAGGAAGGGTGGCAGGGCTGTGGGCGGAGTGATGATGGGGCTAACCTGAGGGTGGTTCCAGGCCGTGTCCCCACCTGGGCCCTCATGCAGCCTCCCTCACAGGCTCCTGGCCCTTAGTCTCTCCCCTCTGCTCCGTTCTCCACCTGGCCCCAGTGGGTCATTCTGATCACTGAACTGACCATGCCAGCCCTGCTCACGGCCCTCCACGGCTCCCCAGTGCCCTGGAGAGGAGGTGTCTAGTCAGAGAGTAGTCCTGGAGAGATGGCCTCTGTGATGAGCCATGGGGGGGGCAGCATCCTGCAGACGGTCCTGGCCCTCGTCCCGCTGACCTGTCTGCAAGGACTGTCCTCCTGGACCCTCCCCCCTGCACAGAAGCTGGACCCTGAAGTTCCTTCCCCATCGGCCGGCATTGGAGCCCCTGTCCCCTCTATTGGAATCCCTGCCCACCTTCTTCTGGGAGTCAGCTCTGGAGACCTTTCTCTCTTTTCCCAAAGCTGGGAACTGCTCTCTGTGATGTGCCTGTCCGGGTTTGAAAGACAGGATTGCCCAGGCAGAAACTGGGGCTGACCTATCTCACTCTCTCCCCGCTTTTACCCTTAGGGTGATTCTGGGGGCCCACTGGTCTGTAATGGTGTGCTTCAAGGTATCACGTCATGGGGCAGCCAACCATGTGCCCTGCCCCAAAAGCCTTCCCTGTACACCAAGGTGGTGCGTTACCGGAAGTGGATCAAGGACACCATCATGGCAAACCCCTGAGCACCCCATCAACTCCCTACTTGTAGCAAAAAAAAAAAAAATCCACCTCAAGTTCTGGCATCACTTGGCCATTCTAGACACCAGGCACTTGGAACCTTGGAAATGACCGGGCCAAGGCTCAAGCCTCCCCAGTTCTATTGACCTTTGTCCTCAGGTGTGGGGTCCAGGGTTGCTAGGAAAAGAAATCAGCAGACACAGGTGTAGACCAGAGTGTTTCTTAAATGGGTATAATTTTGTCCTCTCCGTGTCCTGGGGGACACTGGCCATGCCTGGAGACATCTCACTCAGTTTCTTTGAGGACCCAGATAGGATGGGGTGTCTGTGTTGTTTGTGGGGTACAGAGATGAAGGAGGGGTGGGGTCCACACTGAGAGAGTAGACAGTGACATGTGCTGGATGCTGTCCCTGAAGCACTGAGCAGAAGCTGGAGGCACAATGCACCAGACACTCACAGCAAGGATGGAGTTGAAAACATAATCCACTCTGTCTTGGAGGCACTGGGAAGCCTAGAGAAGGCTGTGAACCGAGGAGGGAGGGTCTTCCTGTGGCATGGGATGGGGATGAAGTAAGGAGAGGGACTGGACCCCCTGGAAGCTGATTCACCATGGGGAGAGGTGTGTCGAGGTCCCCCAGACAACCCTCAGATTTGATGATTTCCTAGTAGAACTCACAGAAATAAAGAGCTGTTATACTGTGGTTTATTCTGGTTTGTTACACTGACAGGAGACACACTGAAATCAGCAAAGGAAACAGGCATCTAGTTGGGGGTGTGGAGAAAACAGGGAAAAAGTTTCAGTTGTTTTCTCCCAGTGGGGTGTTGTGGACAGCACCTAAATCACACAGAAGTGATGTGTGACCGTGTGTATGAAGTATTTCCAACTAAGGAAGCTCACCTGAGCCTTAGTGTCCAGAGTTTTTATTGGGGGTCTGTAGGATAGGCACGGAGTACTGGAATAGCTGACCTTAACTTCTCAGACCTGAGGTTCCCCAGAGTTCAAATAGATACAGCATGGCCCAGAGCCTCAGATGTACAAGAACAGGCATTCATCATGACTCACACAGTTAGCATGAATCATCTGGCACGGCCTGAGGCCCCAGGTATACCAAGGTACTTGGGCCGAATATTCCAAGCGATTAAATGTCATCTCCCAGGAGTTATCCAAGGGTGAGCCCTGTACTTGGAAGGTTCAGGCTTTGAGCAGTGCAGGGCTTCTGAGTCAACCTTTTACTGTACGGGGAGTGAGGGAAAGGGAGAAGATGAGGAAACCGCCTGGGGATCTGGTTCTGTCTTGTTGTCAAGTGGACCATGGGGCTATCCCAAGAAGGAGGAATTCAGAAATAGGGGAAGGTTGAGGAAGGACATTGAACTCAAAAGGGATACAGTGATTGGTTTATTTGTCTTCTCTTCACGTCATTGGTGCTGAGGAATTCCCACCCTGAGGTTATGAAGGTGTCTGAACACCTAACACATAGCACTGGAGATATGAGATCGACAAGAGTTTCTTAGCCACAGAGCTTCACAGCCTAGGGCACGAGGACACTGTACACCAGGCAGGATGACATGGGAATTGCACTCAGGATTGGCTTGAAGAAGCAAGGACTGTGGGGTGGGCTTTGTTGTAACAAGAGGGCAGGGTGAACTCTGGTTCCTGTGGGGGAATGTGATGGTCTTGTTACAAATTTTTCAAGCTGGCAGGGAATAAAAGCCATCAGAGTGAGGACTTTGTGGAGGGCGGCTGCCCCAACTGATAAAGGAAGTAGCCAGGTGGGGGCCTTTCCCATTGTGGGGGTGGGGGATATATCTGGCAATAGAAACCTTTAAGACCCTTTCAGTTACAAGTACTGAGGCAGCAAATAAAATGGAATCTTATTTTCTGACTTTATACTGCATGAGTATGAAGATATATTTGATTCTGCACAGGGGGTGAGGGAAAGGAGGGGAGGAGGAAAGTTTCTTCAGGTCTGGTTTGGTCTTGTGATCCAGGGGACCTTGGAGCTCTTCCTGCAACATGGGACTGTTTTTTATTTTATTTTATTTTACATTTTATTTTATTTTATTTTATCTTAAGTTCTGGGCTACAGGATGTGCAGCTTTGTTACATAGGTAAACGTGTGCCATGGTGATTTGCTGCACCTATCAATCCATCACCTAGGTATTAAGCCCAGCATGCATGAGCTATTTTTCCTGACACTCTCCCTCTCCCTGACTCCCACAACAGGCCTCAGTGTGTGTTGTTCCCTTCCCTGTGTCCATGTGTTCTCATTGTTTAGCTCCCACTTGTAAGTGAGAACATGCGGTGTTTGATTTTCTGTTCCTGTGTTAGTTTGCTGAGGATAATGGCTTCCAGCTTCATCCATGTTCCTGCAAAGGACCTGATCTCATTCTTTTTTATGGTTGCATAGGAATTGTTTTTACAAATCCAATTGCTATTGTATTTAACTACAAGTTAATCTAATTAGCATACTAAAAGAGATTAGAGAAGACATTAGGTACATTGAATGAGATAATATATAAAATAGGACCAAGGTGAAATATTAGGTAGGAAAAGTATAATAGTTGAAAAAAGTAAAAAAAAAAAAAAAACATGCATGAGTAGCAGAATGGAAAAGAGGTGAAGAACATAATAGGGACTTTTTAGACCAGATTGAAGGACAGAGACAGAAAAATTTTAAGGAACTGCTAAACCGTGTGAGTGTTAGAAGTACAGTCCATTGCCGGGCGCGGTGGCTCATGCCTGTAATCCCAGCACTTTGGGAGGCCGAGGCGGGCGGATCACAAGGTCAGGAGATCAAGACCACGGTGAAACCCCGTCTCTACTAAAAATACAAAAAATTAGCCGGGCACAGTGGCGGGCGCCTGTAGTCCCAGCTACTCGGGAGGCTGAGGCAGGAGAATGGCGTGAACCCGGGAGGCGGAGCTTGCGGTGAGCCGAGATTGCACCACTGCACTCCAGTCTGGGCGACAGAGCGAGACTCCGTTTTAAAAAAAAAAAAAAAAAAAAAGAAGTACAGTCAATGACATTAAAGTCTCAGGAGGAGAAAACAACAGGAAAGGAGGAAATATGTGAGTAAATTAGTAGAGACGTGTCTGATGGATTTTAAAATATTTGAAAGACCTCAGATCAAAGGATACATACCGTGCCATTGAAGAGGAAGATGGAAGAGCCAAGAAGCCAGAAGACAGTTAGAAATTTCATTGGCAAAGCTTAAATTTTAAAAGTTCTAGAGAGAAAGGATGGCAGAAATATTGGAAGGAAAGAAGGTGGAACCTAGAATATAAATTCATCCCAGCAGTTTGGTAGTGTGCACCTGTAGCCTTTTCTAGATAATACCCTATTGTCATACATTGCCTAAGGGAGTGTAAAATGGGCTCCTTATTTATTTATTTATTTATTATTATTATTTTTTAATATTTGAGATGGAGCCTCCCTCTGTCTCCCAGGCTGGTGTGCAATGGTGTGATACCACTCACTGCAACCTCTGCCTCCCCAGTTCAAGCAATTCTCTTACCTCAGCCTCCCGAGTAGCTGGGATTACAGGTGTGTGCCACCACACTCAGCTAATTTTTGTATTTTTTTGTAGAGACAGGGTTTCGCCATGTTGGCCAGGCTGGTCTCGAACTCCTGACCTCAGGTGATCCGCCTGCCTCGACCTCCCAAAGTGCTGGGATTACAGGCGTGAGCCACCACCCCCAACCACTTTATTTATTTATTATTATTATTTTTATAAAATTTCAGCTTCTATTTGAATTACAAGGGGCATGTATATACGATTGTTACATGGGTATATTGAACTCAGGTGGTGATCATACTACCCAACAGGTAAGTTTTCAACCCGCTCGCCCTCTTTTCCTCCCCATTTGAGTAGTGTGCAATGTCTGTTGTTCTCACATTTATGTCTATGTGTGCTCAAGGTTTAGCTCCCACCTATAAGTGAGAACATGTGGTGTTTGGTTTTCTGTTCCTGTGTTAATTCACTTAGGATTACGGTTTCCAGCTCCATTAATATTGCTGTAAAGGATACGATTCATTTTCCATGGCTGTGCAGTATTCCATATTGCATGTATACCACATTTTTTTTTCTTTTTTTTTTGAGACAGAGTCTCACTTTGCTGCCCAGGTTGAAGTGCAGTGGCATGATCTCGGCTCACTGCAAGCTTCACCTCCTGGGTTTACACCATTCTCCTGCCTCAACCTCCCAAATAGCTGGGACTACAGGCGCCCGCCACCACATCTGGCTAATTTTTTTGGTATTTTTAGTAGAGACGGGGTTTCACGGTGTTAGGTAGGATGGTATCCATCTCCTGACCTCGTGGTCCACCCGCCTCGGCCTCCCAAAGTGCTGGGATTACAGGCGTGAGCCACCACGCCCGGCCCATATATACCACATTTTCTTTGTCCAGTCCACCACTGATGGGCAACTAGGTGGATTCTACGATTTTGCTATTGTGTGTAGTGTGGCAGTAAACATATGAATGAATGTATCTTTTTGGTATAATGATTTGTATTCCTTTGAGTATACAGTCATTAATAGGATTGCTGGGTTGAACGGTGGCTCTGTTTAAAATCCTTTGAGAGTTTTCCAAACTGCTTGCCATGGAGACCAAACTAATTTACCTTTTCACCAACAGTATATAAGCATTCCCTTTTCTCCACAGCTTTGTCATCATGTTTTCTTTTTCTTTTCTTTTTGAGACGGAGTCTTGCTCTGTCACCCAGGCTGGACTGCAGTGGCCGGATCTCAGCTCTCTGCAAGCTCCGCCTCCCGGGTTTATGCCTCTCCTGCCTCAGCCTCCTGAGTAGCTGGGACTACAGGCGCCCGCCACCTCACCCGGCTAGTTTTTTGCATTTTTAGTAGGGACGGGGTTTCACCATGTTAGCCAGGATGGTCTTAATCTCCTGACCTCGTGATCCGCCCGTCTCGGCCTCCCAAAGTGCTGGGATTACAGGCTTGAGCCACCGCGCCCGGCCTTCTTTTTCTTTAAAAAAGAATATTTTATTGTTTTTCCAGGGTACATGTGAAGGATGTGCAGGTTTGTTACACAGGTAAACGTGTGCCATGGTGGTTTGCTGCACCTATCAACCCATCACCTGGGTATTAAGCCCAGCATGCATTAGCTCTTTTCCCTAATGCTGTCACCACTGCCCACCCTCACCCTGACAGGGCAAACAGACAACCTACAGAATGGGAGAAAATTTTTGCAATCTATCCATCTGACAAAGGTCTAATATCCAGAAACTACAAGGAACTTAAGCAAATTTTTGCTTTTTTTTTTTTTTTTTTGAGACGGAGTCTCACTCTGTCACCCAGGCTGGAGTGCAGTGGCCCAATCTCGGCTCACTGCAAGCTCCGCCTCCCAGGTTCAAGTGATTCTCCTGCCTCAGCCTTCCGAACAGCTGGGATTACAGGCGCCCGCCATCATGACTGGCTAATTTTTGTATTTTTAGTAGCGACAGGATTTCACCATGTTGGCCAGGCTGCTTTGAAACCCCTGACCTCAAACAATCTGCCTGCCTTGGCCTCCCAAAGTGCTGAGATTACAGATGTGAGCCACTGTGCCCAGCCAAGAATGTCATTTTCTAAGACGTCCAAGAACCTCAAGATACTTTGGGACCTTGAGAAGGGAGGAATTCATACAGGTATTACAAGCACAGCCTAATAGCAAATCTTTGGCATAATTTGGCTTCTAGCCTTTAGGCTTTTAAAAGTCGAATCCAAAATTTTTTATAAAAGTTCCAGCTAAGCTACCTTAAAAGGGGTCTGTATGGTTGATCACTCTTCTTGCTATACTTTACACAAATAACCAGGCCAAATATAATGAGGCCAACATTTATTTTGCAAATAAATTGGTCCTGCTATGATTTATTCTTGGTAAAAACAGGGTAAGTGGACAGAGAAAAATTTCGATTGTGTCCCTGACCTTTTTTTCTGAATTTTTATATTTGCCTACAGTTTGTGCTAAATCCTGAATTATTTTCTGGCTACAAAAAGTCTCTAAAGAAGAACTGGGTTTTCATTTTCTTCGTGGCACATTTATCTGACTCTTTATTAGAACAACTTTTTTTTAATTTTTTTGGTGTTCTAGCTTTGTGTGCATTACATTTCTACTCTTCAAATTATTGTTATATGTATCTCATAGTTTTACTTCTTTTGAGAAAACTGAAGCCATGGTATTCTGAGGACTAGAGATGACTCAACGGAGCTGGCGAATCTCCCTCATGTGCAACCCACTGGCCTCGATCTGTTTCAGGTTGCTGATGCACTGCTGCTGAAGCTATAGTTTTAAACCCTCACTGAAGGATCAGGGACCATCATGGAAGAGGATTCAGTGGTTCTCATTCAAGCTGAGGCAAATTTCCTTTCAGATGGTCATTCCGGGGAACCCGTGGTTGTGTGGGGGAAATCAGGCCACTGACTGTGAATATCCATCCCTCTACCGTGATCTTGAATTGTGACTATCTATGTCCACTTCTGTCTCCTTCACTGTATTTGGAGTTGATCTGGTCGTTCAGCTGGAAATGGGGGAAGATTTGGTCAAATTATTGAGACACAGCTGGGCCTGGATCAGTGTAAGCTGCTCTGGTTTTATTGAACAGATGAAATCACATTTTTTGTTTTTCAAAATCTAAGAAATCTTATAGAGTTAACAGTGGACTCATAACAAGAGTGAACACCAGGACTCTCATTCTTGATTCTTTTCTGAGACACCAAAATGAGATTTTTTTAATTCCACCCTAATTCTTTTTTTTTTTTTTTTTTTTTGAGACATAGTCTGGGTCTTCTGCTCTGGCACTCAGGCTGGAGCGCAATGGTGCGATATAGCTCACTGAACCACCCTTGACCTCCTGGACTTAAGGGATCCTCCTGCTTCAGCCTCCTGAGAGAATCCAAGAGGAAGAGCATGTTAGGGAGGAGGAGAGACAAATGGCGAAAGGAAATTTATTATGCCACAGGTGGGATGAATTTGTGTCTGGAAGGATGCAAGTAGGGCCAAGAAGGTTCCGCTTCAGCTTGACTTACACTGCCGTCAGAAAAGTTCGACTCTGCCTTGTTCCCTCTTCTGTCGTTTGGCTGCACCCAACTGGGGCCCCTCCTAACTCCAAGGGCCAAGAAGGTTCAACTTCAGCTTGGCTTACACTGCTCTCAGAAAAGTTCAACCTAGCCTTGGTCCCTGTTCTGTCATGTGGCTGTGCCCAGCTGGGGCCCCTCCTACCTCCCACCCTTCTATCTCTAGCTGGATAGGTGCAGCCTTAGTGCCCAACTGTTTGTCAAAAACTCTGAAGGGGCTGATATTTTGCCAACTTGCAAACAAATAAATTAGCCTGCCACAGTTTTATGGATACTGGCAGAACACACTGGATTCTGGATCAAAGGCAAAGGTCTTTATTACTCACAGCACAGAAGGCAGCATGAGCTTTGTGTTCACATCAGTTCACCTTGACCCTAAGTCCCACAGGAATGATCAGAGAAGTTTAGGAGGATTCTGTGCACACGGTGCCTTGACCCACGGCTGAGAAACCTGAGCTTAGGAATCCTGAATCTTATAAGGGGACTATTAATGTTTGTCCAAGAGGAAGACACATTCTTCGTTATCCCGACCACAAACAGACCTGCTCTGGAGGAACATATTATATTTATTGTACTGAACACTAAACAAATCTGCTTGAAGGGACACATTATCTTTATTACACTGGTCGGTAGTCAAAGCTGTTTTGTTGAAAATACCGTTTGCAAGATTGCTTGCTAGCCAAACATCCTTGACAGCCCAAAGCAATTTTTTTTTTTTTTTGCTTTGAAGACATGTAGAAACATGAAAGGCCCATGGAGAATTTTCTCTCAGAATCATAATGTAAATGCTCTAACCTTCCCTGCAAAACAAGCTTATACTTTCTTCCTTATACCCCTTGTCTGCCACGTCTGTTACCCTAGCCTCACCAGTGTTCCAGGCCCAGTTCCCCATGATGGCAGGAAAAATACGGGGAGCTGATCTGGATATCCCCTATTGTTGCTGCCCCATTGTTGCTGTCTGTTTATGTGTGGATTTGATGTTGAGGGGACATGCCCACATTTCCCAGTGTAGAGGCTCATGGTCTTCTGACTGTGAACAGTCCATGTTTGGTACTTGTGAGTAGTGTAGTTCTGTGTGCCTGTGTGTGTGTGTGTATGTGCATGCACATGTGTATGTGGTGGGTGTGCAAGGCCCTACTGTCCACTACCTGCCCACACATGTGAGCCATGTCCCCATATGGGAAAACTGAAGAGTAGCCTTCAACACCAAGTGTCTGACTTGGGGGATGATCTAGAGACGGATAAATCTTTCTTGTCCCAGCTGCCTGTGTCTCCAGAATATGTCTTTCCCCATAAATGCCCAACTCTGTGTCTGGGAGTTGCCTGGAATCTAATCTATGAGCCTGTATTTGAATATCTGGCCCTTGGGGTTGCTGTCTGCAACTTTGAAACATCACTAAGTGGCTTTATGGATGAATCACAGTATTAGCCTTGACTAACTTTATTTGGGTCTGCACATATGTCAGATTTTGGCTGTGTTTGTTTTCTCAGTCTGAACAGCCACATGTACGTACTATAACTAAGTCATGTGTCCTTGATTAAAATCACTGATATTTATTACTATGCATTACAGTTACTGTGTGCCAGCCATTATCATGCACACCCATACATGTGCTTATACACAGAGACACATTTTTCTATTTAAGTCTTAAGAAAACCCCCATGAACAAATGAGGAAATGGAAAGACACTGAGGTCAAATAATTTTCTCAAAGATTCAGAACCAATATGTTTGATCCCAGGTGGTCATACTTTTGGATACAACCACCATACTATAGACCCATGTCTGTGAATTGGTTTTGGGGGACTGCTCAGGATATGTCCCCTCAAAGTCAAACCTGACACTGCGTATCAGTGTCTCTCTCCTGTGTACCTTTACTAAGGCCCCCACCTTATATGTTCAGACCTTGTGTGCAAGTGTGTGCATCTGGAACATTGAGTCCAAAAGCTCACGTGTGTGTGTGTGTGTGTGTGTGCGCGCGCGCATGTGCATGCACACGTACACCCATGTCTATTTTTTTTTTTTTTGAGACAGAGTTTTGCTCTTGTTGCCCAGGCTGGAGTGCAAGGCATGATCTTGGCTCACGTCAACCTCTGCCTCCTGAGTTTAAGCGATTCTCCTGAGTCAGCCTTCCAAGTAGCTGGGATTACGGCCATGTGCCACCACGCCCTGCTAATTTTGTATTTTTAGTAGAGACAGGGTTTCTCCATGTTGGTCAGGCTGGTCTCGAACTCCCAACCTCAGGTGATCCACCCGCGTTGGCCTCCTAAGGTACTGGGATTACAGGCATGAGCCTGTAGATAGGAACAGAGACACAGAGACACTGATACAGAGACACCAAGACGAGGGCTGGGGAAGACAGAGTCAGAAAGCTAGGATGGGGAAGATGGAAACACAGGCACAAAGAGTTCTCAGGGTCAGTGAGTCTGAAAGGCACAGAGATGGAAAGGTGTTGACAGCAAACACAGCATACAGCCTATGTGCCCAGGCATTGTTCTAAGCACTTGACATGCAGTAATTCACTTTCATAGGAACCTTGCTTGGAAGATTTGTTTTTAGCCCCATTTCACAGAGTTAAGTAACAGAGAGGTTAAGTAACTTGCCGAAGGTCACACAGCTATCAGTGGTTTATTCCATTTTCACTGCTGAATAGGATTCCATTGTATGGATACACCACAGTTTATTTGTCTACTCACCAGTTTATGGAACATCTGTCACTGCTTTAACACTGCAAACGTCCCTCTCCCCAATCTTCCTTATTATTTAACTTATTGTATATGATTTATATGAATTTACAATATTATATTAACACATATAAATGTATATCTAATTTGTGATTTATTTTATTGGGTCTATTTTCTATTGTTTGTATCTCTCAGCTACAACAAGGACAAGGATCTTTGCCAGTTTTGTTCACTGGTTTATCCAAAGCTCCTGAAACAGTGCCTGGCACATAGTAGGTAGGTGATAAGTACTTACTGAATAAATGAGAATGAACGGATGGCCACAAACTATTTCTGTGACTGTATTTCTCAATCGAGCTTCTCGATCAGGGTACTGCCTGTCTGACTGTTTCCGTCTGCCATTGAGACAGACAACTAACACACACACACACTCTCACTCTCTGTCTCCCTGTGGTTGACACTCTCTCCATCACTCTTTCCTGTCTCTTTCAGTAGATCTCTCACTGGAGAGATCTCTGGGTCTCTGGAGGGTGGTTGGGGTCTTGTCAGGGTTCTGGAGTTGGGAATCTAGAGCAGAGGAATGGAGTTTGGAGCCTGGGTCTGAGATCTGGAGTCAACCTTCAGAATCTCCGGTTTGTGCTGTGGAATCTAGAGCTTGCAATCTGAATTCTGGGATTTTGGGGTTTGGAGTGAAGCATCTGGAATTTAGACCAGACATCAGTAAACTATTTCTGTAAAAGTTCAGAAAGTAATTATGTTAGGCTTTGTGGGCCAGACAGTCTGTGCTGTAATTGCTCGTTTCTGCTGTTGCAGCATAAGAGCAGTCACAGACAACACATGAAGGAATTAATTTATGTTCCAACCAAATGTTATTTACAAAAAGACACAGCAGCTGGATTTGGCCTACAGGCGTGATTTATTTACTTTTGATTAAACTGAAACCTGGAAAATGGAATCCAGAAATGGAAGTCTTGGTTCTAGAGTCCAAAGACTGGTCTGATGTCTAGAGTTTGGACCACCAGTCTGATTTCCAGGAAGATGAAGCTCAAAGTCTAAAATCTGAATTTGGTGACTGAGATCTTCATTTTGGAGTTAAGATTCTTTGTATGTGATCACAAAAGACTGTCACTTCATTGCAGGACAGTTTAGCCCTGAAATTGGGGTTTAGCCCGGGAGGGTTCTTGGCTTCACCCAGGAAAGGATTCAAGGGATCACGCAACTGCACTCCAGCCTGGGCAACAAGAGCGAAACTCCGTCTCAAAAAAAAAAATAAACAGAAATATATATGTATATATGTATATGCATATATTTACCATTTCTACTTGAAGTCATGAAAATGTCCTCCTAAATTATGTCCTAAGAGTTTCATTGTCTTGCCTTAATTAGGTCTACTTTACATGGAACTGATTTCTGTGTGTAGTATAAGGTAGGATTTCAATGCCATTTTTTTCCATACGGATACTCAATTTTCCCAGCAATACTTACTGAAAAGACATGTTCTCCACTGCTTTGCAGCGTGATTTCTGTTTCATGTAAAGTGCTTATAAATGCATAGATCTGCTTCTGGCTCTGGGTTCTAGTCTATTGGTATGTTTGCCTATGCCTGTGCTAATATCACACTTTTCATAATAAGTTACAAGTAGAAAAGGCTTCCTACCTTGCTTTTCTTCGAAAGTGTGCTGGCTGACCTTTGCCCTTGCCCTTTGCTCTTCTTTATAAATTTTAGAAACAGTCTGTCAGGCTCAAGAAAAAACCTACTGAGATTTTGGTTTGGATTGCATTGAATTTTAAAATAAATTTGGAGATAATTCTCATCTTTAAAACATTGAGTTTTCTCCTCCGTGCACATGCAACAATGTATCTCTCCATTTGTTTTGGTCTTTCTTTTCTTTTTTCTTTTCTTTTCTTTTCTTTCTTTCTTTCTCTCTTTCTCTTTCTTTCTTTCTCTCTTTCTCTTTCTTTCTTTCTTTCTTTTTTTTTTTTTGAGATAGAGTTTTGCTCTTGTTGCCCAGGCTGGAGTGCAATGGCATGATCTCGGCTCACCGCAACCTGCGCCTCCCAGGTTCAAGCAATTATCCTGCCTCAGCTTCCCGAGTAGCTGGGATTACAGGCATGACCCCCACACCCGGCTAATTTTGTATTTTTAGTAGAGACGGGGTTTCTCCATGCTGAGGCTGGTCTCGAACTCCTGACCTTAGGTGATTCGCCTGCCTCGGCCTCCCAAAGTGCTTGGATTATAGGCGTGAACCACTGTGCCCAGTCAATTATATGTTTATTTCTATAATTATGTGTTGATTATTTGGGGCTTTCTGCATTCACAATCATATCAGTTAAAAACAATAATGGTTTTATTGCCCTTCTTTAACCATTATATAGTTTATTTCATTTTCTTGCTTTATTTTGCTGGCTAAGATACGCTGTAGCATGCTGAACATAAGTAGTCACAACTGATTCATATGTCTTTGTTTGCAGGGTCAAAGGGAAAACTTTAAACATCTTTTTCATTAAGTATACAGTTTATGCTAGGTCTTTTAGATATTATTTACCATATTAAGGAAGTTCCCACCAATTCCTAGTTTGCTAGGTTTTTTTAAATAAATGAGTATTCAATTGTATTTTATTTATTTAATTTTTTGAAATGGAGTCTCGCTCTTTCGCCCAGGCTGGAATGCAGTGGTGTGATCTCGGCTCACTGCAAACACCGCCTTCCGGTTTCAAGCAATTCTCCTGCCTCAGCCTCCCAAGTAGCTGGGATTACAGGCGCCTGCCACCATGCCTGGCTAATTTTTGTATTTTTCGTAGAGACGTAGTTTCACCATGCTGGCCAGGCTGGTCTTGAACTCCTAACCTAGTGATCCACCTGCCTCAGCCTCCCAAAGTGCTGGGATTACAGGCTTGAGCCACCACACCCAGCCTCAGTTTTATTAAATGTGTTTTTGGCAAAATCATATTATTTTTCCCTTTAATTTTTTAGTGTAGTAAGTTGCATTAGTTGATATTCTGATGTTAAAAAATCCTGCATGCCTCATGTAAACTCAACTCCATTCTAATATACTGTTGTTTCATATATTGCCAGCTACAGATTTTATTTAGAATACTCGCGTTTACATTCAGGAGTCATAATGGTTTGTAATTTTTCTTTCTTAGCTATTCTTGTTGGGTTTTGGTATCCAGGTTATTTTGTCCTTGTGAATAGAGTTGGGAAGTGTTCCCTCTTTTTTAATTTTTGGAAGATTTTGTGGAATTTTATAATTGTTTTATTCTTGAATGATTGAGCATTCCGGAGAAAATTTGGAACTACAGCTTTGTTTGTGAGAAGACTTTTTTTTTTTTTTTTTTGAGACAGAGTCTCACTCTGTCACCCAGACTGGATTGCAGTGGCGTGATCTTGGCTCACTGCAACCTCTGCCTCCTGGGTTCGAGTGATTCCCTTGCTTCGGCCTCCCAAGTAGCTGTGACTATAGGCACCCACCACCATGCCCAACTAATTTTTGTATTTTTAGTAGAGATGTGGTTTCACCATGTTGGCCAGGCTGGTTTTCAACTCCTGGCCTCAAGCCATCCACCCACCTCAGTCTCCCAATGTGCTGGGATTACAGTCATGAGCCACCATGCCTGGCTAGTGAGATCTTTGAATTACTGCTTCAACGTCTTTAATGGTCAAACATGGCTATTTAGATTTTCTTCTTCTTCTTGAGTCAGTTTTGGTAAGTTACACTTTTAAATAAATTGCCCATTTCTTATAAATCTTGAAAGATACTGGCATAAAGTTGTTAATATCTTTTTCATGCTCACAGGAGCTAAAGTATATCTCCTTTTTCATTTTTAATCCTGGTTGTGTCTTTACTTTGTTCTTCATAATTCTCATTGGGGCTTACCAGTTTGTTAATCTATTAGAAAACTTGTCAACCTTCTCCAGTGCATATCTGTTTACTCTGCCACTAAGCTTTGCTCTTATATTTAGTATTTCCTTCCTTCTACTTCTCTGGAGTTTATTTTGCTGTTTTCCTTCCTACTTCTGGTGATGATTAAATCACGAATTAATTCTCTGCTCTTTTTCTTTTTCTTTCTTTTCTTTTTTTTTTTTGAGATAGAGTCTTGCTGTGTTGCCCAGGCTGGAGTGCAATGGCGTGATCTCGGCTCACTGCAATCTCTGCCTCCCAGGTTCATTCAATTCTCCTGCCTCAGCCTCCAGAGTAGCTGGGATTATAGGCATGCACCACCACACCCAGCTAATTTTTGTATTTTTAGTAGAGACGGGGTTTCACGGTGTTGGTCAGGCTGGTCTCAAACTCCTGACCTCAGGTGATCTGCCCGCCTTGGCCTCCCAAAGTGCACCGGCACCCGGCCAGCTCTTTTTCTTTTATAATTATGTGTTTATGGCTATATGTTTCTCTCCGAGCACTGTAGTAGGCACATACAATACATGTGCATACATCTTGTATTTTCCTTAGCATTTAACTCAAAATATTTTCTAATTTCCATTATATTTCTTGTTTTGAATTGTGGGTTCTTTAGGGATGTTCCTTTAAAATCAAAACACACAGTCCTAGATGAGATAACTCAGAAACAGCCAGTCAAACACCACATGTTCTGTCTTATCAATGGGAGCTAAACAGTGGGTACAAACAGGCATAGAGTGAAATAATAGACACTGGAGACTCCAGCAGGTGGAAGCATGAGAGGGGGGTGAGGTGAAGGAGGAAAAATGACCTGTCGGGTACAGTGCACACTACTTGGGTGATGGATACAGTAAAAAGCCCAGAGTTCGTCACCACACAACATATCCCTGTCAGAAACCTGCACTTGCACTCCCTAAGACCGTTTTGAAAACACATGAAGATTTTCTGGCTATTATGATTTCTAGCTTAATTACATTGTGGTCAGACAACATACTCTATATATTCCAACTCGGAAATGTGTTGAGACTTGCTTCGTACCTCAATAACGGGTTCGTGTTTGTGAATGCTGTGTGTGGTTTTTAAATTGAGGTAAAGTTTTTATTGAGGTATGCACAGTGTGGCATTACGATTCAATGAGTTTTGGCAAATGCGTACACTCACGTAATCCTCACTCCTGTAAAGTTATGGAAAATTTCCATCCCCCGAGAAAGTTCTTTTATGCTTCTTCCCAGTCTGTTTTGTTTTTGTTTTTGTTTTTGAGACGGAGTCTCACTCTTTTGCCCGGACTGCAGTGCAGTGGTGTGATCTCGGCTCACTGCAACCTCTGCCTCCTGGGTTCAAGCAAGTCTCCTGCCTCAGCCTCCAGAGCAGCTGGAATTACAGGCACTCACCAACACATCCATCTAAAATTTTTTTTTTTTTTTTTTTTTGAGATAGAGTCTTGCTCTGTCACCCAGGCTGGAGTGCGGTGGTGTGATCTTGGCTCACTGCAATCTCCACTTCCTAGGTTCAAGTGATTCTCCTGCCTCAGCCTCCTGAGTAGCTGGGACTACAGGTGCCCACCACCTCGCCTGGCTAGTTTTTTTTGTATTTTTTAGTAGAGACGGGGTTTCACCATGTTAGCCAGGATGGTCTCGATCTCCTGACCTCATGATCCGCCCATCTCGGCCTCCCGAAGTGCTGGGATTACAGGCTTGAGCCACCGCGCTCGGCCAAAATAATGATTTTGAGATGCGTGTATGGTGTTGCTTATATCAATGGTTTATTTCTTTCTGGTGCAGAGTAGCAATCCATGGTATGGATATATCACAGTTTGCTTATCCACTCACTTACTGATAGACATTTGCTTCATTTCCAATTTCATTATTATGAATGAAACTACTATAAACATTCTTAGGGAAGTCTTTTTATGGCTGTTACATAAATACTATGAGTAGAATTGCTAGCCATCATGTGGATGTATGCCTACCTTTCTAAGAATTTACCAAGCTGTTTTCCAAAGTGGTTGTACCATTTTACCCCCTACCCCCAGCATTGTAGGAGAGTTACAGCTGCTGTAGATATAACTGAGACTTGATGCTGTTATTCTCTTCAATTTTAGCCATTCTGGCAGCTGTATGTCTTTTGAAATGATTCTCTATTTTTCAGGTACTGGGTGCAACTTTCCATATCTGACCATTAAATAGAATGTGCCAATTGTATTGTTCAAATTATCTATATACTTATTCAGTCTCCCATCTCCTTGCCCCTCAGTTGCCCCATTCTGGCCCTCAACCTCCTCTCTTTCTGCTCCTTGGTCTCTGTAGCTGTCACTCACAGTAGCCCTCTCCACAATTCTTCCCACCAGACTCCAGCTGCAGCAGCCAAGTCCTGAGACAGACGCAAATTAAAAATTCTTGAAATGCAGTTAAGAAGACAAAAACAAATATAGATCAACTAAAGCTGAATAGTTAAACTAAGCAAGAAAATCTCTACAGTTACCATTTGCTGACTTGACTTTTCAGAAACTGGACAACAGCCATGGCACTGGTTTCTCTTAACCACCCAGGGAATGGCCCCTCCCTCTGAAACCCTGTGGCCCTCCTGGTCAAAGCTCCCATTTCCCAGATAGGGAAACTGAGACCCATGGAGGAAAAGCCATTCGCTGGAATCTCTCGAATGGAAGGGGAAGCAAGGAGGACACTACAAACAGAACCTGCGCTTCTCTTAGACTTTATTTCTGGATCTGGGGAAAGGGACAAAAAATGAAAAACCAACTCTAACACTGCTAAGGTTGAGTCAACATCTTGCCACAAGGGGGCACTGTGTACAGGGAGAGTCTAGGTGGCTTTGGAAGGCTGGGTCTGAGGGAGGAGGGCCTGGAGCCTGGACCTCTGGGTCTGGGGAAGGAGGGGTTGGGTGTCTAGACCTCTGAGTCTGAGGGAGGAGGGGTTGGGGGTCTGGAGCCCTGGGTCTGAGGGAGGAGGGGCTGGACTCCTGGGTCTGAGGGAGGAGGGGCTGGGGGCCTGGACTTCTGGCTCTGAGGGAGGAAGGGCTGGACTCCTGGGTCTGAAGGAGGAGGGGCTGGGGGCCTGGATCCCTGGGTCTGAGGGAAGAGGGACTGGAGACCTGGACTCCTGGGCCTGAGGGAGGAGGGGCTGGGAACAGAGATTCCTGAATTTCTTCCGCAGGATGTACTTAGGGGTCAATTTCATGGGTTCCCAGTACCCATAGTTAACTGGCCTGGACGGTTTTCTCTATCCACTCAGTGAATTTGCAGAGGTTGGTGTAGACGCTTGGCACGCCAGCTTGGCCACACTGGCCTTGTCCGAAAGACACGAGGCCCTGCAAGTACCCGTTGCAGATCAGGGGCCCCCCAGAGTCACCCTGTTGTGAAGAGAGGGAGAGTCAGAATCCGAAACACAGAGAGGTGGAAATGGATGTGGGATCAGAGAGGAACTAAATGAGACTGAGAAACAAAGACGGAACCATCATCAACACAGCCCAGCAGCATATCTGTTGGAAGGTCCCGTTCCCGATCCCCGACCTCATCTAATCCTGCTTCCCGATGTCCTGTGTCCTGAATGCTGGCGGCTTCTCTTGGGCTTGTTGTCTGTCTGTTTCGGTCTTTCCTTCTTTGTCTCCTTCGTGGCTTGCTTGTCTGTCTCAGTGTCTCTGCATCTCTTTGTAAAGTCTTTTTTTTTTTTTTTTTTTTTTTGAGACACAGTCTCACTCTGTTACCCAGGCTGGAGTGTAGTGGTGCGATCTTGACTCACTGCAACCTCTGCCTCCCATATTCAAGCGATTCTCCTGCCTCAGCCTCCCAAGTAGCTGGAATTATAGGCGCCTGCCACCACCACACCCAGCTAACTTTTGTATTTTTAGTAGAGACAGGATACCACTATTTTGGCCAGGCTGGTCTTGACCTCCTTACCTCAAGTGATCTGCCTGCCTCGCCTCCCAAAGTGCTGGGATTACAGGCATGAGCCACCATACCCAGCCTCTTTGTACAGTCTTGATTTTTCCTATTTCTCTTCGTGTTTCATCTCTATGAGTCTGTGCCACTGTTTGCCTCTGGGTACACAGTTGGCCCTTGAACAACTCTGGTTTGAACTGCACAAGTCCACTTGGATATTTTTCTTTTTTTTTTTTCTTTTTTTTTTTTGAGATGGAGTCTCGCTCTGTCTCCTGGGCTGGAGTGCAGTGGCCAGATCTCAGCTCACTGCAAGCTCCGCCTCCCGGGTTCACACCATTCTCCCGCCTCAGCTTCCCGAGTAGCTGGGACTACAGGCGCCCGCCGCCACGCCCAGCTAATTTTTTGCATTTTTAGTAGAGACGGGGTTTCACCGGGTTAGCCAGGATGGTCTCGATCTCCTGACCTCGTGATCTGCCCGTCTCGGCCTCCCAAAGTGCTAGGATTACAGGCTTGAGCCACCGCGCCCGGCCTACTTGGATATTTTTCAATAAATATATTAGAAAAATTTTAGGAGAGTGGCAACAATTTAAAAAAATTCACAGACGAACTGTGCAGCTTGGAAATATAAAAAAATTCCAACAAAGGTATATCATGAATGCATAAAACATATGCATAAATTGACTATGTTATTGGTAAGGCTCCCCGTAAACAGTAGGCTATTTCTTTTTTTTTTTTTTTTTGAGACGGAGTCTCGCTCTGTCCCCCAGGCTGGAGTGCAGTGGTAGGATCTTGGTTCACAGCAAGCTCCGCCTCCCGGGTTCACACCATTCTCCCGCCTCAGCTTCCCGAGTAGCTGGGACTACAGGCGCCCGCCGCCACGCCCAGCTAATTTTTTGCATTTTTAGTAGAGACGGGGTTTCGCTGTGTTGGCCAGGATGATCTTGATCTCCTGACCTTGTGATCCGCCCGCCTCGGCCTCCCAAAGTGCTGGGATTACAGGCGTGAGCCACCGCGCCCGGCCCTCAGTAGGCTATTTCTAGTCGCGTTTTTGGGGAGTCAAAAGTGATACAAGGATTTTCTGTTGGGAGGAGGTCAGCGCCCCCAGGCCCCATGCTGTTGGGAGGTCAACCGCATTTCTATGTGTGTGTGTTTCTGCCTCCCCGAGTGTCTATTTCTGTTTTTCTCTTCCTTTGCTTCTCTTTATTCCTATGTTTATATCTCTGTTTCTCCCAGTTTCTCTCTCCAGTTGTCACTGTCTCCCTGTGTGTCTCTTCGTCTCTGCATCTCTCCATGCAGCCCTGTGTAACTCTGTCTCCCCCTTCTGCACCCTTCCCTGAGTCGCCTGCCCTCCCCTTTCCCCGTCTCTCACGTAGCAGGAGTCCTTCCGGTCTTGCCCTCCACCGGCGCAGAACATGCTGGGGTGGTACAGCGGGTCATAGAGCTCACTGCAGACCTCCTCAGACACCACCGACAAGTTCACGCACTGCAGCACGGTGGGCATTCTGCCTGGGACGCAGAGCTCTGGGTCAGCCCCCGCGACTGGGCAGAGGACCCCTTGAAGAAGGCAGACATACACCCGTGAGCTCACCGTTCGCCAGCAGACCCCAGCCAGAAACGAGGCAAGAGTCCCCCGCGGTAGGGCACCGCGAAGCAAGGCTGATGTTCCGGATGGTGGCAGACTCGGACACAGGTTCGTCCAACTTGATGAGCATGAGGTCGTTGGCGAGCAAGGGTCTGTTGTACTCTGGGTGCTGCACCGAGTAGCTGGCCTCCACCATCCGGCTGCCTGGCTCTTGGTCGGCCTCAAGACTGTGCAGGCCCAGCCCGATGGTGTAGGACCTGAGGGCCACGGAGGGCAGGTCAGTTTTGTGGCAACTGCCTCCTTATCTCCATTCTCATCTTCAACCCCATTCCCATCCCCATTCCCTAACCCCAACCCCACCCTCTTCGCTAAACACCCTAAGGGCTACTTAACCATGGTCTCAAATCCTCATTCACAAAAATTCAGGGACAGGAACTTGCCTTAGTTCACTAGAGACTCAGCACCGGGCTGAGATTTCAACCCAGGGCTCTCTGAGTCCTTCCAAAGCAAGGTTCCCGCCTCCCAGCCCTTCTCTCTGGGCTCCCCGGATCCAGGCTAATTCCGTCCTCCTCCCAGAGCCTTCACCGCTGATTCCCCCTGAGCACCCCAGGATGAACCTGATACTAGGCCCCTGCCTTCAGCCAAAGTAACACCCAGGCCCTGCCCCCGGACCCAGGCCCTGCCCACTCGCCCTACCTCTGCACTCACTTCTGGAAACAGTGTGCGGCTGACAGCACCCACTGCGGATGCACCAGGACGCCCGAGCAGAACAATTCGTTTTCCATGATCAGTGCCGCCTGCCAGGGCTGCGAGTGCGGGATGCAGTCCTCGCCGTTTATGATTCGACTGCTGCTACCAGAGACGAGCGATCCTGAGGGCGGAGTCAGGGCTGGGGACGGGCCTAGGAGGCGGGCCCAGGGCTCCTGGGGGTGGGCTTACCGAGCAGGGGCGTGGTCAGAGGTTCAGGAGCCGTCAGGGCTCCTTCGGGTGGAGTCAGGGCTGGGAGCGGGCTCAGGAGGTGGGCCTAGAGCTTTTGGGGGTGGGGTTACCGAGCAGGGGCGCGGTCAGGGCTTCAGGAGCAGTCAGGACTCTTGGGGGCCGAGTCAGGGCTGGGGACGAGCCCAGGGGGCGGACCCAGGGCTTCTGGGGGTGGGGTTATGGTGCAGGGGGCATGATCAGAGCTTCATGGGCTGGTCCAGGGTATTGGCCTAGGGTTCCCAGGGGCGGTGATCACGGTGCAGGAGCCTGGTCAGGGTTTCAGGGTAGTCAGGGCTTCTGGGAGGTAAGTCAGGGCATGAGGGTGGGCTGAGAAGTCGGGATTAGTGCTCCTAGGGTTGGGGTTACAGCACAGGGGCGCCGTCAAGGCTTCAAGAGCCGGGTTATGGATAGGGGCAGTCTCAGAAGGTGGGACCAGGGCTCCTGGGGCGCACTCAGGGCTCTGGGGTGGGCTCTGGAGGTGATACTGGTGCCATCGCGGTGCAAAGCCCGGTCAGGGGTTCAACAGAGGAGTCTAGGCTCATAGCGGTAGGATCGGGTCCTTTGGTGTGGATTAAAGCTCAGGGGGTGGAGTTATTGCTGGGAGCAAAGATCGGTCACTTGTCTGCACAGACTGATGCTCAAAGAGTCCTGCAGCGAGTCAGTCCTATCCTCTCCCAGCCTTACCCACAGTCACATCCAGCCACAAGCCCATTCACACCAAAACACCATTATATAGTCCCGTGAGGTGAGTTCCTTGGGGATGGGAGAGGGGGATCTCAGGACTGAAGACCCAGGAAGTAGGCACAGATTCCCAGCAATGGATTATTCCCCAGGAAGCACAATCTCCTGCACCCTCGGCTTCCCCTGTCCCTACATCATCATTACACTGTTATCACTCCACCAGATATTCAGAGGCACAAACTGTCAGTGTCTCACAGGTGCAACCACACACCCAGGCACACTGCCACACACAATTCCGGGGGACAGCCATGGGGGCGGATCACATGGTTACCGTCTCACAGCCAGCTTTGCAGTCACGAGCAGGAGGACACTGAATCACGCCCGAACATTAGCAAACACTGTGGCCCCCAAGCACAGTCACACACACATGCACACTCAGATACCTGTGGCACCAAGGATGAGGTACCCCAGGAACCAGCTCCAGGGGTTTCCTGCTGCGGTCATCACGTCAGCACCTGGGGATGAGGACTGAGACTTAGCCCTATCTGGGGGTCTTCAGTCCAAGTCTCTCCATCCCTCTCTTTCTCCCTCCCTTTCTTCCCCCTGGGATGTTATTAGGTAGGCTAGAGTCTAGACCATCTACCCCCACTCCCATCCGTGGACCCAGAACCTAGAGAGACAGATTTAGAGACCAAAAGAGAAAAAGAGGGAGAGATGGGAAAAGAGAGAGAGAGAGAACTGGGTAGAAAGGAAAGTTTAGAGACAGCATCTAGCTGTCTCCGAGTGGGCAGAGATGGTGTCTAGCCATCCATGAACAAGCACGGAGGGAAGACACACAGAGAATCAGAGCTGGAGAGACAGTGTTTGAGAGATACCCTCAGAGACAGTCTGAGAGTTAGACACGGAGATAGAGATTCAGAGAGACAGAGAGGCTGAGGGAGACCCAGAGAGAGAGAGAGAGAGAAAGAGATAGACTGCTAAGTAGAGACAGTGAGGGATCTATCTGGAGAGATGTGGAGATAGGAGGCACAGAGGCTGAAAATCCAGCGACACGGAGCTGTACGGAGACTCGGATCCCAAAGACTGCAGGCTTTTAGTGGGGAACCACCAGGCCTCTTACCTGGCCACCTAGGGCTCCTGGATTCCGCTGCTGGGCTGAGCTCCAGCCTGCTGCCTCCCGCAGGGGCCTCCTTGGGGCTTATAAGTGTCCTCAGTCTGGGCTGGCCTGCCCCCCAGGGGATGCATTCCAGGGGTCAGGTGCTGTGAGCTTCCAGCTCAGTTCTTTCAGGCTGCCTCAACTCTGACCAGGCAGTGATTGGGGGCCCAGATGGGGCTGGCGGCAGGGGCCAGGGGCCCGGGGCCCAGGGAGGAGACCCCTGCCCAGATCCTAGACTCCACTCTCCCTTTTCTTTCTCTCTCTCTCATTCTATCTCTTTTCATGTTCTTATTCTCTCTCATGAGATACTTCTCTCTCACCTGTATTTCTCATTGTCTCTTTCTCTTATTTCTTTCTCTCATTCTCTCTCTCTCGTGTTTTCTTTCATTTCCTCTCATTCTTTCCTGTTCTCTCTCATGTTCTTTCTCTTTCTAAATTAAATCTCTCTCTCTCCCTGCCTTTATCCCTCTCTTGCTGTGCTTCTCCAGCAAATTCCCCCAGGTTCGAATCCAGCCGACATCACACACTATTTTTGGAACCTTGGGCAAGTGACTGCACCCCTGTGAGCCTGTTTTCCAACCATAAAACTACAGTGACCAATATGCCCCATTTCCCAGGTGGATTCAAAGAGGTCATTCGGGGAAAGGCACACGGTGCCAGGTGCATCGCAGGCTTGCGGTGAGTGGGAGAAGTAAAAAGCCTTCGCTTACTGAAAAGCAGCTGAGCGCCTACCGCACTCCCAGCTCTGCCGCAGGTGCAGGGGCCACAGGAGGAACCATCAAAGCCCTCGCCACTGGAGATCGCGTCCTACTGGGGGGCACAGACAATAAAGGAAAACTGCAGGGACCAGCATATAAGGTGGTGAGTCTTTATGCTGTGTCGGGGAGTCTCAGAGAAGGGGAACATTTAAGCTGAGAACCCAGTGGAGAGGAGGAGGAGGGTCCACGCAGCAGGGGAGGTTGTGGGGTGCAGGGAAGAACTTGACTCCAGCCAGAGGAGGGCGGGGCGGGCAGGAGGGCAGACCAGGAACCCGGTCGGCCTGCAGGCCTCTGTCTCTCCTCGGCCGTCTCTGTCTCTCTGTCTGTGGCCCTGTTTACCTATCAGGGTTAAGGAGTTTGGGTTTTACTAAGTGCAATGGATTTTAAGCACGAGGATGGAGTGACATCATCTTATTTGCTTTTTAAAAACTTCCAGGGTGGAGAGTGATGGTGGGGGTGGGGCGGGGGGGCGGTGGTAACGGCCCAGGTGGGAGGTGACCCGGTCAAGGGAGAAGAGAGGTGAATGGACGCGGGGTCCCCTCTGCATGTGGAGTCAAGTTACTGCCCGATGGATGAAAAGTGGGGGGTCAGGAGCAGAGGAGCCAAGGACGGCGTGGAGGCTTGGTCCCTTGGCTTGCGCTCACGGATCTTGTGGAGACGCGTAGGTGCGGGAAGCGGGTAGGGCGTGCGAGGGTGCGGCAGACCGCGGAGGGTGCACGGAGGGGCAGACCGAGGTCAGGACTGCCGAGAAACAGTGGGGACTCATTAGGGGAGAGGTGGCGTTTACAGCCACGAGGCCGGATGAGATCACTCAAAGAGTGGGTGGGTGTAGACCGCAGAGCCGGCACGAGTGAGGGGCGGTGCCCGCAGATGACCGCGATGAGACAGGAACGTCTCTGTGTCTCTCCCTCTCTCCTGGGTCTCGTCTCTGTCTCTCTAACATTCATTCTTTCTCCTTCCTTCCTTCTTTCCCCCACACCCCACCCCGTGGCTCTCTGTCTCTCTTTCTCTCTGGCTCTATTTTCCTCTGTCTCTCTGGTCCCATCTCTGTCGCTCTCTACCTCTTGTCTCTGTGTCTCTCACCTGCCAGGCTGGGAACATCCCCAGTGAGACCCTCCCCCAACTCTATCCTGGGCCTGTGCGCCCCCAGATAACTCTGGGCAGGACAGGACATAGGCTGAGGCCACAGAATAGGAAGCCCTGGCAGGTCTCTGTCTCTCTTTTCCCTTGTCCCTGTCCCTTTCTCTCTCTGACCCCGTCTCTCTTGCTGTCCCTCTGACCTCTGTCTGTGACCCTCTGATCTCTGTCTGTGTCTCTCTGCTCCTGTGTGTCTCTCTTTCCTCCTGTCTCTGTCTCACCTTGCCTTCTCTCTCTGTTTGTGGCTCCACATCTGCGTCTCAGTCCATCTTTCTCTGTGTCTCTCTCTCCCATCTCTGTCTCTCCTTGGCTGTCTCTGTCTCTCTGTCTGTGGCTCTGCACCTGTGTCTCTGTCCAACTTCCTCTGTCTCCCCTTTCCTCCTGTCTCCTCTCATGTTGCTCCGTCTTTGTTTTCCATGCGCTTCCAACACTTTTCCCTTCGCTGTCTTCATTCTGTCTCAACTCAAACGTTATTTCTTCAGAGGCCTTCCCTGAGCCCTTCCCCAGTCTGATTCAGGGTCTTCAGTCCCCTATTTGTTTTTGCATCTTATAGCATCCTACACGCTCCTTTAGAGCATTTGGTACAATGTATACACGTATTATTGTGTGTTTCTTTTTCTTCTTTGTTTGTTTGTTTGAGATGGAGTCTCACTGTGTTACCCAGGCTGGAGTACAGTGGTGCGTGCGATCTCAGCTCACTGCAACCTCCGCCCCCCCAGGTTCAAGCGATTCTCCTGCCTCAGCCTCCTGAGTAACTGGGATTATAGGTGCCCGCCACCAAGTCTGGCTAATTTCTGTATTTTTAGTAGAGATGGGATTTCACCGTGTTGGCCAGGCTGGTCTCAAACGCCTGACTTCAGGTGATCCGCCCACCTTGGCCTCCCAAAGTGCTGGGATTACAGGCGAGAGCCACCGCACCCAGCTTGTGTGTTTCGTTTTTCTAGTAGCTGTTTCTTTCACTAGTGTGGGAGCCCCTTGGGGACAGGGCTGGTGTCTGCTGTGTTCACTGATGAAAGCTATTCACTGCAGATGTGTTGAGTGGATGGATAAAGGGAGATACAAAGACAGAGAGACAGACAGGAGAGGGAGAGACAAAGGCTGGTAGAGAAAATAACAACAGACAATAATGGTAGCTTACTATTCATTAACCTTTAGAATATGTTAAATTAATTGTAAGGAGGTCAAGAACTTACCATATGTCTGGCCCTCTTTTAAGTATGTTAAATGCAATAACACATGTATTCCTCAAAACAAATATAAGTAGATGCTGCTATGAACTTTGTTGGACAGATGAGGAAACTGAGGCACAGAGAGGGTAAGTAGTTTACCAAAGTCACAGAAAGACTAAGGCCAAAAGACAAGAACAGACAGAGGTGGGTAGATGGAGAATAGGAGAGAGCTGGGAACACATTGAGAGATGTGGCCAAAAAGAGAGGAAGACACTGAAAGAGAGACACATTTCAGGAACTAGGAATAATCATCATTTCAAAAATAATAAAATATCGGGACGGGCGTGGTGGCTCACGCCTGCAATCCCAGCACTTTGGGAGGTCGAGGCGGGTGGATCACCTGAGGTCAGGAGTTTGAGACCAGCCTGGCCAACATGGCAAAACCCCGTCTCTATTAAAAACACAAAAAATTAGCCAGGCGTGGTGGCGGGCCCTTGTAATCCCAGCTACTTTGGAGGCTGAGGCAGGAGAATCAATTGAACCTGGGAGGCAGAGGTTGCAGTGAGCGGAGATCGTGCCACTGCACTCCAGCCTGGCGACAGAGTGAGACTCTGTCGCTCACATACACACTCACCAAAAAAAGAAAATCACGCCAAAACCCCACAAACGCCAAAGGAGCAGAAGTTGTTATAGTGACTCATTGACCAAAGGCCTAGGCATCCGCCATCTTTCTAGCACCAACCAAGCTGAGTCATCAGACATCACTCTATGGAGGATGTGGGATGGTGGGACCCCAAAGTAGCTGTGACATTTCTTGCCAGGCAGATGGGGATGGGGTAGTGGGCCTGGAGCAGACTGAAATCAATTAAGATCTGATTGTGCAGGCCATAGTGGGCAGGTGTGGAGGTATGGTCAAAGGACTGGCTTTTAAATTTTATTTAGTTTTTTTTTTTTTTTTTTTTTTTTTTGAGATGGAGTCTTGCTCTATCGCCCAGGCTAGAGGGCAGTGGTGTGATCTCGGCTCACTGCAACCTCCACCTGCTGGGTTCAAGAGATTCTCCTGCCTCAGCCTCCCGAGTAGCTGGGATTACAGGCACACGCCAACCATGCCCAGCTAATTTTTTTTGTACTTTTAGTAGAGACAGGGTTTCGCCATGTTGGCCAGGCTGATCTCGAACTCCTAACCTCAAATGATCTGCCCACCTTGGCCTCCCACAGTGCTGGGATTACAGGCGTGAGCCACTGTGCCTGGCCTTATTTAGTTTTAATTAATTTAAATGTAAACACTGACACTTGTTGCAGTTATTGGGAGAGTTTTAATTAAGTACGTTTGGAACAACCTGGGTGCGTGAATCATCTTTTTCAATTCTAAACTTTCTGGGCTCTGAATGCAGATCAAATATTTCTGAAAAAAACTCAGCATCCAAATTGCGGTGTGCTGTGTGCGTAAATATATACCCTGGATTTCAAAGAACTGGTGTGGAATAAAGAATGTAAATTCTCTTACTGATTTTTTTACATTGGTGACGTGGAAATGACAAGTTTGGATATATCAAGTTTAGTATGTTACTACGATTAATTTTACCTGTTTCTTTTTCCTTTTTAATTAATTAATTTATTATTATTATTATTTATTTTTGTAGAAACAGGGTCTCACTAGCTGCTTAGGTTGGTCTTGAACTCCTGAGTTTAAGTGATGTGTCTGCCTCAGCCTCCCAAAGTGCTGGGATTACAGGCGTGAAGCACTGCACCTGGTCCAGGTTTCTTCTTAAATGTTCCCTCCTGACCCCCTGTTTAGAATGGCTCCACCTTTTTACCCTGATTTTGTTGTTATCAAGTATATAAGTCTGTATTCATTTCCCATTGCTGCTGTAGTAATTGTCACACACTTAGTGGCTTAATACAAAAGAGATGTGTTCTCTTACAATTCCAGAGGTCATAAGTCCAAAGTGTCTAAACTGAGCTAAAGTCAAAGTGTCAGCAGAACTGATCCCTTCTGGAGGCTTCAGAGGAGGCTCTGTTTCCCCCTTGTTTCCAGCTTTAAGATGTCACCTGCATGCCTTGGCTGGCGGCCGCATCCTCCATCTTCAAAGCCTGCATCATCCTGACCTCCGCTTCGTGTACTCACCTTCCTTCTCTGACTGACTCTTCTGTCTCCCTCTTATGGGTGATCAAGGTGATCTTTGTGATCACCTGGAGCCCCCTCAGGTAACCCAGGATCATCTCTCCATCTCTAGATCCTCCACTTAATCACATCTGCAAAGTCTCTTCTGCACGTGAGGTCACATATGCATGGGTTCTGGGGATTGGGACATGGATATCCTTGGAGAGGGGGCATTATTTTGTGTACTCAAAAATTGCGGCATATTCAGTGATATGCTCGTTTATTGTGCTTGCCTCTCCTAGACCATAAGCTCCATGAGGAACAAAACATGACCCTATCAAGGTCACCATTGTATCCCCAATGCCAAGGACAATGCCTGGCACATAGTAGTTGATCAGTAAACATTCACTGAGGACTGGTCGGGTGCGGTGGCTCATGCCTGTAATCCCAGCACTTTGGGAGGCCAAGTCGGGCAGATCACGAGGTCGGGAGATCGAGACCAGCCTGGCTGACATGGTGAAACCCCATCCCTACTAAAAATACAAAAAATTAGTTGGGTGTGGTGGCGAGCGCCTGTAGTCCCAGCTACTTGGGAGGCTGAGGCAGGAGAATGATGTGAACCCAGGAGGCGGAGCTTGCAGTGAGCCGAGATCATGCCACTGCACTCCAGCCTGGGCAATAGAGCGAGACTCCGTCTCAAAAAACAAAACAAAACAAAACAAAACAAGACCATTCACTGAGGACAAATGTTCCAAGGACAGAAAAATTCATGCTCTTAATGAACAACTTATTTACAGTAACAGAAACCGTTTTGACACCGGCATTGCGTTTTACACTGATTAAGAGAGACTCTGGAAGGCAAACTGTCATAGTTCAAATCTCTGCTCTGCCATTCATGAGCCGGGCAACCTTAGGCAAATTGTACTGTCTCTGTGCCTCAATTTCTCATCTGTGAAATGGAGATAATTACAGTACTTGTCTCACAGAATGTTAGAAGGATTAAATGAATTAGTACATACAAGGCAGTTAGAACTCTGCCAGGTGCAAAGGGAGTGCTTCAGAAGCGTGAGCTTTCATTGTCATTATTAATATTATTCTGCAAATATCTGAAATGATATTTAACAAAACATGATGCAAACCCAAGCATAGGAGATTCGTATGTAGTTCCAAAGAGATTAAAAATCTCAGCAACACTTTGGAAGATTCTTATTGTCTCCACCTTGAGCTCAGCACAAACTCAAGGAGCGAGAAAATAGTCCAGAGAACTTGTGAATCCTGACACTATGAGACAGGTCTTGGATTTTTTAGAAAGTTTATTTTGCCAAGGTTGATGACGTGCGCCCGTGACACAGCCTCAGGAGGTTCTGACGTGTTCCCAAGGTCAGCAGAGCACAGTTTGGTTTTGTACATTTTAGGAAGACATGAGACGTCAATCAACATATGTAAAATGAACATTGGTTTGGTCTGGAAAGGTGGGACAACTCGAGTAGGGGGGAGGCTTCCAGGTCAAAGGTAGATAAGAGACAAACGGTTGCATTCTTTTGAGTTTCTGATTAGCCTCTCCAAAGGAGGCAATCAGAAATGCATTTATTTATTATTATTATTATTGGAGACGGAAACTTGCTCTGTCACCCAGGCTGGAGTGCAGTGGTGTGATCTCAGCTTACTGCAACCTCCACCTCCCGGGTTCAAGCGATTCTCCTGCCTCAGCCTCCCGAGTAGCTGGGACTACAGGCGCCTGCCACCACGCCTGGCTAATTTTTTTTTTATTTTTAGTAGAGACAGGGTTTCACCGTGTTGGCCAGGATGGTCTCGATCTCCTGACCTTATGATCTGCCCGCCTTGGCCTCCCAAAGTGCTGGGATTACAGGCGTGAGTCCCCGCGCCCCGGCCAGATATGCATTTATCTCAGTGAGTAGAGAGTGGATTTGAATAGAATGGGAATCTGGCTGGCTTTAAGCAGTTCTCAGTTGGACTTTTCCCTTTAGCTTAGTCATTTTGGGGGCTCCAAGATTTATTTTTCTTTCAAAACTCATTTCAAAACTGAGCCTGGGCCGGGCACGGGGGCTCAAGTCTGTAATTCCAGCACTTTGGGAGGCCGAGATGGGCAGATCACGAGGTCAGGAGATCAAGACCATCCTGGCTAACACGGTGACACCCCGTCTGTACTAAAAAATACAAAAAACTGCCTGTAGTCCCAGCTACTCGGGAGGCTGAGGCAGGAGAATGGCGTAAACCCGGGAGGTGGAGCGTGCAGTGAGCTGAGATCCGGCCACTGCGCTCCAGCCTGGGTGACAGAGCGAGACTGTCTCAAAAAAACAAAATGAAACAACAATAATAAAAAAACTGAGCCTGGACTTCATTCTCCTAGCTTGACAAATTCAACTGCCAAATTGCTGATTAAAAGCAGATTTCCTTCTTAAAGAGGAAAGCTGTGGTTTCTTTCTGAAAGGAGAGGAGAGAACCTTATCATTTCTGTTTCATAAAAGGAAACTTTCATGAACTGCTTCCTGGCTCCTCTGGTTACGAAATGAAATTCATTGCAGTTTCTTAGGATCTCTGCCCCGGCCACCCATAGAGGGTTCTTGAACAATGTGCAGGCTGCAGACACATCTGGCCTGTCTTGTAGAGTTTGGACTTTTTTGTTTGCTTGTTTTTTTGTTTGAATGGATTATGAGCATTAAAAGGTCAGGAGATTGCAAGTTTCTCTGGAAAAGGCCACGGTATCAGTCAACATCACGCCTGCATTCCCACGTGGCCATAAGCCAGCATCAGCAGGTGCTGAGTGGCCAGCCCGGGGGCACCCTGCAGTTTTCCTTGGCCCACACACAGTCAGCTTCCCTCATTTATACTTCCTGCCTGGCCCCAGGTGGTGGCTGAGTTTGTGACCTCGGTGGAGAAAAAAGTGGAGGCAGGGATACACAGAGACATGGATATAAAGAGATCAGAGGGAAAGAAAGTCACAAATAACAAAACACCGCAACAAAAGGAGTCATCCATCATCCTGATCATCAACGTCTTTATAAATGTGAACTCATTTAATCTCCTCAACATCCTATGAGGTAGGAACTATTAACTCTGCCAGATGCAAAGGAAGTGGTTCAGAAGCATTAGCTTTCATTGTCATTATTAATATTATTCTGCAAATATCTGAAATGATATTTAACAAAACGTGATGCAGACCCAAGCATAGGAGATTCGTATGTAGTTCCAAAGAGATTGAAAATCTCAGCAACACTTTGGAAGATTCTTATTGTCTCCACCTTGAGCTCAGCACAAACTCAAGGAGCGAGAAAATACAGTCCAGAGAACTTGTGAATCCTGAAACGATGAGACAGGTCTCGGATTTTTTAGAAAGTTTATTTTTTATAGATTCTTTATAGATTTAAAGAAAGAGTCACAGAGAAGCTCCGGGGTTGTTTACAGAAAACTGAGGGGACAGGTGAGAGCGCTGGGCTCTGCGGTCCCCAAGCGCGGAGCAAGTGCGCCTACCACTGTGCAATACTGCCACCTAGTGGAGCCAGAGAGACATAGCGGGGAAGGACTAAAGGTTGTGGGTCCCGCGTTCTCTTGCGCCAGTCACCCTGGGCCGCAGCATCCTGGCTCTGGCTCCAGAAACGGGAGCAGAGGTGGCAGGAAGCAGGGCTGGCCGCCACCAGAGCTTTCCATCTGGGGACACCAAGTCCTAGTCCTGACTTTGGGTCTCTCAGATGTAAAGGGAGGGGCTCAAGCGTGACATCAGGCAAGGGCTGTGTGTGTCTGGCCTCAGGGTCGGCCTTCCTCAGCTGAGGATAGCGACATCGCGTGGGTTTACGTGAGGTTTCAATGCGGACGTCCACACAACATGTTGGACGCACAACAGCCCAGCAAACGGTATCTTCAATTATTGCTATGAGTATAATGAAGTCACATGGTGACCTTGGGTGTCCTTCGCCATCTCCCGCTCCTTTGTGCGCCCATATACTCAAATAACGACCATGCAGATAGTAATAATAATTAACCACTCACATATATTGAGTGGCTGTAGTCATTTTTAAAAAATAGAGACAGGGTCTCACTACGTTGCCCAGGCTGGTCTTGAACTCCAGGTCTCAAGCAATCCTCCCACCTCCGCCTCCCAAAGTGCTGGGATCACCGGCATGAGTCACCGCATCCAGCAGATTCTTTAACTTGAGTTATTGTACTTAATCTTATAGGGTAAAGTCATAAGCCTGTCTTTAAACAAAGCAAAACAAAACAACAAAAGCCCAGCACGCTCACCTGCCACACAGTTGTCTGCAAACAGTTTCTGAATTGATTTCTTTACCCATTTGAAAAGGAAGTCAGCTTTTCTCAGTGGCTAGATTTGTTAGATTGAGGAAAGGTGAGCAGAAAGCAAATCTTCCTTTGGTTCCACCCTTACTCAAGGGGGAGAACACTGCCTCTAGTTGCTAACACATGCTAAGTGTGTGCTCTGTAAAACAGTTTTAAGGGATTTGCAGGAATTAACTTGTTTATATTCCCAGCCATGCTGGGAGGTTGCTACTGTTTCTTTTTTTCTTTTCTTTTTTTTTTGAGACGGAGTCTGGCTCTGTCGCCCAGGCTGGAGTGCGGTGGCACGATCTCGGCTCACTGCAAGCTCCGCCTCCCGGGTTCACGCCATTCTCCTGCCTCAGCCTCCCGAGTAGCTGGGACTACAGGCACCCGCCACCTCGTCCAGCTAGTTTTTTGTATTTTTTAGTACAGACGGGGTGTCACCGTGTTAGCCAGGATGGTCTCGATCTCCTGACCTGGTGATCCACCCGTCTCGGCCTCCCAAAGTGCTGGGATTACAGGCTTGAGCCACCGCGCCCGGCCGGTCTTCCAGGGTTTTGTGGCACATGAACAAACGCACACAAAGATGTGTTTTTATTATTTTTTTCTCTTGCCTGTAGCCACTTGGCTGGGTTCAGCACCAAGGAAGGCGTCTCCCGGAGCTTAGAACACTTGGTGAATTCTCTTTCCTGTTATGAGCATTGAAGACCTGTAATGCCTGGTTAGTGTCAAGGTTTGTGAAACACTGTTTGGATAACTACACAAGTTATAAAACAATAGCTGGTGTGAAAATTACAGATGATTCATAATTATACATATGGCTGTCAAGCTTTCTGCTAGAGAGTCTTTCAGCCTGGGAACACTCAGTGGGAGGGACGTTTCTTTTTTAAAGGGATCTCATTGCTCCTTCTGCAATGATGAGAGCTGGCCAGAAAATAGACACTGGCAGTAAAGCAAATAAAATAGAAGGGAAAATGCAGTCAGAGAGATCTAGGGAGATGATAACATTTTTTTACTGAGCACTGCCAATATGCCAGACACATTTTTATTATGACATTTTATTTTGAAATAGTTCAAAACTCACAAAAAGTTGCAAAAGACTGCAGAGAATGCCGGTGTACCTTTCATCTAGATTCTCCCAATGGTAACACTTTTTATAAGGATCGTGCACTATCAAAACTAGGAAAATGACGTTGATACCATGCTGTTAACTCACATAGTGACCTTACTTGGATTTCATCATTTTTTACATCTCTCTCTGTCTGTCTCTCTCTCCACCCCTATTCCCACTGTCTGTTTGTCTCTGTTTATCTCTGTCTCTTTTTTCATGTATATAGTTCTCGTAGCTCTATACATAAAGGTAACCATCACCACAGTTGGGATACAGAACTATTTCATCACCATAAAGAAATTTTCAGGCTGGGTGTGGTGGCTCATGCCTGTAATCCCAGCACTTTGAGGAGCTGAGGTGGGTGGATCACTTGAGGTCAGGAGTTCAAGACCAGCCTGGCCAGCATGGTGAAATCCCTTCTCTATTAAAAATACAAAAAATAGCCGGGTGTGGTGGCACGCACCAGTAATCCCAGCTACTTGGGAGGCTGAAGCACAAGAATTATATGAGGTAACTAAAATAATCAAGTTCATAGAGACAGAAAGTAGAATGGTGGTTGCCAGGGGCTGCTGGGAGAAGGAAACGGGGAATTACTGAGTGAATACAGATTTTCAGTTTTGCAAGATGAAAAGGTCCTGGAGGTTGGTTGCATAACAATGTGAATACACTTAACAATACTGAAGTATACACTTAAAAATGAATAAGGCTGGGTGTGGTAGCTCATGCCTGTAATCCCAGCACTTTGGGAAGCCGAGGCAGGCAGATCATCTGAGGTCAGGAGTTCGAGACCACCCTGGCCAACATGGTGAAACCCCGTCTCTACTAAAAATACAAAAATTAGCCGGGTGTGGTGGCACACACCTGTGATCCCAGCTAATCAGGAGGCTGAGGCAGGAGAATTGCTTGAACCCGGGAGGTGGAGGTTGCAGTGAGCTGAGGTCATGTCACTGTAGTCCAGCCTGGGCAACAGAGCAAGCCTCCAACTCTAAAAAATAAAATATAATAAAATAAAATAAGGCAAATGTTTTTAAATTACAATTTTAAAGATATTTTAAGTTATGTGGACTCTATGGTTTCTGTTATCAACCAGTCAACTCTGCTTCATTGAACAACTCATACTCAATACGTAAATGAATAAGCATGACTATGTTCCGATAAAACTTTATCTACAAAAGCAAAACAAAACAAAAGACCGCCTCCGAGTTGGTTACAAACTTTGTGAAACATCATTTAGTCAGTTGCGTAAGTTATACAACAGTGACTAAGTGTGAAAACTAGCGATGACTCCCTTAATTGTTATCAGTGGAGATAAATGATGCAGCCCTGGCTTATTTCTTAAGGTGCACTGTTGTAAAAAGCTACAAAAACTCAGGACAAATTCCTAATTGTGAAGATGAACAATTTCACTCATCTTCGTCTACTGCCTTGCAGGGGTGTTTTGGTAGAGCGGTTTCTCGACAGTCTTTCTTGAAACCCAAATCCAAATCCAAAGTTTTGCTGAGTAACCCATTATCCTTGAAACAACTCCATGAGGTTGTACTATTATTCTTGCATTTTGGCTTGGAAGGCTGTGTGCCTAGCTGCTCTGCTATCCTATCTCTGTGCAGCACACACACACACACACACAAACACACAAACACACACACAAATACACACACAAATGTCAACATTGGTTTCCTTTGGTTGGTGAGATCATGGGGTGTTTTTTCATTTTTGTTTTTTGAGACAGAGTCTTGCTCTATCGCTCAGGCTGGAGTGCAGTGATGTGATCTTGGCTCACTGCAAACTTCGCCTCCGGAGTTCAAGCGATTGTCCTGCCTCAGCCTCCCCAGGAGCTGGAATTACAGTCTCCCGCCACCACACCTGGCTAATTTTTGCATTTTTGGTAGAGACAGGGTTTCGCCGTGTTGGCCAGGCTGGTTTCAAACTCCTGGCCTCAAGAGATCCACCCGCCTCGGCCTCCCAAAGTGCTGGGATTACAGGCGTGAGCCACTGCGCCTGGCCCAGGCTGGGGTTTTTATTATCAGAAATGCTTTCCTGGAATTTAAACCCAGCTTTTACATGTAGAGGGAAGCGGGAGGGGCGGTCAGCTACCCCATAAAGGGGAGGACCCTGTCCAGGCTAGAATTCAGCCTCTGACCATGGTGCTGAGTGTGGGGCTTCTCTAACACAAGCTCACAGACACACACACAAGCACACACTCACGTACTCTGCCATGCTCACTCACGCACGTCTCACATTCACATACAAAATCACAGACCTACATAAAACACATGCCTACAAGTACACACACTCTCACAGCACACTCAGACACGACCTGACACTCATACCCATGTACACACATTCACACTACCTCACCATGAAGACCCACAGCTTTCGGGGCCAAGGTCAGAATCAACCTGCCTCTTTCTTCTGTACTATTTCCAGAGGTTCCTGGATGATCCCTGGGCTGAACTTTCTATTTTATTTTGGTCCCGAGGAAATACAACACTGTAAGATCCAACTGCTGCTTTAATCCAAGCTTAGTTGCAATGAAAGCAAACCTCAGGCCACATGCTAGGATGGGACATAATGAGGAAGTTTAGGAGGGAAAAGGTTGATTAAGCGCCTTGGGAATATGGAGTGTGGGCTCCATCTTTTCCTTTGTTGAAAAGACAAGGTAGATGGTTGAAAAGTATATTCGAACCAGTTATTAAGATTCAAAGAGACACAACGGCAACAATAAAACAATTTCACCAGGTGGGATGAAGATCTTGGTTAGGCTGGATGTATTTATATTCAATGTTTTGCCATCACAAAATTAATTCCTGGATCGTTCATTTGTTTGAAGCTCCCTGGTGAGCATAGGTTTATTATTATCATCTATGAAATGTGAATGATCAATAGTGATGGGGCCTGGCGTGCTGGCTCACCTCTGTAATCCTAGCACTTTGGGAGGCTGAAGTGGGCAGATCACTTGAGGCCAGGAGTTCAAGACCAGCCTGGCCAACATGGCAAAACCCCATCTCTACTAAAAATACAAAAATTAGCCAGGTGTGGTGGCGCATGCCTGTAATCTGAGCTACTTGGGAGGCTGAGGCAGGAGAATTGCTTGAACGTGGGAGGCGGAGGTTGCAGTGAGCCGAGATTGCGCCATTGTACTCTAGCTTGGGTGACGAGTGAAACTCCATCTAAAAAAAAAAAAAAAAAGAACTTCAACATATCTTTCTGTGGGGGAAACACTTCAACCTATGACATCATGGATTCAGTAATTCAGTAGCCTGCCCCTTAAATAATGTCCAGGCTCTAGGCTACATCTCAGATGCATCAGTGATGCCTCCCAAAAGTGGTAGTATTACCATGCAACCAGTGGGCTCACAGCCCTATGTGCATAGAGGCCAACACCATGGCACCAGCTTTTGAGAAAAGAAAAGCTTGATTGCAAGTTGACCAGCAAAAGGCCACAGGAGGAAACACTTGAATCTGTCTTCCTGAGCTGGAGCTGGAGCAGGTTTTATAAGCATAGAGTAAGGAGGCGTGATCTGATTGGATCTTGCAATAAGGGGATGCTTGAGAAGCATGATCTGACTGGATCCTGCCATGGTGGGGTGACACCAAGGCTCAAATCTGATTGGATCCTGGATCCTGCCATACAATGTCCGCTTCTTAATTCAGTCCCTGCTCCTCCATCTGAGTGCTTTGGTTCCCCCTGTGGTTGCACGCATGGTTCATCTGGGTGTGCTCAGGTTAGATGACCTGAAATACCACGGCAACTGAAAAATAACTCACAACTTTGTTACATAAAAGTGGAACCAGGCTGGGCATGGTGGCTTACGCCTGTAATCCCAGCACTTTGGGAGGCCAAGGCCGGTGGATCACCTGAGGTGAGGAGTTTGAGACCAGCCTGACCAACATGGTGAAACCCTGTCTGTACTGAAAATACTAAAAACTTAGCTGGGCATGGTATCGCACACCTGTAATCCCAGCTACTCAGGAGGCTGAGGCAGGAGAATCTCTTAAACCTGGGAGGTGAAGGTTGCAGTGAGCTGAGATCGTGGCACTGCACTCCAGCCTGGGCGACAAAAGTGAGATTCTGTCTGGAAAAAAAAAAAAAGCGAAACCGGATTGGTCTGTGACAACTCTGGGGCAGGCCCTGTGCATGAGATGGAATTGTCATCTTGGTGTTACAGGTGAAGAATGTGACCTATGCACCATGGCTCAGAGAGGTCAAGGAACTTGCCCAAAACTGGACAGCCGGGAATGGCTTGCAGGATTGTAGGACTCCAAATTTCTTTTTCTTTCTTTCTTTTTTTTTCTTTTTCTTTTTCCTTTTTTTCTTTTTCTTTTTTCTTTCTTTTTTTTTTTTTTGAGACGGAGTCTTGCTCTGTCACCCAGGCTGGAGTGCAGCAGTGTGATCCTGGCTCACTGCAACCTCTGTCTGCCGGGTTCAAGTGATTCTCATGCCTCAGCCTCACAAGTAACTAGGATTACAGGCGCCCACCACCACGCCCGGCTAATTTTTTGTATTTTTAATAGAGACAGGGTTTCGCCAGGTTGGCCAGGCTGGTCTTGAACTCCTGACCTCAAGTGATCCACCGGCCTTGGCCTCCCAAAGTTCTGGGATTACAGGCGTGAGCCACCGCGCCCCGCCCTGGACTCCAAATTTCATGCCCCTCCCACAACTTTCCTATGTCCCAGCTCAGTTCTTTCAAAGGCCTCCAGGTGGCGCGATAGAGCAGATGGTGGATTCCGCTAACTTGGGTTTGCAATTTCTTCCCGGGAGGCTTGCGGGGAGGGGCCCTTGCACGTGCACACGAACCACCAGAGGATCTTATGGAAATGCCTCTTCTGGTTCAGTTGGTCTGGTTCAGTTGGTCTGGAGTGGGATTGTGTTTTTTAATACGCTCCCAGGGCATGTTGCTTCAGCTTTGAGCAGCAAGAGCTTCATTCCATTCAGTGGGATCAACAGCCCTCGCCATACCTGTGCAGGCAGCCAGCTCCAGAACAGTAACAGTGATGTTCCTCACAGTCACAGAAACAACCATTTCCACATGTCTATTCTGTGCCGGCCTCTGTGTTCCTGTCTTTGCCTTTACGTGCATTCTCTCCTTTAATGCTCAAGGCAGTGTTAGGAAGCAGCACTATTTTACAGAACAGGAAACAGGTAGAATTGAACAAGTCTGCGTCTGTTGCACCCCTTCCCTTTTTCCTACAGAATAGCCATCCCTGGGGGACTCAGCCCAAGACATGGGCGAAGAGAGGCCGGGCTCTGGGGGATTGGCTGCAAGGCCAAGTGGTGGGACGAGGCCGCTTAGGCAGCGGGATTGTAGGGATTAGGAGGAAGGGTGAGATCAAGAATATGCAAAGGGCTGGGCGCAGTGGCTCACGCCTGTAATCCCAGCACTTTGGGAGGCCGAGGTGGGCAGATTGCTTGAGGTCAGGGGTTCGAGACCAGCCTGGTGAACATGGTGAAACCCCGTCTCTACTAAAAATACAAAAAAAATTAGCTGGGCATGGTGGTGAGCACCTGTAATCCCAGCTACTGGTGAGTGGGGGGTGGTGCTGAGGCAGGAGAATTGCTTGAACCTGGGAGGCGCAGGTTGCAGTGAGCTGGGATCGTGCCGCTGCACTCCAGCCTGGGCAACAGAGCCAGACCCCTCTCAAATAATAACAACAACAACAACAACAACAACAATAATAATAATAATAAAAGATCTGCAAAGGAAGCCCAGATCCTGCACTACCTTCCTTACAACTCTCACCAAAAGAATCCTCTCTCTCTCTCTCTCTCTCTCTCTCTCTCTCATTTCTCCCTCTCTGTTTGCCCTTCTCTTTCCAGGTCGCTTTCTGGGTCTCTTTCTCTTCATCTCCCCTCCTCTCTCCCGCCTTTCCTTCCTCAATCCCTCTTGCTCTCCCTATGTCCTTCTTCCATTACTTTCTCTATGATCAGTGTTTAGTCTCTCTCTCTCTTTGAATGTCTCCAAAGCTAGCTCTTCCTCTCTTTCTGAGTCTCTCTCTCCCCTCCCCGCCCCCAGTCTCTTTAAACTTGAGTCTTGCTGGTGAGGTGGTGTGAGCCTACAGTCCCGGCTACTCCAGATGCTGGGGTGGGAGGATCCCTTGAGTCCAGGAGTTTGAGTCCAGCCTGGGCAACATAGCAAGATTCTGTCTCAAAAAAAAAAAAAAAGTCTGAGTCTGTTTGTCTCTGTCTCCCCAAATTGCTCTCTTTAAGTCTCTCTGAGTCCACCTGCCTTAAATCTATTCCAGTATATCTCTGTGTTCCTCTCTTTCTTCCTTGTCCTCCCTTCCTCTCTCCTTCCTTCCTCTCCCCTCCAAATCTGTCTGTCTCTCTCCATCTCTCTCTGAGTCTGTCTTTATATCTCTTTGAGCCTTTCTTTCTTTCTCTCTCTCCTTTCTCTCTCTCTCCTTTCTTTCTTTCTCCTTCCTCCCTCCCTCCCTCCCTCCTCTTTCTTTCTTTCTTTCTTTCTTTCTTTCTTTCTTTCTTTCTTTCTTTCTTTCTTTCTTT
>NW_012115710.1:3020044-3022029 GCF_000951035.1 Colobus angolensis palliatus | reverse complement strand
TTTTGAGATGGAGTTTTACTCTTGTTGTCCAGGCTGGAGTGCAGTGGTGCAATCTCGGCTTACCGCAGCCTCCGCCTCATGGGTTCAAGCGATTCTCCTACTCAGCCTTCCCGAATAGCTGAGATTACAGGCATGCGCCACCACACCTGGCTAATTTTTTGTGTTTTTAGTAAAGTGGGGGTTTCTCCATATTGGTCATGCTGGTCTCGAACTTCCGATCTCAGGTGATCTGCCCACCTCAGCCTCCCAAAGTGCTGGAATTACAGGCGTGCCACCGCACCCGGTCCCTTTCTTCATGTTCTCTCTCTCTTGCCCTGCCTTCTTTTCCTCCCTCCTGCTCTCCCTCAGTCTTACAAAATGTGTAGTGTGGTTCTTATGTGTGTGTGGACTTTAATTTACGTCATTGGCATTGGATGATATTCTTACTCTATCCTAAGCCACTCTGCAAATCGCACTGTGTTTTTAACACCCACCTGTGTTGTTACGTGTTCATACGTGTGTTTGTTGCATCGGAACTTCATGGTGGGGCGTCCACCACGTTTACACAATTCCCCTACTGATGGGTACTTGGTGACTTCCAGTTTCTGGCCACTGCAAAGAACACTGCAAAGCACAAGCTTGTACGTGTCCCCTTGTGGGTGTGTAAGAATTGCTTTGGGATGTATAGCCAGGAGAGAAATCGCTGAGTCATTGGGTGTGTGTATACTTGTTTGGTGAAATAACGCCAGCTCCGTTTTCATAACTGGAGACACCACACTCAACCCAGTTGTACTTGAACATTCTAATGTCTGCACATCCCTGACAGCCCTTGACCTTGTCCGCCCTTCTCATTGTCTCCAGACTACTTGATGCAAAGTCACATCTCACTGTTGTTTCAGTATCTAAAAAGTTTGAACATCTCCCCCTCTCTCTCTCTTTGGAGACCAGGTCTCACTCTGCGATCACGGCTCACAGCAGCCTCCCAGGCTCAAGTGATCCTCCCACCTCAGCCTCAAGAGTAGCTGGGACCACAGGCTGACACCACCATGCCTGGCTAACTTTTAATATTTTTTTGTAGAGGCGGTGTTTCACCCTGTTGCCCAGGGTGGTCTCGACCGCCTGAGCTCAAGTGATCCACCCGCCTCAGCCTCCCAAAGTGCCGGGATTACAGGCATGAGCCACCGTGCCCGGCCTTGAACATCTCTTTAAGCATGTTAGCTTTTGGAGTTCTGCTTCTGCAAATCACCTGTTTGTAGCTTTTATCCGTTTACCTATAAGGATATCCATCTTTTTTCTCATTAATTCACAGGTACTTCTTGCCTATTATAGGTTCTAGTTCTTTGCCCATTTTGAATATTACAAATAACTTCTCCCATTCTGATAAATGTTTACCAATGGTCCTTACCTTCCCTTAAACCAAAATGTTTAATTTTTAATTAATCAAACTAATCAATGTTTTGTCATATGATGTGTGTTTTTTTAGGTCTTGAGAAATCAACCCCTATCACAGAGATTCAAAAATAGGCCGGGTGTGGTGGCTCATGCCTGTAATCCCAGCACTTTGGGATGCCAAAGTAGGCGGATCACTTAAGGTCAGCAGTTCGAGATCAGCCTCTGGCCAACATGGCAAAAACCCCATCTCTACCAAAAAATAGAAAAAGCAGCTGGACGTGGTTGCATGTGCCTGTAGTTACAGCTACTTGGAAGGCTGAGGCATGAGAATCACTTGAACCTGGGAGGCAGAGGTTGCAGTGAGCCCAGATCATGCCACTGCACTGCAACTTGGATGATAGAGTGAGATTCTGTCTTCAAACAATAAAAATAAAATAAAATAAATATATATTCACCATGATTTTTTCTATTAATTTTATAATATTATCTATCACACAGTGATCTTTAACACAGCTGGAATCCACTTTCATGTGTAGTATTAGAAATCTAGCTGGGCGCGGTGGCTCAAGCCTGTAATCCCAGCACTTTGGGAGGCTGAAGTGGGCAGATCACTT
>NW_012115710.1:3006211-3018778 GCF_000951035.1 Colobus angolensis palliatus | reverse complement strand
GGATTTCACCATGTTGGCCAGGCTGGTCTCGAACTCCTGACCTCATGATCCACCCACCTCAGCCTCCTAAAGTGCTGGGATTACAGGTGTGAGCCACTGTGCCCGGCCTACTCTCTCTCTTTTATCAGCAAAACAAAAACTTCCCCAGAAACTCCAGCTTTGTCTTATTGCTTAGAACTGGATTACGCGGCCACCCGGATGTATCCAGGTCATGTGCCAATCTGAGCAATACTTGGGCTCGCCGGTAAGGCAGTGGGAAGAATGATAAGTAGATCTCAGTTGCACCCAGCTTGCCCTGTGCCAAGTCAGACAAGTCACAAAACACCAACCTCTGCCTCTTAGTCCACACACGTCTCCCCTCTCTTCACCTGTTTGCCCTTGAGCCTGAACCTGATGAAAAAATGCATCCAAGCTCTGCCGTTAGCAACAATCAGCGTGGGGATAGTGCTCGCATCTTTGGTGGGCAGAGAACCAAGCACACTGCTTCTCCTAAACTCTTTGTTTATTTTTCTTGAGACGGGGTCTGGCCATGTTGCCCAGGCTGGTCTCAAGCTCCTGGGCTCAAGCAATCCTCCTGCCTCAGCCTCCGAAGTAGTTGGGATTACAGGTGTGACCCACTATGCCCGGCCTCTCTTCTTTTCATCACGGTTTTAGCAATTGTTCCACCAGTGTATTACCTTTACAACTGTTAAAGAAACTAGAAACCACCCAAATATCTCCTCGTAGTTAAAAAAATGGATCAATAAATCAGAGTACATTTACACAACGGTATACTGTGCAATGATAATAAAATAATTGAGAATAAAACATTTACAACCATAAACAAAAACCTGGGTGAACCACACAATATGTAATATTGAGAAAAAGAAAAAAAGAAAAAAAAGGCCAAAGACAAAATAATATAGTGAGTTCTCACAAGATCTGATTATTTTTATTTATATAAACATATTATATTTCTATCTATATAAATACATTTATTTTTATATGTTGTTCATAAATGGGCAAAATTAATTTATGGTGATAGAAGCTACAAAAGTTGCTACACTTGGGGAAAAGTCATGAAAGTCGCTACCCTTGCAGGCGAGGGAGTTAGGTAGTAGTGGAACTGGCTACACTTGGCGGGGAAGGTAGTGACTGAAAGGAGGACCCCACTGGTTTTTCTGGGGAGCTGCTTATGTTCCATGGCTCCTTCTGAATGCTGGTTACAAGGGTGTGCTCTGTTTTGTGAAAATTCACTGGCATTTATGATACTTCTGTGCTTGTTTCTTTTTTTTGTTTGTTTTCTTGAAACAGTCTCATTCTGTCGTCCAGGCTGGAGTGCAATGGCAGGATCTTGGCTCACTGCAACCTCCGCCTCCTGGGTTCAAGCGATTCTCTTGCCTCAGCCTCCCGAGTAGCTGGGATTACAGGCGCCCACCACCGAGCCCGGCTAAGTTTTGTATTTTTAGTAGAGACAGGGTTTTGCCACATTGGCCATACTGGTTTCGAACTCCTGACCTCAGGTAATCCGCCCGCCTCGGCCTCCCAAAGTGATGGGATTACAGGCGTGAGTCACTGTGCCCGGCCCTGTGCACGTTTCTTTACGCTCATTGTCTTTCAATAAAAGTTAATTTAAAACATTACTGCAAGGGCATCCATGGGACAGACATCATTGGTGGCTCCTCCTCTCCTTTGATGACAGAATCCTGATTTCTCTCAAGGAGCAGCTCGACATGCTTTAGGGGAGGTCCTCCACTCCACCGTGAAAGAATAATCCTGTTTGGTTCAAATCGACCATGTTAACCTCTCCACCTCCCTCCCCACCCTGTCCCAGCAGTCTGTGACTGTTTTAGCAAAGGACATGTGACCCAATTCTGGCCAGTAAGAATAAGATAAAATTCTGCTGGGGTGGTTTCTGGAAAAGCATCATCCTTCTCAAAGACAGACCCACTACAGATGTTGATCTTAGGGATGATGACCCCCCACTGAGGAGAACCAAGAGAAGCAGAGAGAAACAGAGACACAGGCAGCCCTGACGCCCTGTGTCTGGAGCTGCCCTTACCTGGATTTCTTGATATGTGAAATTAAAACTTTATTTACTATTGAAGACAGTGTGAATCTTCTCTTACTTGTTCCTCAAAGCAGCTTAACCAGAAACATCATTTTGGAAAACGTGCTCAAGACTGCTCCTTAGCTAGGATTCTGCTCCTATCTAGATTTTTTTTAATATTAAAAAAAAATTGAGGTGCGGTGTGGTGGCTCACACCTGTAATCCCAGCACTTTGGGAGGCTGAGGTGGGTGGATTACCTGAGGTCAGGAGTTCAAGACCAGCCTGGCTAACATAGCAAAACCCTGTCTCTACTAAAAATATAAAAATTAGCCAGGCGTGGTGGTGCACACCTGTAGTCCCAGCTGCTTGGGAGGCTGAGGCACGGGAATGGCTTGAACCTGGGAGGCGGAGGTTGCAGCGAGCCGAGACTATGCCACTGCACTCTAGCCTGGGCGACAGAGTATGACTCTGTCTAAAGAAAAAACAAAAACAAACAAACAAAAATCATTGTCAAACAAACACAAAACAAACAAAAATCAACTGTCACCCAGTACTATCTGCCCCTATTTTCACAACACACCACACACCCTGGCACCCCAGCCTTTCTGGAATGTTCCCCTGAAAAGTTGTGAGGACTTGTAAATGACTGGACACAAAGGGGAAGATAACGGTGACAATTATTGTATCATTTTGATGTATGTGTCCTTCTCTCCCATCGTGGACTGTTCATCAGGCAGACACTTCTTGTCTCTTCTTCCTTGCTGGTAAGGAATAAGACGTGACAGAGAAATGTCAGAAACTCACTCTCCCAGCTTCTCTTGAAGCTAGAGTGTCAGCATTGGGACCTTCTCCAATGAGTGGTCACTGAGCTCAACCCAAGAACAGATCCAGGGGTGTGGGGGCACTCTGGAAAAGACTTTCTTTCCTACTGAAGAGAGCTCTGCCAGCAGAGTCTCTCCTTCCTGCCTTTTGTCACGGTGCGTGAGAATGTGATGCCTGGAGCTGTGGCAGTCATTTTACAGCCACGAGATTACAAGCCTGAAGGAGAAAGCGGACATATTTTCTTCTTCCTGCTAGAACATAAGCTTAAGGAAGGCAGGGGTTTGGTGTCTGCTTTATTAATCAGTCTATCCCAGTGTCTATAATATTGCTTGGCTTTCACAGGTGCTCATGAGCTGAATAAATGGATGAATGAACGAATGCAGAGGGCAGTAGAGAAGAAAGATGGGTTCCTAAGGACATAATGTAGGAATCACCAAACCATAGTACTTCCCTCTTTTGGGGCTTCTTCTTATGTGAAATAATACACACCCTTATTTCTTCTTTATTTTATTTTATTTATTTATTTATTTTTTGAGACAGAGTCTCGCTCGTCGCCCAGGCTGGAGTGCAGTGGCGCCATCTCGGCTCACTGCAAGCTCTCCCTCCCGGGTTCATGCCATTCTCCTTCCTCAGCCTCGCGAGTAGCTGGGACTACAGGTGCCCGCCACCACGCCTGGCTAATTTTTTTCTATTTTTAGTAGAGACGGGGTTTCACTGTGTTAACCAGGATGGTCTCAATCTCCTGACTTTGTGATCCGCCCGCCTCGGCCTCCCAAAGTGCTAGGATTACAAGTGTGAGCCACTGCGCCCGGCCCACATCCTTATTTCTTAATCCACTTTGAGTTGGGCATTTTGTTACTGACAAAATTTTCTAGTGTAATTCCTTTTCTAGAGTGTTCAATTTCCAAAGTATTCCCTGGAGTGACTTTCTATAACCACCCCTGAGTATCTGGAGGAATCTTAGAGCTGGATTGGCACGTGGAGATCATTACGTTTCAATCCTCCCATTTTACAGGTAGAAAAACTGAGGTCCAGTAAAAGTACAAATGACCTTTACACAGGTCACTCAGAAAGTGCTGAAGACTAAAATATCTGTCCGTTGATGTGTTGTCCATTTCAATGACTGCTATGCCCACAACCTTCTTAAGGGCCCTGCCCTGCCCACTGCTATGGATGAAGGGGTGGCTGGGGGATCCATGTTGCATTCTGGACCCACTTTTGAGACTGGAGACAGAATCTGCATCTGACCCTAGGACAGCCAACCAAATTTTTTTTTTTTCTCTAGGGGCTATGAACTAAGAAAACCCAATAACTGGAGCCAGTTATGGGGAAGACAGGAGATGCTTTGACAGGCAACAGGCAGTCAATGTAATGAGAAAACAGAGGCGGGATGAGAAGAAAGAGATTGTAAAAGACATGTAACTAGGGAAGAAGGGATAGAGATCCCACAGGCAGCTGCTTCTGCCCTGACATTTTCCAATTTAAATTCGTGAATATTTTTTCAATAACTGATATGGCCTGGCCCCTGGCCCCACCCAAATCTCATCTTGGATTTTAACCTGAATTGTAATTCCCACGTGCTTGGGGTGGGATCTCATGGGAGGTGATTAGATCATGGGGACGGTCCCCCCATGCTATTCTCGTGATAGTAGTGAGTTCTCTCAAGATCTGATGGTTTTATAATTTTCCCCCTTCACACTGCCCTTCTCCTTTCTGCCGCCCTGTGAAGAAGGACATGTTTGGTTCCCCTTCTGCCACGATCATAAGTTTTCTGAGGCCTCCCCAGCCATGCTGAACTACGAGTCAATCAAACCTCTTTCCTTGATTAATTACCCAGTCTTAGGTAGTATCTTTATAGCAACTTGAGAATGGACTAATACAATAACCCACCTCCCGTTTCTACCCTGGCCAACAAGCAGCTCCAGTTTGTTCTTCACAAAGAGCCAGAATGATCTCCTTTGTGCATGAACCAGATTTGGCTGCAAAATCTCCAATGACTCCCCAGCTTCTCAGAGAAAAAAAACTAGTGTCCAGTTCTATGGGTCTTCTTTCAGCTCCTGGAGCACGTCCAGCATGCTCCATGCTCCCATCTCGGCACTTGGCACTTGACCTCCTTTCTGTCTGGAACACCAGTGCCCCAGATGTTCCTGGGGCTGACTCCCCTTTTTTTTTTTTTGAGATAGAGACTCCCTCCATCGCCCAGACTGGAGTGCAGTGGCACCATCTTGGCTCACTGCATCACTGCAGCATCACTGCAACTTCCGCTTCCCAGGTTCCAGTGATTCTTCTGCCTCAGCCTCCTGAGTAGCTGGGATTACAGGCATGTGACATCACGTCCGGCTAATTTTTGTACTTTTGGTAGAGACAGGGTTTCGCCGTGTTGGACAGGCTGGTCTCAAACTCCTGACCCCAAATGATCCACCTGCCTCAGCCTCCCAAAGTGCTGGGGTTACAGGCGTGAGCCACTGCGCCCTGCTTGGGGCTGGCCACTCTTTATCCTCTCAGTCTCAAATGCCACCTCCTCAGCGAGGCCCTTTGTGTTTGTTACAGTGGCTGCTGTAACAAATCACTGAGGGTCTAGTTGCTTAAAACAACACAGATTTATTCTCTTGTAGTTTGGGAGGTCAGAAGTCCTAAAGATATCACTGGGCAGAAATCAAGGTGGTCGGCAGGGCTGGTTCCTTCTGGAGGCTCTGCGGGGGGGGTCCATTCCCACGTCCTCCCGGCTTACAGAGGTTGCCCATATTCCTCGGCTCATGCCCCTTCCTTCATCTTCATTATTATTATTATTGTTAGAGATGGGGTTTCCCTATGTTTCCCAGGCTGGTCTTGAACCCCTGGCCTCAAGCCATGCACCTGCCTTGGCCTCCCAAAGTGCTGGGATTACAGGTGTGAGTCGCCGAGCTCATCTTCCTCTGTCTTCAAAGCCAGCAGCATATCATCTTCCAGTCTCTCATTCTGATCTTTCTCTCTCTGTCTTATAAGGACCTTTCTGATCACGCTGGACCCACCCAGGTAATCCAGGATCATCTCCCCATCTCAAGGCCCTTAATGACATCAGCAAAGCCCCCTTGCTATAGAAGGTAACATATTCACAGGCTCCAGAAGTTAAGATGGCGTTTTGAGGTGGGAGGGAGGCATTATGCTGCTTCCCATTCCCTCCTTGATCATCCAACGTAGAGACTCCCCTACCCACGACATTTCTTCTCTTGCCTCATGCTCTGCTCTCATTGTGTTCATGTCACTTACATAACTGCTATGGCACATCTCTCTCTCTCTCTCTCTCTTTTTTTTTTTTTTTTTTTTGAGATGGAGTCTTGCTCTGTCGCCAGGCTGGAGTGCAGTGGTGTGATCTCAGCTCACTGCAATCTCCGCCTCCCAGGTTCAAGCAATTCTCCTGCCTCAGTGTCCTGAGTAGCTGGGATTACAGGTGCGCACCACCATGCCCAGCTAATTTTTGTATTTTTAGTAGAGAGGGGGTTTCACCATGTTGGCCAGGCTGGTCTCGATTTCCTGAACTTGTGATTTGCCCGCTTTGGCCTCCCAATCATCTCTCTTTTTATTGTCTGTCTTCCACTCCTGGAATGTGAGCTCCACAAGGCAGGAATTTTTGGGTCTGTTTTGCCCAGTGCCTTATCCCCAGCACCTGGAACCATTCCTGGTGCAAAATAGCCACTGGGGCCGGGTGTGGTGGCTCATGCCTGTAATCCCAGCACTTTGGGAGGCCGAGGCGGGCAGATCACTTGAGGTCAGGAGTTCGAGACCAACCTGGCCAACACGGTGAAACCCTGTTTCTACTAAAAATACAAAAACTAGCTGGGCATAGTGGTGTGCGCCTGTAATCCCAGACACTTGGGAGGCTGAGGCAGGAGAATCGCTTGAACCTGGGAGGTGGAGGTTGCAGTGAGCCGAGATTGTGCCACTGCCCTCCAGTGTGGTTGACAGTGAGACTCCATCGCAAAACAAGTATAAATAAATAAATATAAATAAAAAATAGCCACCTGGCCAATATTTATGAAGAAGGTGAAAGTAGTCCGACCGGGCCTCTGTTTCTCATAACGCAAGTGACCTCATAGACAAAACACACGAGCCTGCAGAGGGAGATGTGACTTGTTCACAGCCACCCTGCACAGGGAGGAGGAGGAGACACACGCAGAGTCCACTTCTCAGTCAGTTTATTTCTGGGACTAAATTTGGGGCAGAGCTGCAGAGAGGGGATGGGCCCTGAGCTTCGGGATGAAAGCGCCCCAGGGAGAGTGGGATGCAACCCCCATCCTGGGCAGTTGCGGAAACTGTTCCCAGGGTTCAGCTAGAGAAACAGGGTCAGCCCACCGTGAGGGAAGCGGACCCTGAGTCCAGGAGACATGGGGTCCGGGGCTGGAGAGATGAACATTCGCAACATCTCTCGGAAGGAATGAGGGTCTGAAAGGAGTGTCGGGGCTGTCCCTGTAGCGGGTGGGGACGCCGGTGTGCTCAGTCCTGGGATGACTCAAGAGTTGGCCTGGATGGTTTCCTGGATCCACTTGGTGAACTTGCAGAGGTTGGTGTAGACGCCTGGTCTGTTGGGCTTGGCACAAGGGTAATCTCCCCAGGACACGAGTCCCTGCAGGGAGCCGTGGCAGACCACCGGCCCCCCAGAATCACCCTGCAGGAGAGAAAGGGAGGCATGAGAGAGGCAGAGATGTGGCAAGGTGGGCAGAAGGAGACACGAGAGACCCAGAGATGTCCACAGATGGAGAAGATGGAGACAGACACACAGAGATGGAAAGTATAGTGATGAAGAGATGCAGAAAAAGACAAGAGATGGAGACGCAGGCAAAAAGAGAGAGAGGGAGAATGTTATTACTATTTCACCCCAAATCCAACTTTTTTTTTTTTTTTGGGACAGAGTCTCGCTCTGTTGCCCAAGCTGGAGGGCAGTGGCCCGACCTCAGCTCCCAGCAGCCTCCATCTCTTGGGTTCAAGCAATTCTCCCATTCCAGCCTCCCACGTAGCTGGGATTATAGGCGCCCACCACCACGCCTGGCTAATTTTTTGTATTTTTTAGTAGAGACGGGGTTTCACCATGTTGGCCAGGCTGGTCTCGAACTCTTGACCTCAAGTGGTTCGCCCACTTCAGCCTCCAAAGTGTTGGGATTACAGGCGTGGGCCACCACGCCCGGCCTCCAAGTTCAACCTTTAGACCCCATTTGTCACTCTCCACTCACTCTTCCTCTTCCAGATTCCTCTTGTCCACACATCACTTCGGGGGTCTGTCACCCTTCCTCTCCACATCTGGAATCTTTGTCTCTACTTTCTGTTCCAGGCTGTCTCCCTCATTGTGTGTCTCTCCACCTCTCTTTCTCCCTCACTCTCCCCTCCGGCCTGTGCAGGCCTTATTTCTCTTACTGGACACACGCCCTCCTTCCTCACTCTCCACCAATCCGTGCTTACATCTCCCTTCCACAAAAATACAGTTCTCAGCCCCTGGATGAGGGCTTCTCGATCTGGGCGCTGTGGGCATCTGAAGCTGGATAATGGTTTGTTGTGGAGGCCTGTCCTGTGCATCATAGCATGTGGAGCAACACCCTTGGCCTCTACCACTAGATGCCAGTAATGCCCTCCACGCAGTTGTGACAACCAAATATGTCTCCTGGTATTGCCAATGTCTCCTAGGGGGCAGAATCACTCCCAGTAGAAATCCATTCGCTCGGACTAATTTGTGTTTCCTGTCCTCAATTCCCCATATCTCCCTATAATTACCCTCCTGTAATAATACTCACTGCTCTTCAACAGTCATTTTTCCCTCCTTTCCCTCCTTCCTTCCTCTCTCCCTCCCTTCCTTCCTTCATTCCTTCCTTCTTTCCTTCCTCCTTCCTTCCTCTCTCTTTCTTACTTTTTTGTCTCTCCTTCCTTCCTTTCTTTCTTCCTCCTTCCTTCCTCTCTCTCTCTTTCTTCCTTTCTCTCTCTTTCCTTCCCTCCCTCCCTCCTTTCCTTCCTTCCTCCTTCCTTCCTTCCTCCTTCCTTCCTCTCTTTCTTTCTTCCTTTCTTTCTCTCTCCTTCCTTCCTTCCTTCCTCCTTCCTTCCTCTCTCTCTCTTCCTTCCTTTATCTCTCTCTCCTTTCCTTCCTTCCTTCCTTCCTTCCTCCCTTCCTTCCTTCCTCCCTTCCTCCCTTCCTCTCTCTCTCTCTTTCTCTCTCTCTTTCTTTCTCTTTGTGACAAAAAGCTCTTGCTTTGTCATCCAGGCTGCTGTCTGGAGTGCAGTGGTGCAATCATGGCTCACTGCAGCCTCAAACTTTCGGGCTCAAGCAATTCTCCCACCTCAGCCTCCCAAGTAGCTGGAACTACAGGTGCAAGCCACCACATCCGGCTAATTAAAAAGAAAATAGTACATATTTATCTATCTCTTTATTGCCTGTCTCCCACTTGGGGAGCATGAAGTCCATGTGGCAGGAAGTTTTTGGTCTGTTTTGCCTGATGCCATATCCACAGCACCTGGAACCATTCCTGGTGCAAAATAGCCACTTGGCTAATATTTATGAAGAAAATGAAAAGTAGCTTGAATGGATCTCTGTTTGAGGTAGAGAGAAATATCTATCTCCCAGCTGGGCACAGTGGCTCACACCTGTAATCCCAGCACTTTGGGAGGCTGAGGCAGCCAGATCATTTGAGGTCAGGAATTCAAGACAAGCCTGGTCGACATGGTGAAACCCCGCCTCTACGGGGGAAAAAAAAAAAATAGCCGGGCATGGTGGTGGGTGCCTGTTATCCCAGCTACTTGGGAGGCTGAGGTGGAAGAAATGCTTGAACCTGGGAGGTGCAGGCTGCAGTGAGCTGAGATGGTGCCACTGCATTCTAGCCTGGGTGACAGAGCGAGATTCCATCTCAAAAAAAAAAAAAGAAAAAGAAAAGAAATATCTATCTCTGTTAGAGATAAATAAATATGTACATACTACAATAATTATGTAAGCGGAATGAATAAAATCTACTAAAATAAAAACAATTCGTATTTTTATTTTTTATTTTTAGTTACCCAGGCTGGTCTTGAACTCCTGAGCTCAAGTGATCTTCCTACTTCAGTTTCCCAGAGTGCTGGGATTACAGGCATGTGCCGTTGCACACTGCCTCATTTCTTATTTATATGCATGCAAAATGTGAATAATTAGAGAGTCCTGGTATCAGTTATTAGGAAAGCCAAGACTTGTCTTTTTCTCAGTAGCAGACACTGTTTCAAGGCAAACAAGCTTAGCTGCCTGGACCTCTAAATTTCAACTTTCTTGTGGTTTCATTTCTCTCATTATTTTTAAAATTTAACACCTCTGCAGAGTTTCTTTTGAGAGGCTGTTAGTTAACTGCTCTGAGCCTTGGCTCCTTGTCTGTAAAATAGGGCTAATAATAACAGGTGAATGAGTTCGTGAGTGGAGGCATGCAAACTACATAAAACAGTGTCCAGCAATTAGCCAGATGCTACTATTTTCATACTATTAGTATTAGTATTGTTGTAGTTGTTATTATTTCTTGCTTGCAGCTTTTAGTGGTCACACCCAGACCACACACCAGTATGAAAAAACAAACAAAAAAACACCTTGAGGTCTGGAAAAACAGGACACTAACCTTGCCTACAGAAAGGCTAAATAGTTTTAAATGCTACCATTCGAATGAGATGTGCTTTTTTTTTTTTTCGAGACAGAGTGTCATTCGTTGCCCAGACTGGAGTGCAGTGGCGCAGTCTCAGCTCACTGCAAGCTCCGCCTCTCAGGTTCACACCATTCTCCTGCTTCAGTCTCCCCAGCAGCTGGGACTACAGGTGTCTGCCACCACACCCGGCTATTTTTTTTTTTTTTTTTTTAGTAGAGATGGGGTTTCACCATGTTAGCCAGGATGGTCTTGATCTCCTGACTTTGTGATCCGCCTGCCTTGGCCTCCCAAAGTGCTGGGATTACAGGCGTGAGCCACTGCGCCTGGCCGAGATGTGCTTTCTTCTGTTAAAAGTTTCCCCCCTCGCCACCCACCCCTACACCCAGGGCACAGAGAAGAAACTGGGAGAGCTGGGAAGTTGTTGCAATTGTCAGGTTTGTACAATTTTGGGGGGAGCTGTTTGTAGCCGTGGGACGGGAGTACTCCTGAATGCCCAGCTTCCTATCTACTGTTGAAACGCACACCCTGCTAATGAGAGCTTGTTAACTTACGTCGCTGTAGATCCTTTGGGAGCCTGGATACAAAGGAGGGTGCTGGTTGATGTAACAGTTTGATTTTAAATTCTGTCTTCCTCAGCAGATACAGCTTCCATTAGAACATAGGGAAGCTCTGTGTTGGTGACCAGGAAATACTGGTAGAACATTCGCCCCTGCCTACCCCTCCAGCCTCACTTCCTACTGTTTCCTCCACTTTTGTTCTCCATTTTCATTGGTTTCCTTTTCTTCTTTGAATCAGTCAAACTCCTTTCTGCCTCAGGGCCTTTGCACATGCCTTTTCTTTCCCCTTAAACTTCATGAGTTTAGCTTCTTTGTGTCATCCATTCTCCACTCACATGCCACCTCTCCAAGGAGGCTCCCCGACCACCTTTTTGAATATTTACCCTTATTGTTTACTATCCTAAAACTATGTTTCATTTTGGGGTTAACCCTTACTGCCCTCTGAATATTCCCTATTTATGCAGATTCTTGACCACGGAGTTTTATATCTTATTTTTTAACCTTGTTGTTCCTCCAGCCCTTCCAGCAGCTTTGTAATAAATCCCTTGTATTAAATATTCTCTTGTAAAAATACCTACCAGATTTCTCTTTTCCCTCCTCAAGATATTTTACCAGCACTTGCTGGAAAACTGTCATATGACAGATTTTGTTGAAACAAGACACGTCACTACCACATTCCTGAAAACTGCCAAAACTGATGTCTGTAACATGGAGTGCCCCCATTAGATGTGGTATCTTTATGCAGTGCACAACCTGCCCAACCGTACAAAACAGCCTTCATCTTTCCCTCTAGACCCGTGCTATCCAATACAGTAACTGCTGGCCACGTGTGGCTACTGAGCACCTGAAATGTAGCTAGTCCAAATTGAGATGTGCTGTCAGTATAAAATACATACTCGCTTTCAAAGACTTGGTATGAAAACAAGAAAAGAACGTAAAGTATCTCATTCATAATTGTTTTATATTAATTAAACTTTGAAATGATTGTATTTGGGATACATTGGGTTATTAAAGTTAACTTCACCTCTTTCTTTCTTTCCTTCCTTCTTCTTTTTTTTTTTTTTTTTTTTCGGACAACAAGGTGTCACTCTGTCTCCCAGGTTGGAGTGCAATGGTGCAATCTCACCTCACTGCAACCTCCACCTCCTGGGTTTAAGTGATTCTCGTGTCTCAGCCTCCTGAGTAGCTGAGATTACAGGCACCCACCATCAGGCCTGGCTAATTTTTGGTTTTTTTTTTGTTTTGTTTTGTTTTTTTGAGACAGTTTTGCTCTTGTTGCCCAGGCTGGAGTGCATTGGCACAATCTCACCTCACTGCAACCTCCACCTCCTGGGTTTAAGTGATTCTCGTGTCTCAGCCTCCTGAGTAGCTGGGATTACAAGCACCCACCATCAGGCCTGGCTAACTTTTGTATTTTTAGTAGAGACAGGGGTTCACCATGTTGTCCAGGCTGGTCTCAAACTCCTGGCCTCAAGTGGTTCACCCACCTTAGCCTCCCAAAGTGCTGGGATTACAGGTGTGAGCCACCAAACCTGGCCAAAA
>NW_012115710.1:2995054-3006161 GCF_000951035.1 Colobus angolensis palliatus | reverse complement strand
CTGACCACAAGTGATCCGCCCGCCTCAGCCTCCCAAAGTGCTGGGATTACAGGCCTGAGCCACTGCGCCCGGCCTTTACTTCTTGTTTTAATGTGGCTACTAGAAAATTGGAAATGACGTAAGCAGCTCAGCATTATTTCTACTAAATACCACTACTCTAGGGTTTGAGCTCTGTGAGAACAGGGGTCCTGACTGTCTTGGCGATGGCTGGATTCTCAGAACTTGGCAAAGTTCATGTTATCGAGCTGGCACTCAGTGTGCATCTGCTGAATAAAGAGAGAGGTGTCCTCACCTGGCAGGAGTCTCTACCCGCCTCGTCACCGGCGCAGAACATGGTGTCATCTATCTGTCTCGGGTAGGCATCCTCGCACCTTTTCTGACTTAGCACGCTGATATTCAGGCACTGGAGGACCTTAGGGAAGTGCACTGTCAAACAGGAACACAATGAGAGGTGGAGAAAGATGGAAGGTGGCAGAGATGGGTCGGTATCAAGAAGAACCTGGACACTCACCTTGGGGACTTCTGGTTGTCCCCCAGCCAGAGACCAAGCACTTTGTCCCAGCAGAGGGACAATGAGAGGAGACGTTGATGGGTCTGACATCTTTAGTGGAATGAATTCTTCTGTTCAGTTTGATGAGCATGAGGTCATTAGAGTGGCCAGGGTGGGAGTAGCCAGGGTGGGGGATTGATTTGATCCCCTGGAACATCTGCTGCCCAGATTCATAAACTGGTGACAGGGAGTAGTGGCCGAGACGGACTCTGAAAACTCTGAGGAAGATGGGGCAGGTCACCACCAACACTGATCTCTATCTCCATGTCCAACGCCAATCCCAACCCCACACCCAGCCCCAGCCCCAGTCCCACCCTCACCCCCAGTCCGCAAACCATCCTCAACTCCATCTTGGTCTCCAGTTCCATGCCTGGCCCCATCCCAATCACAATTCCAAACCCATCCCATTCCCAACCCTAATCCTTTCCCTACCCAGAAACCATCACACATGCATTCTCGGGCCCAAATCCAACCATCCCCAACCCCAACCCAAATTCCAATTCCCACCCTTAATTCTGTATCTGTTCCCAATCCCAACACTACCTCCATTCCATCTTCATTTCCACCCCAGCACGATTTTCACCCACCCCCAATTCTAAAGCCCATCCCAGTTCCACCTCCATCCCAAACCATTCGACCAATATACGCTCCTAACCCCAATTCCGCTTCCATCCCAAACCATTCAACAATTACATGCTCTTAACCTGGAATCCAACCCATCCTTAGCTCCTTCCCGTTCCCTACCACAACAGTCTCCCCTCTCCAACCTCATCCTCCCACCCTACTCTCCAGCAAAACTCCATCCTTAGTCCTATCCCCAACTTGACCTCCTCCTGCTCCCACATCCCCAACCCGTCCCCACCAGCCCTCACCTCCATGCCCCCCCACCCCACTTCCTCGTCCCCACCAGCCCTCCTCTTGGAACTCCCACTCACTTCTTCCTGCAGTGGGCGGCCGTGAGCAGCCACTGTGGATGCACCAACACCCCCCCGCAGTAGAGCTGGTTGGGCGCTCGCAACAGCGCAGCCTGCCACGGCTGGGCGTGCTTATCGCAGTCGGACCCGTTGATGATGCGACTGCTGCTGTCATCCGACCGGGCATCGTCCCCGGCCCCAGCTCCCAGGTCCCGGTTGCTCCCAGAGGGCACGGTGTTAGAGGGATTGTCACAGGAAACATCATCGTTGGCGAGAACATGCTCTGAGGACGGAAAATGGGTTGGGCGGGGCTCAGAGGCGGGGCTTGGGCTCGGGGTGGGTCTCAGACTCAAGAGGCCAGACCTACTAGAGGGTGGGTGTCTGACCTGCTGAGGGGGCGGGGCCAGGGTTTAGGGGCGGGGCCTGGAGAATAAGAGTGGCACCGCTCAAGACCAGGCTCAAGCTTAAGGACAGAGCCCAGGCTCAGGTAGGATTGCTGGACTCTAACTGGACCTCACGGATTCCTGGAATTGGCTAGAACTAAATGGGAGGATAAAATTGGGTACGGGATTCCTGAACAAGCTCAGGGGTAGAGCCAAGGCTGTGGGGGCTGGAGCCTGGGGATGGGAGGGAGACCAGGGCTTTAGGGATGGAACTGGTCTCAGGAAGTGGGGTCAGGCCTCAGTGAGTGGGGTCAGGGCTGGAGGCAGGAAGGGGTTTGGAATCGACTTGGTCAGGGCCAAGGCCAGGGTTACATGTTAGAGTCTCCTATAGAGAGCTCTGACTTTGGGCGGGGTGCACTGGCTCACACCTGTAACCCCAGCACTCTGGGAGGCTGAGGCGGGCGGATCACCTGAGGTTGGGAGTTCGAGACCAGCCTGGCCAACAAGGTGAAACCCCGTCTCTACTAAAAACACAAAAATTAGCCGGGCGTGGTGGTACGCGCCTGGAATTCCAGTTACTCAGGAGGTGGAGGCACGAGAATCACTTGAACCCGGGAGGCAGAGGTTGAAGTGAGCCGAGATCACGCCACTGCACTCCAGCCTGGGAGAAAGGGCAAGACTCTGTCTCCAAAAAAATTAAAAAAACAAAAAACAAAAAAAACCCTCTGACTTCTGACTCTGACTTTCTAGGGGGTTCTAGAACGTGCCCACAGAATAGGGACTGGAGCCTGGCTCAAAGGGTTGCGGCCTAAGGCGGGGTCAACTAGAGTCTGGCCTAGGGGTGTGGTTGAGGAAAGGAGGTGGGGTCAGAGCTCATGGGCGGAGCTAGGGTTCCCAAAGCTAGACCAGGAAAGAAGGGGTCAGCTTAGGGGGCCAGGTGGAGGGGAAGAGCAGGCATAGGTTTCTGAATTCTCGGATACGACCTTGCCTCCTGGATCCTGTCAATCTCCTCCTCTCATATACAGACCTACAGACTACATACATGCCCCACTCCATCATCAGTCCTCCCATGCCCATTCACTGGTTCTTACTCCTTTTTTTCTTTTTCTTTTTCTTTTCTTTTCTTTTCTTTTTTTTTTTGAAACGGAGTTTTGCTCTTGTTGCCCAGGCTGGAGTGCAATGGGGTGATCTCGGTTCACTGCAACCTCCACCTCTTGGGTTCAAGCGATTTTCCTGCCTCAGTCTCCCGAGTAGCTGGGATTACAGGCATGCGCCACAACACCAGCTAATTTTTTGTATTTTTCGTTGAGACAGGGTTTCACCATGTTGGCCAGGCTGGTCTCCAACTCCTGACCTCAGGTGATCCGCCCTCCCTGGCCTCCCAAAGTGCTGGGATTACAGGCGTGAGCCACCGCGCCTGGCCTGGTTCTTACCCTTGCTAATGGCCCTGGCACCACCATCACTCACGAACTCACCCGGAGAACCAGGCACGCAACAGCAGTAACCTCCAAATGTGCTCGCGGTTCTGCAGACAGGCAAGCATTGCCTCCACAGGCGCAGCTGACAGTACAGCTCTGTCTCCAGGTACACATGCTCACCAGGTACATACGCTCCTGGGCAGCCTTGCGGGATCGCACACCCTCATCCACAGTGTCTCAGTGCATGCAAAGATGCCATGTTTGCATAGATGTTCAGACTGCCACATACTCTTCTGCACACAGGCACACACCTCAAGTCGGTCATCTAGCACCCATCTCCCAGAGACAGCCATCCCTGCACCCTTTATCCCTCCAGGCAGAGACAGAAACTCCAGACATACAGCTGCACCATCACACATACCGTAGTATTTATACGGCCTTACACAGACACACACAGTCACGTACAGTCACCCCTACATAGAGCTTCAGGTAGTCACAAGGTCACAAATACAGGCACCCATGTCACACTCAGCCACAATCACATAATCGCTTGCAAGCACACAGTCACACATTTCCATGGTGATGACCGCTTTTGTTGCACGAAATCCCGGGACCTCAGGGACAGGACCTGCAGATCCCTGCAGTCATATACAAAGCCAAGTCTCCACACACAGCCAAATACACAGTAAACACCCCCAGTGCCACATGCATTCACCCACATCACTGTGGAGCCACACACAATCTTAAATGCACACACAATCACGAAACCACACATACAGCCTCGAAGGGTCAGTGCCGCCTGCCGCACAGTCACTTGCTATGGGAAAAGGCATCCCCCTCCCCGACACACACCGTGGCAGTCACAGGGCCACATACAATCGCACAACCACAAATACAGACCGAGACTCACAATCACCCAGTCCCAGAGTCACGCCCAGGCTCACACAGTTCCCCAGGGGACAGGCACTCTAGTGACGCAGAGACAGTCCTCCCTATCCCACGCCCCCCACCCCAGAGTTCTGGTTACCTGTGACCCCCAGAAGCAAGGCTGTGATCAGAGCACAGACTACCCACATCCAGGGCGTTCTTGCTGTAGACATGGCCACTGCACCTGGATGGGGGATGTCAGAGGGTTGAGAGGCCCAGGCGATCCCAGTAGCCCTTAACTCACTTCCCCTCCCTCCCCTACCTTATTTCCCCAGGTAGAGAGGAAGCACAAGGACGCTGTGCCACCATCAGCACTGTGCTGAGACCCAGGCACTACGGAATTCAGAAGATAGGAGTCTAGCAACCTCCAGACGGGGCGAGGAGGGAAGACAGAGAAAGCTGTGGGTGCAGGACGCACAGACGCCTCTCCTTCCCTGCCTGCTGAGCCACCCACCCCAGGTCTCACCTGCCCTGTCCCCCAGGTAGGGGGTGGGGGATTTGCTTCCAGTTCAGCCGCGGATTTCTCAGGCCTGCACCTTCCTGGCCACTGCCTCCTCCTGGGCTCTGGGCACCAGGCCTGAGTTATAACCACCCACTGCTCCCTGGGGCACATTCCCGGGCAATGAGGTGCCTATTGGGCCTTAGCAATCGCTCCTCCTGTTCCCCCCATCTCCACCCCCAGAGCACCCCCCACCCTGTCCCAAATACCACTCCCTACCTCCCTGGCTCGGAGGATGGGGAGGGGTCTCCGGAAGCCAGGCCAGCCCCTTCCCTGCCTCCCCCAGCCTTCGGGATCTGGCTTCTCACCAACTCTGTGTCACTATTCCTGGCGCCTGGATCGCTTGCTTTCTTCTCTGCGTTTTGCTCATTCCACCACTGTCTGTTCCCCCTCGATACTCCTCTTTCCATCTTTGTCTCTGTTTTTTTCTTTTTTCTTTTTTTTTTTCAGAGTCTTCTTCCATCTCACTGTGGTTCTCCCAGGGCTATCTTTTTGAGTCTCTCTCAATATCTCATGTCTCTCTCCACCCCTCCCTTCTCTCCTTCTCTCTCTCCCTCTCGCCTCTCTGTCTCTCTGTCTCTCTCTCTGTCTGGCTGTCTCTCTGTCTAGCTCTCTCTCTCTCTCTCTCTCTCCTGTCTTAGGAGCCTTGTTTCTCTCTCCTTGGGCCACAAGTGGTGCTGTCTCCCTGTTCCTCGCTCTCTGTCTCTCTATGCCTCTGTGATTCTATCTTTTTTAAAGGTTCTGCGTGATTTGTCAAATATACCTTAGAGCTCTCAGCCCGTTTATTTTCCTTTATTTCACTTCTGCTCCATCTGTTGACAACACTTTTTTTTTTTTTGGTATAGCTAAGGTATAACACACTGGTTGTTTTTTTGTTTATTTGTTTATTTGAGACAGAGTCTTGCTCTGTCATCCAGGCTGGAGGGCAGTGGTGTGATCTCGGCCCACTGCAACCTCTGCCTCCTGTGTGTTCAAGCGACTCTTATGCCTCAGCCTCCGGAGTAGCTGGGATTACAGGTGCCCCACGATGCCCGGCTGATTTTTTTTTTTTTTTAGTAGAGATGGGGTTTCATCGTGTTGGCCAGGCTGGTCTTGAACTCCTGGCCTCAAATGATTCACCTACCTCTGCCTCCCAAAGTGCTGGAATTACAGGCGTGAGCCACCATGCCTGGCCCAAACTGCATATTTAAAGGGTGGAGTCTGATGGCTTTAGGTACCTGTCACACCATCACCATAATCAAGAGGATGATCATAGACACCGCCCTGAAAACTGTGTTCTTGCCCCTTTGCGTGTATCTGGGACTCTCTTGTTAATCTCTCTTTCTTTACACCTCTGTGTCTCCCTTTGTATCTTTCTGTATCTTCTCTTTTCTCTCTGACTTTGTGTGCCCCTGTGTCCCAGGCTCTCTGTGTGTTTTCTCTGTATTTCTGTATTTGTATTATTCTGTCTCTCTCTCTTTCCACTCCTTCCTCCTTCCCTGTCTTCCTGCCTCCCACTCCCTGCATTTTGGGCAGGGGAGACTCAAGCCACTTTGCAGAGGGAGCCCTGAACTCCTTCTCTTGCCCTCACTCTGGGCCCAGAAAGAGGCAGGGACCCAGTCTGGGAACCCACAGGTGCTGTGGCTCGGCTGGTGTGGCCAGGCATGGGTGAGAACGTTGGGCAGGGCTACTTGTTGATGGGAAAATAGATCAAGAGGCCAGGAAAGGGGCAGATGGCTTGGGAAATGGGTATTGGGTGGGGAACCCGAAAGGTGGCTTCTCCCTCCCCACTCCTAGGCCATCTGAGGCCGCCTCTCCTGCCGTCGTCTCTATGCCAGTTTTTCTTTCCGTCTGCTGCCAGCTCTTTGCATCTGTCTTCGTGTCTTCTTGTCTCTGTCCTCACTAGGAAGTAAGAACTAACTAAACATTCATCTGTGATGTGCCAGACACAGGTGTCCATGAACAATCAGACTCAGGTGTCCGTGAACAAAATGACAAAGACTCCTGAACATGCTCTCCTCTTTGAGCCCTCATTCCTTGAGGGTAAAAAACCAACCAAGCTGTATTGCTCACATCTGTAATTCTTTGAAGGGGAGATTTTAGAGCACTCAAGACTGGTTTTAGTGCACAGCAAAAAACAAACAAACAAACAAAAAAAAAAAAACCAAAATAACAAAAACCTATTCTGAGGTTTATTTTGATCACGAGAATTAATATCTCATTCATTAAAGTGACAAAACCATGGCCGGGTGCGGCGGCTCACGTCTGTAATCCCAGCACTTTGGGAGGCCAAGGTGGGTGGATCACCTGAGGTCAGGAGTTTGAGACCAGCCTGGCCAACATGGGGAAACCCCGTCTCTACTAAAAATACAAAAATTAGCCTGGTGTGGTGGTGCATGCCAGTAATCCCAGCTACTCAGGAGGCTGAGGCAGGAGAATCGCTTGAACTTAGGAGGTGGAGGTTGCAGTGAGCTGAGATCGTGCCATTGCACTCCAGCCTGGGAGACAAGAGTGAAACTCCATCTCAAAATTAATTAATTAATTAATTAATTAATTAAGTGACAAAACCAGTGACCTACTTCTTCCTTAGTCTTTTAAGTTGTTTACAACCCATTTTGGTCTAGATAAATCTTTTTTTTTCTTTCTTTTAGACATCTGTTGCTTTTATTTATTTATTTATTTTCTATTTTTAATTTTTTAATTTCTTTTTTTGAAACAGAGTCTCGCTCTGTTGCCCTGGCTGGAGTGCAGTGGTGCAATCTCGGCTCACCGCAACCTTTGCCTCCTGGGTTCAAACAATTCTCCTGTCTCAGCCTCCCGAGTAGCTGGGACTACAGGCGGCACACTGGCTAATTATTTTTTTGTATTTTAGTAGAGACGGAGTTTCACCATATTAGCCAGGATAGTCTCGACCTCCTGACCTCGTGATCCGCCCGCCTTGGCCTCCCAAAGTGCTGGGATTACAGGCGTGAGCCACCGCGCCCGGCCAATGGGGTCCTTATAATAATGTTTGCTCCTATTTACAAACTAAGTTAATTAAACACCTTCAGACATTTTAAACTACATTTCTAAAACCAACACGTTCAATCTCTTCTGGAAGTCCCTTGATTTTTAGGCAACACTTCCAAAGCATTGAAGTGAGTTTGTATATCTGAGTGTACAGTTGTATTCATAAATATGATCCATGTTGCATTCTTTCAGATATCCCAATGCTGGATATTAACTTGGTGTAACGCCATCTTAAAAATCACAGCTCAGTTATTACACATTTAAAGCTGAAGTCACAAGGCTTTCCTTATAACAGGTGAAATTCTCTTAGACACACAGTCACCTAAAATACCGAAAGTGCAGAGATTCTGCTTCAAAAAAATAAAATTCATATGAAGGGTTGAATGTCTAAACCTTTTAATGCTCAGTTCCGAAACATATCAGAATTACAAGAAGTCTTCAGTACAGAAGAGTGGTTAGAAGCCCAAACTGTGGCACCAGCCCCTAGCATTTAAATTCTGGTGCGGCCACCTACTAGCTGTGAGACTTTGGTCACACCATGGACCCACTCTGTGCCTTGGTTTCCCTGTCTGTAAAATGGGAACAATAATGGTATCCACACCTCACAGGCTTGCAATGAGGATCAAATTAGTTAATACATGTAAGGCACAAATCAGTTAATATATGTACCTGGCAAGTGCTGATAAGTATATTTTAAATTATTATTATTATTGTTGTCATGACTATCATTATTCTTATTATCCATTCAGAAAGCCAGTTTCAAGCCAGGCACAGTGACTCACGCCTGCCATCCCAACACTTTCCGAGTCCGAGATGCATGGATCACTTGAGGTCAGGAGTCTGAGACCAGCCTGGTCAACATGGCAAAACCCTGTCTCTACTAAAAAAGAAAAATACAAAAAAAAAAAAAATTAGCTGGGTGTGGTGGCACACACCTGTAATCCCAGCTACTCAGGAGGCTGAGGCAGGAGAACTGCTTAAGCCCGGGAGGCAGAGGCTGCAGTGAGCTGAGATTGTGCCATTGCACTCCAGCCTGGGTGACAGAGTGAAACTCTGAGACTCCGTTAAAAAAAAGTAAGCCAATTTTCTCTCAATTAACTGCAGCTGATTTTGGTCTTGACTGTCATTGACTGGGTTCCTCTTGGTGACCCTGGTGAATTTCACGGCTTGTCCAGAGAAGGTTGGTCAAGGGGAGCCCAGGCCATTCACATGACTTCATAATTCCATCAGCTCACAAATCAGCCACTTCCTTCCATCACGTCCCCATGATAAAATGTTACATTTCTTTGATTCTTAAGACAAAGATCACAGGGTCTTTCTAAAGCCCAGATCTGAGCGCGTCCTTCCTTTTCTCCAGGCCCTCGGGATCAGGTCCAAGTTCTTCTGCCTGGCTCTCAGTGGCATCATCTTCTGCTGACCTACATTTCCGGCCACGTCATTCATTTCTCCCACCTCAAACTCCAGCCTCCACCATCCAGGACATTTCACAGGTGTCCTCACCCCCCAGGTTTTTCTACATGTTGTTCCTTCTGTGAGAATGCCACCCACCCAAACTTCTCCAAAGGGTGAACTCATATCCAGCCTTCCTTTCCAGCCCTCCCAGGCCCAGCCCCACCTCAACCCTCATCTTCTCTCCCTGCATCATCACCTCAACCTCCTCCCCAACCCCAGCCTCCAGTGTCTCCCTTCTGGTTCATCCTGCACATAGCCCCAGGGCTGTCCTGGCTCACAGACTTTCCATGGCTCCCCAGTGCCCTCAGAAGGTCCCAGACTCTCACGCTGGCATCTGAAGTTCTTGGAGACCTGACCCTTGCCCTCCTCTTCCATCACCCTTAACCATGCACTGTGGTCTTCCTACCCTCCAACCTTCCTGGTTTTGCTGTGACAAAAGTTTAAGCTGGGTACGGTGGCTCACGCCTGTAATCCCAGCACTTTGGGAGGCTGAGGTGGGCAGATCATGAGGTCAGGAGTTCGAGACCAGCCTGGCCAACATGGTGACACCCTGTCACTACTAAAAATACAAAAATTAGCTGGGCGTGGTGGCACGTGCCTGTAATCCCAGCTACTCGGGAGGCTGAGGGAGGAGAATTGCTTGAACCCGGGAGGCGGAGGTTGCAGTGAGCCGAGATCGCGCCATTGCACTCCAGGCTGGGTGACAGAGCAAGACTCCGTCTTGGGGAGGAAAAAGAAAAGTGTAGGGGCAAGAGCCATCTTTGAGGTGGCACAAGGTGGAGGCATCAAGGGTGCCTTCCTGGAGGGGAGGAAAATCAAATAGGGCTGTACAGGAGAACTGAAAATATCTAGATTTCAGAAAGGTGGAAGTCAAATCAAAGCAAAAAGCTCCACTCATAATAAAATTCATTCTTTACTGAGTGCATGGCGGGCCAGGCACTGTTCTGTGTATGTCATGGGTGTGAAACCTTAAATCTTCCCCACAGCCACTGCCTTATGGAGACTGTATCATCCTTAGCTTCATTTTACAGAAATCTACAGTGAAGGAAGGCACATCCCAAGGGGACACAGATAGTAAGCGGCAGAGCTGGGATTCCAGACACGCGGTCCGGCCTCTGCAGGAAGAAATCAAATGTGTGGAATGGTTGGGGAGAGGAGATGCTTAGAAGGGATTTTCCTGTATTCTCTTAGTGGTGGGGGTAAGACCTAGGCCCAAGTCCTCACTCATTAAGTCCTCCCCAGTGATGCAAGGATGGAGCTGGGGTAAAACCAGGGAGAATCAAGGCCCTCACGTCGCTGCGTTTATTAAGCATCAGGGTCAGAGCTGGGCAGGAGGGGAGGGGAGGCAAGGTCTTGGTGAGAGACGTTCTGGAACCAGCCAGTGGGGTGGTAGGTCGGGAGGTGGATGTCACATGTTAGGGTCACTTGGCCTGAATGGTTTTTTGGATCCAGTTCGTGTATCTGCAGACGTTGGTGTAGACTCCTGGCTTCTCCTTTGATCCACAGGGGATGTTACCCCACGACACAAGGCCTCGGAGGTGGTCTCCACATACCAGCGGACCCCCAGAATCACCCTGCAGGAAAGAGGGAGAAAGTCAGATACAGATAGAAACCCAGAGACTGAGAGAGAGAGAGAGAGAGAGAGAGAGAGGTAGAAAGGGACAGAGATACTCAGAGATGGAGAGAAAGACTCAAGGACAGAGAGAGAGAGAGAGAGACAATAAGACACACAAAGGCCCAGAGGGAGAATGGTAGAGAGAAAATAAAGGAGACTCAAAGACACACAGACAGAAACGCCAAGATGCAGAGGAGCATGGAGAACAAGAAAGAGAAACAATGTAAGAATGGAGATTGAGAGGTGTGGAGAGAGGCAGAGGTGTAGAGGCAGAGGGAGAGACAGAGAAAAGAAGAAGATGAAGATGAAGACAAAGGAGAAGGAGGAAGGGGAGAAGAGGGAGGAAGGGGAGGAGAGGGAG
>NW_012115710.1:2974808-2994563 GCF_000951035.1 Colobus angolensis palliatus | reverse complement strand
AGGAGGGGGAGGAAGAGGAGGAGGAGGAAGAGAAGGAGGAAGAGGGGGAGGAGGAGAGGGAGGGGGAGGAGACAATAAGACCCAGGTGGGAGAGGTTGGGAAGGCCCAGGGAGAGATATGCCTGGCACTATTCAGTCCAGGGACACCTCTCCACCTCGTGTCTTGAGGACAGTCTTGCCCGCCTGCCCTTTCTTTGTGTCCAAGTTGCTATGTATCGCTTTCCCTGTCTCTGTCTCTGTTTCTGCCTCAGTCTCCCTCTTGGTTGGTCTCTGCACATCCCTCAATGCATTAGTCATTCTGGCACAAAGAGGAGAGCCTGGATGGATGACAATGGAGGAAACCCAAGTTAAAGTATTCAGGAGGGAGTCCCCTTTCCCCAACTAGCCTCTCCCTCCTCCAGAGCCTGGTTGTTTCTGAGCAGAACTCATGGGGGCTGTGTTTGAGGAAGGACAGTCCGCTCACACCATCTGCCTCCTTACTGCCTCTCTTTGGTTCTTTTTGTTTTTAGTTAGAGTCTGGCTCTGTCCCCAGGCTGGAATGCAGTGGCGCGATCTCAGCTCATTGCAGCCTCCGCCTCCCGGGTTTAAGCGATTCTCCAGCCTCAGCCTCCCGAGTAGCTGGGATTACAGGTGTGTGCCACCACGCTTGGATAATTGTTTTTTGTTTGTTTGCTGTTTTTTTTTTTTTTTTGAGGCAGAGTCTTGCTCTGTCACCCAGGCAGGAGTGCAGTGGTGCGATCTCGGCTCACTGCAAGTTCCACCTCCCGGGTTTTTACGCCATTCTCCTGCCTCAGCCTCCCGAGTTGCTGGGACTACAGGCGCCCGCCACCTCGCCCGGCTAGTTTTTTGTATTTTTTTAGTAGAGACGGGGTTTCACAGTGTTAGCCAGGATGGTCTCGATCTCCTGACCTCGTGATCCGCCCGTCTCGGCCTCCCAAAGTGCGGGATTACAGTCTTGAGCCACTGCGCCCGGCCGTTTTTTGTTTTTTTTTGAGGCAGAGTCTTGCTCTGTCACCCAGGCAGGAGTGCAGTGGTGCGATCTCGGCTCACTGCAACAACCTCCGCCTCTGGTTTCAAGTGATTCTCCTGCCACAGCCTCCTGAGTAGCTGGGACTACAGGCACCCACCACAACACCCAGCTAATTTTTGTATTTTTAGTAGACATGAAGTTTCACCATATTGGCCAGGATGGTCTCAATCTGTTGACTGGTGATTCACCCACCTCGGCCTCCCAAGGTGCTGGGATTACAGGCATGAGCCACTGTGCCCGGCCTAATTTTTGTATTTTTAGTAGAGATAGGGTTTCACCATGTTGGTCAGGCTGGTCTCAAACTCCTGACCCCAGGTGATCCTCCCACCTCGGCCTCCCAAAGTGCTGGGATTACAGGTGTGAGCCACCGTGCCTGGGTCTCTCTGATTCTTGACCCCTCTACCTCCATCCTTGTCTCTGCACTTCCTGTCTCTGCCGGCTGTGTCTTTATATCTCTGCATGTCCCTGACTGTGTCTCTGTGTGTCTTTGGGAGGCCGAGGTGGGCATATCATGAGGTCAGGAGTTCGAGACCAGCCTGGCCAACATGGTGACACCCCATCTTTACTAAGTCTCTCCTTTTCAGGGCTTGGGTTCTCCCTCAGCCTGTCTCTATGTGTCTTTGAAAAGCTCTCTTTTAGCCTGTATCTTTCTCTTCCTGTGTCTGGCCATGTTTTTGTGTCTTTGTCCTGTCTCTGGCTGTGTAACCGGCAGGTCCTGGTCACCTCACCTGACAGGAATCCTTCCCATACTTCTCATCCCCGGCACACAACATGTTCTGGGTGATCTGGCCAGGGTAGGCATGTTCACACTCCTCACGGGGCACCAGGTGGATGTATGCACACTGGATGGTGTCAGGGAAATCACCTGTAAGGAGAGAGATGGGCCAGACTCAGCCCAGGCCTTGCACTCCCCACATCCGCCCCAGCCATCCCCCAACCCCTATAAGTCCTCCATCCCCTACTGGTCCCTCTTTTCCATTGGTTCCCCTCTTCCTGTTTGTCTCTCATTCTTACAGCCCATTTCCATCATACCTGCCTCCTAATTGGTCCCTCTTTCTATCATTCTTCCCTCCCATTGGCTGTCTTCCTCATTAATAGTCTCTTCTCCAGGAGTCCTCATTTCCTATTGGTTTTCCTTTTCTCTTAGGTCCCTCCTCCACTTTTCTCTCTTCCAATGGTCCCACCTTCTTCAGTAGTTTCAGTTGACCTGGAGGTCTCTGCCTCTATTAGGCCCTCCTCTACTGTACCCCTCCTGCTCAGTAGTCCATTCTTCATTGGACACTTCTTGCTCATTGATTCATCTTGATGGGTCACTCTATAACCATTGGTCTTTTCCTAAGTAGCCATGCCCTCTCCCACTGGTTCTTCCTTTCTACTGGTTCTTCATCCAATGGTCCACCTCCTTCATTGGTCCTTTTCTAACTGTCTCCACCCTCCCTCATGGGTCCTCCCTTTCTACTGGCCTTTCATCCAATAGTCTACCTTCCTCATTGGTCCTTTCCTAACTAGCCCTGCCCTCCCTCATCAGGTCTCTCTTCCTATTGGTCTGCCTCCCTCCTTGGTCCTTTTCTAACTGGCCTCACCATCCTCCACTGGCTCTCCCTTCCCATTGGCCCTTCATCCAGTGGTTCACCTTTCTTATTGGCCCTTCACACACAGGCCCACCTTCATGGTTCCTACTGATCTATTGCACCTGTTTTTTCCTCTAGTGACTCCTCTGGACCATTGACCCTTTCCTCTTAGTCCCTCTTCCATCAGCTCTACCCCCATTTACTGTCTCAATTCACATCCTTCAGTCTGCTCTTGTGCTTTATTGGTTTCTCTTCTTCCATCAGTTTCTTCTCCACTATTCCTTCCTGCTCTTCAGTGAATCCTAATCAGTCCTCTTTGACCTCTGGCCTCCTTCCTGATTAGAGTTTCCCCACTGACCTTCCCTATTCATTGAACCTTCATCTTGTGTTCCAACTCTCCCATGCTATTCACCCACTGGTCTACATTTTCCATTGGCTGTTCACTGATTGGCCTCACTCCCAAATTCACCCTCCCTCTCCCTTGACCTTTCTCCTAGTGAAATCTTGTCCCATTGGTCCTTACCATTAGCCCATCTTCCCAGGGCCCCTCACCAGCTGTCCCACCCTCCATCCTTTGGCCCACTTCCCCCAGTAGCCAGTAGCCTGCTCCCCACCGGCCTCCCACTACTGACCATCTGCTGTCTTGCCCCAGCCCAGGATGTGGCAGCTGGTGGTGTTGGCTGAGCAGTCCCTCTCCAGAGGAAGGGGCTGGATGAGTTCAGAGAGCTTGGCTGGGCGTGCCAGGCGCAACAGCATGATGTCCTGGTCATGGGTGGCAGCATCGTAGCCAGGGTGGATCACAGCCCGGACAACAGAACTCTGCTCCTGGGAACTCTCCCTTTGCCGAAGGTTATGCTTCCCCAGGAAGACCTGAAGATTTCTGGGAAGGAAGAGGGCTGGGTCTCACCTGGAGCCCTTGGGCTACAGCTGAGGCTTCAGAGAGGGCTGAGAAGTCATGAATCAGCTGGCCTGCTCCTCCCACAGTCTTCCCCAGCTGAGTAAATGGCAATTCCATCCTTTCAGAATAATCTTGGGGGCTATTCTTCACTCTCTTTATTTCATGCCCTACATCCAAGCTGTCCAGAAATGCTTTTGCCCCTCTGAAGCATATCCAGAATTAGACCACATCTCACCTTTCCCATGGCTACCATTTTGGTTTAAGCTGCCTTTTCACTTCTGACCTGAACTAGAGCAGTAGCCTCCTCACTGGGCTCCCTGCTCTGTCTCTGGCCCCCCACAGTCCATCCTCCACAAAGCAACCAGAACTATTTTAACAGCATAAATTGGTCCCGTGCCTCCCCTGCTCAGCCCCTCCTATGACTCCCATCTCACTTAGAATCAAAGCCAAAGTTCTCAACGTGGTGCACCAGGCCTTGCAAGCACTGTCCCATCATCTCTCAGACGTCTTCTCCTTCCACTCTCCCCTTCTCTCCCTCTGCTCCAGCCAAACACCAGCTTCCCCGTCTTGCCTTGAACATAATAGTGGTCTTACCACCCCAGGGCCTTAGCACTGCTGTTCCATCTGCCAGCAAGTCTGTCCTCCAAGTATCTGCATACCTCACTCCCTCACTGCCTTTAAATGTTGCCTCTCAGGGAAGCCTTCCTTAGTGGCCCAATTAAAATACCAATACCTATTCCAGTAGACAATTCCTATCTCCCTCCCCTGCTTTCTGTTCCACCAGAGAACCTATCACAATCATCTGACATGCTATATATTTATCGTTAAATATTTACTCATTGTATTGTTTCTCCTCCTTGCAGAGCAATGGTGTCCACTAAATGCTACAATGCCATGTTCTCTATCTGCACTGTCCAGAGGTGGCTGGGGGAGCCACAAGCTGCAGGTGACTGTTGAGTATTTGAAATGTGGCTTGTGGATTTTCCATTTCATTCATTTCAATATAATTTGCTATATGTGACTGATGGCTACCACATTAGACAGTGCAGCTCTAGGATGTCAAGATGGGGATTTTTGTTCTATTCAGATATAGTATCTCCAGTGCCTTGATCAGCACCTGGCACATGATAGGTGTTTGATACATATTCCTGAAACAAAGAGAGTCACTCCCTTGCTCAAACGTCTCCCATGGCTCCCCATTGTCCTAAGAGTAAAGCCTGGGCTCCTCCACTTGGCACTGGAGACCCTGTGTGGATCTGGCTGTAGTCACTTTCCAACCTTATCTCCCAGCACCTTCTGCCCCCTAGTGAACGGGGAACTTTCTTTTCTGAGAATACTCAAGATGGTTCTCACCTCAGGGCTGTTATCACTGCCTTTCCTCTGCCCTGAACACTCTTTTCCCATCTTCATGCCTCCACTTGGATTTTATCTCATCAGAAAGTCCTTCCTGACCCTCCTCCATCTAAAGTAGATACCCTTATTCTTTTCCTTCATAATTTGTCATTGTGTGGGGTTTTGAAGGGTTTGCTTCTTTTGTTTGTTTGTTTTTTTGAGACAGGGTCTCGCTCTGTCACCCAGGCTGGATCTGCAGTGGTGCTCTGTAGATCACAGCTCACTGCAGCTTTGAACTCCTGGGCTCAAGTGATCCACCCGCCTCGGCCTCCCAAAGTGCTGGGATTACAGGCGTGAGCCACCACGGCCAGCCCAATTTGCTGCTTCTTTCTTTCCTTTTATTGTTTTTTTAGACAGAATCTTGCTCTGTCATTCAGGCTGGAGTGCAGTGGCGCCATCTTGGCTCACTGCAACCTCCGCCTCCCAGGTTCAAGCGATTCTCCTGCCTTAGCCTCCCAAGTGGCTGGGATTACAGGAGCCCACCACCACGCCTGGCTAATTTTTTTGTATTTTCAGTAGAGACAGGGTTTCGCCATGTTGGCTGGGTTGGTCTCAAACTCCTGACCTCAGGTAATCCACCCACCTCGGCCTCCCAAAGGGCTGGGATTACAGGCGTGAGCCACTGTGCCCGGCCCCCACTTTGCTTCTTAAATAACTGCTTGTCTGCCCCTTTCTGTCCTTGTGCTCCTGAGGGCAGGGATGATGATGTCTCATCCATTGCTGAATCTCCACTGCCCAACTCGAACGTGGGACTTTGCGGGCCCCTTAGTCAATGTGCGTCGAAGGAATGAATGATGGTGGTGAGAGTCATCCCAGGTCTCCTTGGGGTTGGGGGAACCATCCCAGGGATTGTCACTTGCCATTTGGCTGCACCTCAGTTTCCTCATTTGCAAAATGGTGCCAAGAGTCCCTTGTGGTGGGCATTCTGGGAAAGGTGTGTAAATCGCTTCACTCAGCACCTGATTGGTAGTTAGCATTAAACAAGTGGCAGCTTTTGTGAATCCAACTCGTGAGAATCAGCGCCGGGGGTTTTCGTCCTGGGCCCTCCAGCTCCTCCAACTATGCCAGCTTTTTGGATGATCTCATCTAGTCCCATGGCTTTAAATATACCCGTTTGCTGACGATGCCTTCATTTTAACCTCCAGCCCTGACCTCTCCTCTGAGCTCCAGAGGCCTCCCCGGCCTCCCTGCTGGGACATCTCCCAGGCATCTCAAACTCACCGGGGCTACAGCAAAATGTCAGATGCTCCCCTGCCCACACCCAGCCTGTTTCTCTTTCCCTCTCCCCCAGCTCAGAGAAAGACATGGCAAAACACCCAGTTGTTGAGGACAAATACCCAGAATCCAGCCCTGCTTCTTTCCTCTCCCTCCTGTTTCTTGTGGCCAAATTCTGCTGGCTCAGTCACAAAATTCCACATCCCAAGATATTCAACATCCCTCCAGCCCCACTGCCACTGCCTGGGTTCAAGCCACCCTCTTATGTCGCCGGATGAAAGCAACAGCCCCCACATGGGCCTCCCTCCCTCTTCTCTTGCCCAGTCCACGTTCCACGTGGTAGCTTGTAAAAATATAAATCAGGCCAGGTGTGGTGGCTCACGCCTGTAATCCCAGCACTTTGGGAGGCTGAGGTGGGCAGATCACCTGAGGTGAGGAGTTTGAGACCAGCCTGGCCAACATGGTGAAACCCCGTCTCTACCAAAAACACAAAAATTAGCCAGGCAAGGTGGTGCACACCTGTAATCGCAGCTACTTGAGGCAGGAGAATCGCTGGAACCCGGGAGGCAGAGGTTGCAGTGAACTGAGATCATGCCACTACACTCCAGCCCAGGTGACAGAGCAACACTGTGTCTCAAAAAGCAAACAACAAAAACAAAACTGCCCAGTGGCTTCCTCCTGTGCTCAGAATTAAATCCAAATGCCCATCATGCCCTGCAGGTTCCCAAATGATCCGATTCCCCCATTAGAAGGTAAGTTCATGAAGACAGCAATTTTGCTTGTTTTTTTTTTTTTTCCCACTGCTATGCCCGCAGGGCCTGGCACACATTAAGTACTCAATTAAGCAATGACCGAATGCACCTGGCTATCAGATGGCCTTGTGCTGGGATGGGGGGATGCCTGTATCACCTCCTGCCTGACATCTAAAAGATACAAGACACCCTCGAGGTTCAGTCGCATCTGCTGTTCATTTATGGCGTAGACTCACGGTTTTTTGCAGTGGGCAGCTGTGAGGACCCACAGTGGATGGATAAGGACCCCGCCACAGAGCAAGTGACCCGAGGCGTAGAGGGCAGCTTGGTAGGGGTGAGATGTCTTGTCGCAGGGTCCGCCATGCACCAACTTATTCTGCTCCTCTGCCCAGGCTGAGGGAGAGAGGATCTGAGTCAGAGAGGAGTTCTGGAGAAACCATGCGCATTCCCCTCAAGTTGAACTCCAGTCAAGATTGGTCAGGTGTAGTGGCTTATGCCTGCCTGTAATCCCAGCTGAGGCAGGAGAATCGCTTGAGCCCAGGAGTTTGAGACCAGCCTGCGTAACACATTGAGACCTCGTCTCCACAAATAAAATAAAAATAAAAATAAAAATAAATAAAAATAAATTAGCAGGGTATGGTGGCATACACCTGTAGTCCCAGCTATTCGGGAGGCTGAGGTGGGAGGGTCGCTTGAAACCCAAGAGTTCAAGTTCAAGTCAGCAGTGAACTATGGATGACCGTGCCACTACACTCCAGCCTGGGTGACAGAGCGAGACCCTGCCTCCAAAAAAAAAAAAAAAAAAGAAAAACAAAAAAAATCTTCTCTGTATTTCCATTCCCAAACTTACCCCATTCCCATTGCAAACCCAACTGTCTCCCCTATCCCTGGGCTTTCTCCAACTTTCCAACCTACCTCCTACCTCTTCTCCATTTAGATCCCCATCCCTCAAGCCAACCCCGCCCCAAACCCTCATACCTTCAAGCCCACCTCCCACCACCCTCCCCATCTGTATTCCCCACCCTTAGCCTGATCCCCAACGTCTTCCTCATTTCAAAGCCCCCCAACCCCAACCCTGTGCCTATCCCCATCCCCAATACCAGCCTCTTCTCCATCAACAAGCCCCATCCTGTCTGTAAGCCTCCCCCATCCAAATGCCCTTTCCCCACCTGCAGCGATCAGGCTCAGCACCACCATCAGTTTCTTCATGGCTGCTCCTGGGAGGGGAAGCCACATGGTCCATCAGTCACTACCTCGACCCTCCCCCATCCCTCCGTCTGCGCCCTCCGCATCCTCTCCTTCCTCCCTGGCCTGCTACGCTCTCCTGCCTTGACCTCTGTCCTTCCCATCTAGCCTGCTGATTTCTTCTTCCCCAGCCCATGTCTTCCCTCAGAGGAGCCCATGAAAACAGTGCCAAAGAGAATTCAGAACTCCATCCACTGGTCCAGTGACTCATGGGGAAATTCTGATTACATCTTTCTACTTTCTTGCGCGTTGATTTGCCTTCCTGTAGACAGGAAAGGGTTACCCTAGGGGGCCCTAACCTTCTTCTTCTGTATAGGAGTTTTCCTCTGAGCCCGGCTCTGTGCTCAGCGGTCACCCACCCCCCCCACCCGGCAGGTTCTGTGATGCCTGTGATCTTACCTGCTGCAGGCCTCCGGGCCTCTGGGTATTCTTGAGTGCGGGGAAGGAACAGCTTCGAGATGAGGAGGCAGAGAGAGTTAGAAACGCGGGGAGTCATGGGGAGAGAAGACATTCAGATGCAGTGGCACAGCTAAGCGGAGGACGCAGGGGCCGAGGAGCCCAGAGCTGCAGGGACTGCCAGACACACACCCCCAGCTCCCAGGCCTCCCTGGAAGAGGCTGGTTCTGTCCCCAGATGCTTCTGGAACGTCCTTTTAACCCCTGTCTCTCAGGTCCTTGAGCTGGGAGACTGGCTACACCCTTTTCCTCCTTACCCAGGCCTCCCACACACATTCCTCCCGCCCCCATGCTCTGCTCCTGGTGACCCCTGACCAGGCCTCCAGGGAGGGGAGCACTGGTCCCTGAGTGTAGTGAGGGCCTGGGCTCCTGGGTCTCAGGGAGGAGGGGCTGGGGGCCTGGACCCTTGGGACTGAAGGAGGAGGAGCTGGGAGCCTGGACTCCTGGGTCTGAGGGGCTGAGGACTGAACTCCTGGGTCTGATGGAGGAGAGGCTGGGGGCCTGGACTCCTGGGTCTGAGGGAGGAGGTGGGAACTTGGACTCCTGGGTCTGAGGGAGGAGGAGCTGGGGGCCTAGACTCCTGGGCCTGTGGGGTTTGAGGGAGAAGGGGCTGGGGGCCTGGAATCCTGGGTCTAAGGGGCTGATGCCTGGACTCCTGGGTCTGAGGGAGGAGGGGCTGGGACCTAAACTCCTGGGTCTGAAGGAGGAGGGGCTGGGACCTAAACTCCTGGGTCTGAGGGAGGAGGGTCTGGGGCCTGAATCTGAGGCAGAGGAAGTTCTAGTCGGCTCAGTCCTTAGACCTCCAGGTCTTGGAGAAAGCAAGTGTCTGAAGACAAATTCCGGCCTCTGGGGCAAGCAGATGGTGCCCCAGGCCTCCCTGCACCCCCAGCACTCTGTGTGTCACCCAGGGACCCGCAGGCCCTCACTCCGGGCTCCAGAGCCCTCGGGCACCGGGAACCAGCTTGCCCAGGTTCAGTGGGGTTGGGGTGACTCACACACCTGCCCGTAGGTCCCTGTGTGTGCTGCCTGCCGACCTCCGTGTCCCCAGGAGAGAGCGAGCCAGCCCGGCAGGGAGACAGCATGTGTCACCACACTGGCCCCCGCCCCTGCCCCGGGCTGGGGAGCGGGCCAAGGCGCTATGGGGAAAGGGCCCAGGAACAATTGGGCTTTGTCCGCCCCCAGCACCCCAGTGCCATGCTCCCAGCAGCTCCGCGCCTCAACCTCTCTTCCGGCGGGCAGGCGGGAGGGCGGTTACATCAATGGCTTCCTTTTGTCCCTGTCTGACAGTCCTCCTTTGCAGTCTCTGACTGCCCACCCGGCCCTGACTGGAGATTTCGGCACTCTGCATCCTCCTGGTCCTGCTCCTCCAAGCCTGCCCACCCCTGAGGTCTCTCGCTCCATCTGTCTCACTGGCCATGGAGGGAGGGGGCTTCCGTCTCTCTCTCTCTCCCATCTCAGTCTCTGTATTTGTGTCTCTCTACTTTTTTTCTCCACTTTATTTTGTCCCTGTCTCTCTCTCTCTTTTTTCTCTCCCTTCATCTCTCTTTCCTTCCTTCCTTCTTTTTTTTTTTTTTTTTGATGGAGTCTTGCTCTGTTGCCCAGGCTGGAGTGCAGTGGTGTGATCTCAGCTCACTGCAGCCTCTGCCTCCTGAGTTCAAGCAATTCTTCTGCCTCAGCCTCCCGAGTAGCTGGGATTACAGGCACCCACCACCATGCCTGGCTAAATGTTTTTTGTATTTTTAGTAGAGAAGAGGCTTCGCCATATTGGCCAGGCTGGTCTCAAACTCCTGACCTCAGGTGATCCACCCACCTTGGCCTCCCAAAGTGCTGGATTACAGGTGTGAGCCACTGTGCCTGGCCTCTCTCCCTTTCTTTCCCCTTGATTCTCTGACTCTCCATGTTTATCTTCCCCTGGGTCTCTTCTTAGATTTCCCCTGGGGAAGCATTGTGTGTGCCCAGAAGGGAGTCAGGTTCCCCAGGAACTAGCGGGGATGATTCCTGAGCGACGAGGAAGCTAGCAGGATGCAGGAGGACTTGAGGACTTATTGATGAGATACAGACACACAGTGAGGAGCATGGAGCTTAGCGGAAATCGGAGAGCACTTGGGAGCGGAGCTGTGATGAGATGGTGCCGCCGGGCAGTGGCAGAGGAATCCGGGAAGACTTAGGGAGGTGCCTTTGAACTTGGGCCTAGAAAGCTGAGCCAGGCGTAGGTCAGGAGGAGAGGCTGTGAAAATGCTGGCCTGGGTGCACATGGGAAACTCAGGCAGTGGTTGGGGTGGTTGGTATGGGCTGGAGGGTGAGGGTGTGTGTGTGGCAGAGTGGAGGGAAATGAGGAGGGGGACGTCACTGGGTAATAAGGACAATGATAGGAATGAAGTCTGGCTCAGCATCTGCTTGGCCTGGGCATTACAGGTCACTTTTTAAAAAATTCTTTTTTCTTTTGAGACAAGGTCTTGTTCTGTTGCCCAGGCTGCAGTGCAGTGGCACGATCCTTGCTCATGGCAGCCTCAACCCTCCTGGGCTCAAGTGACTCTCCCACCTCAGTCTCCCCAAGAACTGGGACCACAGGCATGAGCCACTGCTCCCAGCCACCCTTCTATTTCTCTTGCATTGAATCTAATTGTCATCTTGCATTGCCCAGCCCCCATCACTCCAGGGAAGAAGACTACTTTGGTGTTCAGTATCCTCTCTGGGTGCTCCCTCTCACACTTGGTCCCCACTGACCTCAGCATCTTCTTCTCAGGACCTGCCATCCTCACAGACAGCAGGTCTGATGTTGCACAGCCCAGTGGCCAGGCCCTATCCCTCTGCCTCCTCTCTCTGGGGCATCCCTTCCTCTCTGCCCCCACACCCCCAACCCCAACTCAGAGCTGCACCCTCTCCCTCCTGGACCAGGATCCCTCTGTACTCTGTATCCCTCGCCTGACCCCAGAGAGGCCTTCCTGTGCCTTGTGCTGACCTTCCCCCTCCTCTCACAGCCCTGCCCTGGGCCCCCATCTCTCTTGGGACCAAGTCCCATCCCCCCAGCCTGGCGTTTGAGGACCTTTAGCATCCAGAGAAGCCCTGGCCGATGAAATGTGATGCCAAGCACGCATGCACATTTATGTTTTCCGATCACCACACGTTTTTTTTTAAGTCAGAAGATTTTTTAAGTGTCCTTACCACAAAAACTAAGGGTGTAAAATAATGCATATGTTAAATAGCTTGGTTTAGCCATTCCGCAATGTATACATACATATATCAAACATGATGTTATACACCAGAAATATATACAATTTTTACTTGTCGATTAAAAAATAAATGTAAGGCCAAGCATGGTGGCTCATGTCTGTAATCCCAGCACTTTAAGAGGCCAAGGTGGGTAGATAGCTTGAGTCCAGGAGTTCATGACCAGCCTGGGCAACATAGTGAGAAACCATCTCTGCAAAAGGCAAAAAAATTAGCCAGATGTGGTGGTGCACACTTGTAGTCCCAGCTACTCAGGAGGCTGAGGTGGGAGAATTGTCGAGCCTGGGAGGTCAAGGCTACAGTGAGCTGTGACTGTGCCACTGCGCCCCAGCCTGGGCAACAGAGCGAGACCCCAACTCAATAACAATAATAGATAAATTTAAAAGAAAGTAAAAATTAAGAAGAAACAGGAGCAGCTAATTCTAATAGTTCGTGGAATTCAATATATCCAAAATATTATCATACTAAATAAAAATAAGAAAATTAGTAAAGGGATTATTTGCCCTTCTTCCTTTTTGGCACCCTGAGTGTTTGGAATCTGTTGTGTCATATATATTTACAGATGTCTCAGTCGGAGCTCATTTTAAGCCATCAAGAGCCCTGGACATGGCTGGACAAGGTGGCTCATACCTGTAATCCAAGCACTTTGGGAAGCAGAGGTGGGAAGATCACTTGAGCCTAGGAGTTCAAGACCAGCCTGGGCATTATAGTGAGACCCTATCTCTCTAAAATAAATAAATAAATACATAAATTACCTAGGTGGCACACATCTGTGGTACCAGCCATACAGGAGGCTGACGTGGGATAGTTCCTTGAGCCTGGAGGCCCAGGTTGCAGTAAGTCATAATCACGCCACTACACTCCAGTGTGACAGAGTCAAACCCTGTCAAAAAATGTTTAAAAAGAGTCTTGAGTGGTGAGTGGCCCTCACACTGCATGACACAGCTATGCCTACATCTCCGTGTGGCTCCAGCTTTCTAGAGCACATCAAACTTCCCTGACCCGTGCCGTGCCCTCTGGCTTCTGGCCCTTCGCTGAATGCTATTCCCTCTTCTTCTTGAGACGGAGTCTCATTCTGTCGCCTAGGCTAGAGTGAAGTGGCATGATCTCTACTCACTGCAACCTTTGCCTCCTGGGTTCAGACGATTCTCCTGCCTCAGCCTCCCAAGCAGCTGGGATTACAGGCACATGCCACCATGCCTGTATTTTTAGCAGAGATGAGATTTCACCATGTTGGCCAGGCTGGTCATGAACTCCTGACCTCAGGTGATCTGCCCACCTCGGTCTCCCAAAGTGTTGGGATTATGGGCAGGAGCCACCGCACCCGGCCTATTCTCTCTTCTTAGCATGTTTTTCCCACCTTTTCCTGGCAATAACCTGTCCTTCAAGTCTTTGCTTGGACATTACTTCCTCCAGGAAAACTTCCTTGAACACCACCCAACCTCCACCTACTCATTTGCTCACGTAGGTTCCCACAGCAGGTGTCTCCCTCAACTCACCCTGGACGGGGGACACCTGGATTGACATTCGTCGTCTCTTCCACTGGACCATGAGCTCCTTGAGGGCAGGTACGGGACTGACTCATCCCTGTGTCCCAAGCAACCACACAGGACCTGGCCCAGAATCAGCCTTAGGAAAGACTGATCAAATGACTAAATGACTTTATCACACCCACTCCCATTTTACAGATAAGAAAACTGAGGCTCAGAACAGGAAGTTCATTGCTCAACATCAAACATCCAGGAAATGGTGGAGTCTGAATGGGAACTCAACTTCCGACACGGCAGTGGATGTGGCCCATCCCTCGGTGGCCTGGCTGGGTCTATCTTATGACAGTACGAGGTGAGTGAACTTGGGAGGAATTGTTGAGAGCTGGGTGGGGAAAGAAGGGAGGTGTTAGGCTGTGGGGAGTGGAGGGACTTTGAAGAGAAAGAGATTCCTAACTCTACTACTTCTGTGGTGACCTTCATGGTTTGCCATCTCTGCACACTTTGAATGCTTATTTACTGGATATTTTGCTCCAGATTGACTTGCTCTGCAAAAATCTTCCATACATAAATTCTTTTGTCTGGGTGCAGTGGTTCATACCTGTAATCCCAGCACGTTGGATGGCTGAAGTGGGAGGATTACTTGAGCTTAGGAATTAGAGACCAGCCTGGACAACATAGTGAGACCCCATCTCTACTAAAAAAAAAAAAAAAATCAGCCAGCTACTCAAAAGGCTGAGGCAAAAGGATTGTTTGAGCCCAGGAGATTGAGGCTGCAGTGAGCTATGATCATGCCACCACACTCTAGCCTGGATGATACAGCAAGACCTTATATCAAAAAAAGAAAAATGTATAAGGAAACTTCATGAGACTGTAAGCAGAAAAAAGTGCCAGAAATCATAAACAATAAAACCCAATGCCTAGGCCAGGCGCGGTGGCTCACGCCTGTCATCCAAGCACTTCGGGAGGCCGAGGCGGGCGGATCGCCTGAGGTCAGGAGTTGGAGACCAGTCTGACCAACACGGTGAAACCCCATCTCTACTAAAAATACAAAAATTAGCCGGGCATGATGGCAGTCGCCTGTAATACCAGCTACTTGGGAGGCTGAGGCAGGAGAATCACTTGAACCTGGGAGGCGGAGGTTGCAGTGAGCTGAGATCGTGCCATTGCACTCCAGCCTGGATAACAAGAGCAAGACTTTGTCTCAAAAACAAAACAAAACAAAACTAAAACTAAAACCAATGTCCAATGAAGGCTTACCCTGTGCCATAAAATGTTTGAGCGCTTTCTGTATATTAACTTATTGAATCTCTGTAATAACCCTAGAAATAGGTGCTTTTTCTCCCACTTCAAGGATGAAGGAACAGGGACGGGGGAACTAATGAGCTTAAAGGAAAATAGCTTGTAGGGGCTAGAACTGGGATTCGAACCTAGGAAGCCAGGATTCGGAGCTAATCCCTTAACTACCACACTATATTCCTTACCCAAAGAAAAATGAATTACTTAAAAAAAAAATCAACATTAGTACCATCTCAATCACTGCAAACCAATCTACCTGTACCTTGCATATAGGAGAGCAGAGGGCCACGGCTGGGGATCTCCGGGCTGACTTAGTGCAAATGCAATGTTTTGTTACTTTTAAAAATTCTAGATTGAATATTGGAGTGGTTTGCAGAAGAGAGAGAAAATGTTGATAAAACTTCAGGGGAATGAGTGGTTGAAAAATTTTGACATTCTTTAAACTTGGCAGGCCCAGAAACAGAAGGGGTTGGGGCCCTGGACTCCTGGGTCTGAGGGAGGAGGGGCTGGGGACCTAGACTCCCAGGTCTGAGGGAGGAGGGGCTGGGGAGGAGGTCTGGACTCCTGGGTCTGAGGGAGGAGGGGCTGGGGGATCTGGACTCCTGGAACTGAGGGAGGAGGGGCTGGGAAGGAGGCCTGGACTCCTGGGTCTGAGGGAGAAGGGGCTGAGAGGGGGCCTGGACTCCTGGGTCTGAGGGAGGAGGGGCTGAGAGGGGGCCTGGACTCCTGGGTTTGAGGGAGGAGGGGCTGGGGGGCCTGGACTTCTGGGTCTGAGGGAGGAGGGGCTGAGAGAAGCCTTAGACTCCTGGGTCTGAGGGAAGAGGGGCTGGTGGGGGTGTCTGGACTCCTGGGTCTGAGGGAGGAGGGGTTGGGGGTGGGGCCTGCACTCCTGGGTCTCAGGGAGGAGGGGCTGGGATCCTGGACTCCTGTGTTTTGTGTGTTAGCCTCCTATATGGGAGAATCAGAATTAGTGGCTGCAGAATTTCTGCAATATGACAGGGCTGGGGTGCCTGGGTTAGGAGAGACTCAGAGGAAGATGAGATAAGGAGAGGAAGGATCTGGAGGATGTTGGTGGGGACAGAATTCTGGGAGAGAAACAGGAAGAACAGGTAGGAGGGGCGCGTCCTGGGCTAGAGTGGCTCCTCGGTCAGCAGTGTCTGAGGTGTGACCACACAGAGGATCTTTGATGTTAGAAGGCTGGAGGTGTGGCCAGGCTCTGAGTCACAGAGGACTCCTCCCTCATCCTACTCCCTTCCCGAGGTTCCTTTCCCTCCCTTCTTGGGGAGCAGGTGCCACCGTCTTCCTCCAGCACTGTTTGCTCACTTCTGGCAGACCCCTGTGGGAGCCCTGTGTCCTGTCTGCCACCATCCCAATCCCAGTGAAAACTGCCTGGCTCCCTCCTCACTCGTCACTCGTGAGATATTCAGAAACAATTTCACACCCCTTCCCACGCTGATGAAGTCTGCCTGTTCTCTCCTCCCTCCTCCCCTCCTTCTTCCTCTCTCCATCCTTTCTTCTCTCTCCCATTTTACAGGAAGGAAAAACTGAGATCTGAGAAACGGAACTATACCCTGGAACAGGGCGGGCAGGACCAGGGCTCAAAACCAGTCACATTTTTCTTTCTAGGCTCCCTTCCTGAAAAGTCTCCTCTCTCCAACCACAGATCTTCAGACGTTTTTTCCCGCCTTTATTTTTCATGTTATAAGAGCGCACATTCAAGGAAAAGTACACAGAAGGAAGGAGACACCTCATGATGACCCCAGTATGCAGTCTGGGACATGTGTGTTCAGATTTGATTCTGTGAATATTTTATTTTTTATGGTTAAGTTCACATATGTATATATTTTTGTCTCTTCCTTTTGCCATTTAGCATCATATAGCCTAAACATTCTTGCATAATACTAACAATTCTGTCTAAGAATCATTTTTAATAGGTTTATAATATCATCGTGGGCTGGGCACGGTGGCTCACACCTGTAATCCCCGCACTTTGGGAGGTCAAGGTGGGTGGGTCATCTGAGGTCAGGCGTTCAAGACCGCGCTGACCAACATGGTGAAACCCTGTCTCTGGTAAAAATACACAAAAAAATTAGCCTGGTGTGGTGGTGCACACCTGTAGTCCCAGGTACTTGGGAGGCTGAGGCATGAGAATCACTTGAATCCAGGAGGCAGAGGTTGCAGTGAGCCAAGATTGCATCAGTGCACTGCAGCCCGGGCAACAGAGTGAGACTCTGTCTCAAATAAAAAAAAATCATTGTGCCAAGCCAGACTATTATTTAAGCCATTCAGTACTTTTGGAACATGTTTGATGTTTTCACTTTATTTCTGTGATAAATAATATTATGATAAATTCAAGTCTTGTTTGACATTTTGGATTTGTTGTTGTTTTTAGTAGGTTCTTCCTAAGACTAGCGTTACTGGATCAAAGGTGGTGAATAAGGGTCTCGGTGTACGTTGACCAACTGTCTTCCATAAAGATTGTAGAACGTCCACTTCCAGTGTTTGAGAGTGCCCGTCTCACTGAGTCTTCTCCAGCACTGAGGGTTTTGTTTCCTTGTTTGTTTTGGTTTTAGGTCTTTACCAATTTGATTGGTTTACAAACAGGGCCTGAGGTTTAAATATATCTCTGAGGAAAGGTAAAGTCAAATATGCCTTTACGGGTCACCAGCGTCCTTACTCCTGTGCATTTTCGGTTCGAAGCACACTTGGTGGGGTGTTAGCGATGCTTTTTCATGGTGTCATTTATCCACTTGGTGAACTTGCAGACTTGAGTGTAGACTCCTGGGTCGTTGGGTTGGCCACAAGGGAAAGTTCCCCAGGACACCAGACCTTGCAGGGTACCTCTGCACACCAACGGTCCCCCCGAGTCACCCTAGAGGGAATACAGCCGGAGATTAACTTTGGCTTCAGATGAAAACCCAACTCATTATCATACATTCCTCAGTTATCGGTCTTTGTCTTGCAGATTATGGACTTCCAACACAGCCAATGAGAAGAGACTCATTGTCTCTGGGGACCAATGGGAGAGCTAGTGCTAGGAACACACTAGGTCCTTTGAAGACACTGGTTTGACCCTTGGCCAATGAGATCAATTGCAGAGAAGGGGTGGGGCTTCCGGATCAGAGCACTCTTTATTTTCCAATGTTAAGGACCCTGCTCCAAGCTAGTGGGAGAAGAAACATCATCTCCAAAGGGTGGATGCATGCCGTCTTGCACAGGAAAGGGGGACACGATGGTCTTGGAGACCAGGGTCAAGACCAATTACATAATTTACAGGGCTTGGTGCAAAATGAAAACGCAGGGCTCTTTGTTCAAAAATTATTAAGAATTTCAAGACAAGAACAGGAATGCATTAGACTAAGTTTGAGACCCTTCTGAGTGTGGGGCTCTGTGTCAGTGCAGAGCTTGCACATTCATGGAACTGGCCCTTACCAGGGGAGAAGGGGAACACCCTGTTCTCTAGGACAGTCATCTCTCTCCCATCACCTCTATCCCTAACACTCACCATCCCACATCCCCTGAGAGCTGGAGGTGCAGATGTGAGCAAGGAGGATGGGTGTGGAGAGACAGAGAGAGTTGGAGGTGGAGAAGGAAGAGGGAAAAGAGAGAGAGACAAAGAGAGATGGGGAAGAGGGAAACGGTATGGGGAGAGAGAGAGACAGACAGATGGGGTGGAGAAGAAAGAGGGAGAAGACAGAGACAGAGAAGGGGGCGGGGAGAAGGTGTGGGGATGGGGAGAGGAGAGACAGACTGGAAGAGAGGAGGAGAATAAAGAGAGAGAAAGAAAGACAGATGAGGGAGCAGGTGGGGAGAGGAGAGGTAGAAGAGAGAGAGAGACAGAGGAGAAAGGAGAGGGCAAGGGGAGAAAAGGGAGAGAGATGAAGAGAGACAGAGAAGTGGGGGAGAGAGAGAGGAGAGGGCCAGAGAGGAGACAGAGAGACAGGAAAAAAGAGAGAGGAGGGGGGCAAGGGGAGGAGAGAGAGGGAGGGGAGAGAGAGAAGCGAAAGAGAGAGAAGCGAGAGAAAGAGGGAGAAGAGAGAGAGCAGAGAGGAGTGGGTAGAGAGACAGCAAGGGAGAGAGAGCAAGCTAGCTCAACACAGAGAAAGAACAAAGAGGAAAAGGATGAAATGAAATTATGTCACAAAGAGAGATGTGGGAAGACTGTTCAGAAACAGAGAGGGGATGACAAAAGGCCAGGAAGAGGGAACAGGGAGGAGGTGGAGGGAAAGAGTGGTTTTCCCCGGGACCAGGGCCAGGGTCAGTCGAGTGAGTTATCAGCTTCAGGCACAAAATCTCAGTAACTGTAACACATAATACTTCGATGCAGTATTTAACAAAATCAAATCTAATACATAAAACTGCATGATGGACAGCGTATCCACATTTGAAATGAAGACAGCGCCAGTCGCCAGTACAGCACTGTGCTGAGCCACGCTGGCACCTACGGTGAGGGGAAATTCAGTAAGATTTACCTGCTCTTTATTTAAAATGGAAACATTTTATCCATCGTGGACTGCTGTGTTAATTTTATTTTTTATTTTTAAATATTGCATTGTGATTTATCTCAATCACTGAAGTTTTCGGCGCCCCCTTAAGGTTTGGGCCTGGGACCAGCACCTCACTCTCCTTCCCTGGTCCCACCCCCACTTTCTCACCCCTATTAAACTCTCTGTCCCATCCCCAGGGGCCACATCAGCCCCTAAGTAAGCTCCCACCCCTGACCTAGGCAGAGAATGAGGTGAAAAAGGCTGAGGAGGCCAGGTCTCGGGGGAGGGCAAGGCCAGGCTCGGTGCCCAGTCACTTGGGTCAAGCTCTGCCCCTGGGGCATGCAGACAGGGTACCCAGGACTGGGGAGGAATTGAGGGGGAGAGTCTCACATTGCAGGCGTTTTTCTTGGAGTTGGGGATGCCAGCGCACAGCATGGAATTTCCCAGCATGTCCTTATAAACCTTCGTGCAGTCCTGGGAGGAGATGAGCTTGACATCCACGCACATGAGGTCAGAGGGAAAGGTCACTGCAGGGAGGGAAAGGTCACTGCAGGGGGCAGGGGGAGCTGTCAGTCAGAGAGGATGGGGTGAGGGCCAGAAAGGCTGTGGCCCAGGCTCCTGGGTCTGAGGGAGGAGGGGCTGGGGGCCCAGGACTCCTGGGTCTGAGGGAGGAGGGGCTGGGGTCTGGACTCCT
>NW_012115710.1:2972404-2973650 GCF_000951035.1 Colobus angolensis palliatus | reverse complement strand
GACAGAGACCCAGAGAGGGGAGGGGGGACAGAGACCCAGAGAGGGGGATGGAGACCCAGAGAGAGAGAGAGAGGGACAGAGACCCAGAAAGAGAGGGAGACAGAGACTCAGAGAGAGAGAGGGACAGAGACTCAGAGAGAAATGGGGACAGAGACTCAGAGAGAGGGAGACAGAGAGCCAGGGAGAGAGGAGGACAGAGATCCAGGGAGAGGGGGACAGAGACCCAGAGAGAGGAGGATAGAGCCATAAGCACAGAAAGACAGCCGCCCCCCCCACCTCTCCATAGGGAGTTGAAGATGCTGGTGCACCTCCAGCAGAGCCTTGGGCGGCACCTACTTCATCTTGCAGTGGGCGGCAGTCAGCACCCAGCGCTCATTGACCAGGACGCCTCCGCAGTGCAGCTGATTGCCACTGAGCAGGGCCACCTGCCATGGGTGGGAGCCTCTTGCACATGGGGCACCATCAATAATCTTGTCACCCTGGGCTGGATGGAGACATGGAGGAGCATGTGGGTAGCCAGCCTCAGGGGAAGGCTGAAGCTGCACCTCAGGGATTCCCGGAGTCAGAGATGGAGAGAGACAGACGGAAACGCGTGGAGAAATACAGAGAAAGCAAGAGACAGGGACAGAGACAGACAGAAGGAGCCCACTCGGAAACCCAGGAGGTGCATCTCATTGGGGGAACCACAGAGAGACACTGAGCACAGAAGGCAGGGCCTGGAGGGGACAGAGACCCCTGAGGCAGCAGAAGCAGGAAGAGCGGGGGCTTCAGCCGACAGGATGGAAGCTGTTTGAGGAGGGAGGGGTTCTGACTCAGGGACTCCTTGGAGAGGGTCAGTGGGGGCCCCGAGGTGAGGTCAGGCTTCCCAGTCCAGCTTTCACCTTCTTCTCCGGCAGTTCCCAGGGCTAACGATAGCAGTAGGATCTGCAGGGGCAGGAGAAGGGATCCTGCCATGGTGCCCTGCTGAGCCGCTCAGGGGCTGCAAGGCCAGGAAGGGCCTCTCCTGCTGGAGCTGAGAAGGAGAAGGCATTCAGGCCCAGCCCCTCCTCCCTCAGACCCAGAAATTTCTCTGGCCTCTCCTTCCTCACACTCAGAAGTCCGGACCCCTAACCTTCTCCTCCCTCATACCCAGGAGTCCAGACCCTTGCACTCTCCTCCCTCAGACCCAGGGGTCCAGACCCTCATCGCCCTCCTCCCTCAGACCCAGGGGTCCAGACCCTCATCGCCCTCCTCCCTCAGACCCAGG
>NW_012115710.1:2912887-2972354 GCF_000951035.1 Colobus angolensis palliatus | reverse complement strand
CTCCTCCCTCAGACCCAGGGGTCCAGACCCTCATCGCCCTCCTCCCTCAGACCCAGGGGTCCAGACCCTCATCGCCCTCCTCCCTCAGACCCAGGGGTCCAGACCCTCATCGCCCTCCTCCCTCAGACCTAGGAGTCCAGGTCCCAGTCCCACCTCTCAGAACCAGGAGTCCAGACTCTCAGCCTCTCTTCCCTCAGACCCAGGAGTCCAGGCCCCCAGCCCCTCCTCCCTCAGACCCAAAAGTCCTGTTCTTCAGATCCCTAGAGAGCCAGGAATCTAGGCTCCGATCTTGCCCCTCCCTATGGAACCCAAACTTCTGAGTCCCTAGTTCCTTTTTCCCTAAAAGGCCCCAAATTGCAGACTTCCAGGCCCTCACTGCTCAGGACCGGGAGTCCGGGCTGCAGGCCCTGCCTCTTGGGAGCAGAGTCAGGCTCGGAGCCAGCATCGCCCCCTCCCCTACAGGTACACCCTTGATGAAGCCTCTTCTCACCTGGAGAGGATCTGATGTGATCCAGGTTCGGACTTGAGCTGGCACACAGCTGGGCTCCAAGATCTCCAGCCCTCTGCTGGGCGGTCCTCTTATACCACCCCCTGCCCCACGCCCGGCCCCAGTGCCCTGGGGTGCAGGCAGAGCTGACTCTGGGACGCCCCCGCCTGCTTTTGCGCTTCTGGCTATCTGGAACCCCTGACGCAGCGAGAGCAGTTGGCACCACTGCACTCTCCACCCTCCCTCCGAAGGACAGGCGGTGCCCGGCTCCTGCGCCCCCGCACGTTCCGGTCCCACAGTCCCTCCTGGCTGCTCTCAGGGGAGGGACCCGGTGCGCTGGGTCTGAGGGGCAGGGGCGGGATTCAAGGACGGGCTGAGCTCAGGGAATAGGCTCTGGCTCGGTCCTTCTTTGGGGCCTCTCCTGTCTCAGCGTCCCGAGTGATTGGATTCTCTCCCCTTTCTTTCTTTTTTTCTTTCTTTCTTTCTTTCTTTCTTTCTTTCTTTCTTTCTTTCTTTCTTTCTTTCTTTCTTTCTTTTTCTTTTCTTTCTTTCTTTCTTTCTTTCTTTCTTTCTTTCTTTCTTTCTTTCTTTCTTCCTTTCTTTCTTTCTTTCTTTCTTTCTTTCTTTCTTTCTTTCTTCCTTTCTTCCTTTCTTTCTTTCTTTCTTTCTTTCTTCCTTTCTTTCTTTCTTTCTTTTTCTTTCTTTCCCTCTCTCTCCCTTTCTTTCTTTCTTTCTTTCTTTCTTTCTTTCTTTCTTTCTTTCTTTCTTTCTTTCTTTCTTTCTTTCTTTCTCTTTCTGTCTTTCTTTCTCTTCCTTCCTTCCTTTCTTCCTCTTTCTTTCTTTCCTTCCTTCTTTCTCTCTCTCTCTCTCTTCCTTCCTTCCTTTTTCTCTTTCTTTCTTTCTCTTTCTTTTTCTTTCTCTCTCTCTTTCTTTCCCTCCCTCTTCCTTCCTTCCTTCCTTCTCTTTCTTTTTTTTGGACAGAGTCTCTATCGCCAGGCTGCAGTGCTGTGACATGATTTCGGCAACCTCTGTCTCCTGGGTTCAATCGATTCTTCTGCCTCAGCCTCCCGAGTAGCTGGGATTACAGGCATGCACCACCACTCCCAGATCTTTTGTATTTTTAGTAGAGACAGGGTTTCACCATGTTGGCCAGGATGGTCTCGATCTCCCGACCTCATGATCCGCCCACCTCGGCCCCCCAAAGGGCTGGGATTACAGGTGTGAGCCACCGCGCCCGGCTTCTAGGGTTGTTTTCTTGCCCTCACCCCCTCTCAGGAGTGGCCTAGATCCTGCATCCTAATTCTGGCCCGCCTGTGGGAACTTGTCCAAGCTGATCCCAGTCGTGCCTATAAGCCTGAACCCATTCCCAACTTAATAGAGAGGTGTAAGTTAAAAACAATGCTTTCCCTAACTCCACCCCACTAATATTTGCCCTCTTTAGGATCTATGTTCTCATGGTCATTTTAATCATGTTATACATAGATTTCTTTGTATATTATTTATTTATAATAAAAATGTCTGTACTAAACATTATCTAATAGAACCTTTTTTAGGGCTTCATTTATGAATTTATTAAGCAAATATTTATTTTTCTTTTTTTTAACTTTTCTTTTAAGTTCGGGGGTACATGGGCAGGATGTGCAGGTTTGTTGCCTAGGTAAACATGCATCATGGGGGTTGGTTATACAGATTATTTAATCACCCAGGTATTAAGCCTAGTACCCATTAGTTATTTTTTTCTGATCCTCCCACCCTCCACCCTCTCATAGGCCCCAGTGTGTGTACCCAAAGGAGTATAAATCATCCTGTTTAAAAACACATGCACACGTATGTTCATTGTAGCACTATTCACAATAGCAAAGACATGGAATCAACCTAAATGTTCATCAGTAATAAACTGGATTAAGAAAATGTGGTACATATACACCATGGAATACTATGTAGCCATTAAAAAGGACAAGATCATGTCCTTTGCAGGGACATGGATGGAGCTGGAGGCCATTACCCTTATAAACCAATACAGGAAGAGAAAACCAAATATGGCAACTTGCTGCTTACAAGTGGGAGCTAAATGATGAGACTACATGGACACATAGAAGAGAAGAACCTTTCTTCTTTTTTTTTTTTTTTAAGATGGAGTATGACTCTGTCACCCAGGCTGGAGTGCAATGGCATGATCTTGGCTCACTGCAACCTCTGCTTCCCGGGTTCAAGTGATTCTCCTGCCTCAGTGTCCCGAGTAGCTGGGATTACAGGTGTGCACCACCACGCCCAACTAATTTTTGTATTTTTAGTAGAGATGGGATTTCACCATGTTGGTCAGGCTGCTCTCCAACTCCTAACCTCAGGTGATCCACCAGCCTCGGCCTCCCAAAGTGCTGGGATTACAGGCCTAAACCACCGCGCCCAGCCGAGGATTTTTTGCTAAATGAGTAGATTATAGCTGCTCTTGCCACAGGGGAAGAAAATGGGTAACTATGTGAGATGATGGATATGTTAATTTGTTCAGTTATAGTAATCATTGTACTATGTATATACATCACATTGAATCATATTGTACACTTTAAATATACACAATAACATTTATTTTTTAAAAAGAGGAAAACTTTTCCCTCCTGGTACATTTAGATTACTTTTCCTTCCTTTATAATGGTTGTGTAATATTCCATACTATGCTTGTATCGTGGTGCATGTCATCTGCCTCAAATTGAAATACACTTGGATAGTTTTAATTATAATAATGCCAAGATGAACTTCTTTGTACCTTCATCTTTGTTCATTGTATTCATTCAAACAATATCCATTGAGCATCTACTCTGTGCCAGAAACTATTCAGGCTCTCGGAGACACAGCAGTGATAAAAGAGATAAAAAATATTCCTGTTTTCATAGAGGCTCTTGTTTTGTACTGTCAGGTCAGTACAAAAATAAGCATATAAAATGTAGAGTTTGTTAGGTGGTTGTAAGTGCTACGAGGGAAAATCCAAGAGAGGAAGAGGGTTGGGGAGTTACTGATTCCCTCTACCCTCAAGGATCCCTGAGCTTATAATATCAGGAAGGTTGGTTGGAAAGACCCCATGTGAAGGTGGTATTTGAGCAAAATCTTGAAGGAGATGGTGGAGGGATCCAGGTGGCTGCTTGAAGGTAGTGAGTTCCAGGCAAAGCGAGCAGGCCAGTGTGTTAGCCAGGGAGCATGTCTGAAGTGAACTAGCAGACAAACCACTGCGACCAGAACAGAGTGACCAAAGGAGATAGGGGCAGGGGATGAGGCCAGAAATATAACAGGACTCTGATGACATGGAGTCTGAAAGGTCTTTGGCTTTTGTTTTGAATAAGACAGGAACCATTGTTGGACACACTCTAAAGTTAGAATTGACCTCAACCTCTAAATTAGATCCCTAAAATGAGATTTTCTTTCTCTACCCTGGACCTAAACCTTATCTCAATGCTGACCCCTAACTCAAATCTTTTTTTTTTTTTCTTTTGAGATGGAGTTTCGGTCTTATTGCCCAGGCTGGAGTGCAATGGCGTGATCTCGGCTTACTGCACCTCTGCCTCCCAGGTTCAAGCAATTCTCCTGACTCAGCCTCCCGAGTAGCTGGGATTACAGGCATGTACCACCACACTCAGCTAATTTTTTTTTTTTCTTTTAGTAGAGATGGAGTTTCTCCATGTTGGTCAGGCTGGTCTGGAACTCCCGACCTCAGGTGATCCGCCCACCTCGGCCTCCCAAAGTGCTGGGATTATAGGTGTGAGCCACTGCGCCTGGCACTCCAACTCAATTCTACATTTGACCCATAATAGTAGACATTTTTGTTGTGTACCCAAGCATTCACTCCTTCTGTCTTTCTATCAGAGGCTCCATTTTGTTTGGATAATCCTTTATCCTCATCAGGACTATAAGCCTCAATGAACCAAGTATCAAAGGCATATTTTGTTAGCTTGATTAGTTTGAAAATGGACATGTCCTGCTCTTCTGGCCAATGAGGAGGAGGGGAAGACCACTGGGGCACTTCTAGGAAAGACTTTCTCATGTTTTAAAAGAGGCACTGAACGGGGTCTTTTTTCTTCTGCTAGATGGTGTCTTTTCTGGATGCAAATTCTGGACTGTGCCAGCACTCCAGGGACCACAGAGGGAAGTGACCAGAGGACCAAGTCAAAACACTGCAGGTAGCCCACCAGAGAGGTGAGAATCAGCTGGGTCTTTGATGAAGTCACTGAGCTGGTGAATTAACCAACGATGGAGCCTCTTCATGTCAAAACTTTTTCAGATTCCCTTTCTTGGTTAGAGTTGCTTGGTCCTTGTAGCCAAAATCATCTTTATAAGACCTAAATGTTGAATCAGAATCTTGACTCACATCCTAAATCTGATTCCAAGCCATAAATCCAAATCCAATTCTAACTTGATTCCATATCTTGAAGTCACATAAATCAACAAACTCAACCATGCCTCCAGTCTTACCTCTCTTCCCAGCCCTCATCCCTGTATCCCATTTCAGCCTATATCCCATCTTGGCCATCGTTAATGTGAAGATGGCCAATTTAATTTTTAGATTAATAGTCTTTTTTAAAAAAATAGTAATTTTGATCATATACCTGACTACCTCTCATCTAAATTTATTTTTTCTTAGTTTTTCTTCTATACTGTGCATTTCTTGTTTTTTTAATGAAAAGTTGTTGACTGTTTATGCAATATTTTAACACCAATCCTTTATATATTTAACAAATATGTATTGGGTGGTAGCTATCTACCAATGAGGATATAATGGTGTACAAATCTAGATAGGATCTCTTCCCTCAAGGAGCTGATAGTCTCATATAAAAGAAAGACAGTCAAATAATTAATAAACAAGCGTAAAATTACAACATCAAGGCATGCTCTGAAAGAAAGGTGCAAGGTATTATTGAGGCACTTCCAGAGGGTTTTGACCCAGGAATTGACTATGAGCTGCGATTTGAAAGAATAGTAAACTAGAAGAAATCTTCTAGTAACTAGAAGTAGACAAGAATAAATTTTCTAGTAACTAGAAATAGTAAACTAGAAGAAAATTTCTTCTGGTAACTAGAAGAAAATGGGAGGAGAATGGGGAGTGTGTTGTGTAGAGAAAACAGCATGTGCAAAGGCCCAAGATAGAAGGCATTATGGCTGGAGCTCAGAGGCCAGAGGTTAACAGGGACCACATAATGACAAGCTCTGGATGTCATTCTGAGTCTTGCTTTATCCTATGGAAAATGAAGAACCATTTGAACCTTAGTCAGGGAAATAACATAACAAGATTTGTATTTTCAAAACATTAACCTGACAGCTGTGTGAAAGCTGGCTTTGGGTGGGATGTGAAGATACTGGGCAACCATAGGGGGAAGTCATTGTTGTTGTCTAGATGAGGGAAGATGGTGACTTGGATACAGGTGGTTGAAAGGTGGAGACGATGTTAAGTACATGGATTCAAAATGCACTTAGGAGCATTTTGCACTTAGGAGCACTAAGAGCAAAATGCACTTAGGAGAGAGAACCAACAGGCCTTGGTGATAGACAGAATGAAGGTTGTGTTGAGGTACTGGGAGATGTTAAGATTTCAAAGTCTCTTGCTGGATGGACAGTGACACCATTCATTGAGAAGACATGGGAGATATGGTCAAATGGTTCTGATATGGCAAGAATAGACCTCAGACCCTGGCTTCAAGCAGAACTCTAACTCCAACCTTTACTTTGACACAACTCCGAACACGTATTTTGACATAAGCCCCAGTCTTTTTTGTTTCAGTAGCTTTTGGGGTATGAGTGGCTTTTAGTTACATGGATGTATTGTATAGCGGTGAAGTCTGAGACTTTAGTGCACTCGTCACCCAAATAGTATACATTGTACCCAATGTTTATAGTGTTTTATCCCTTATTTTCTTCATACTCTCCCCCTTCTGAGTCTCCAATGTCCACTATACCACCTGGTATGCCTTTGTGTACACACTGCTTAGCTCCCACTTATACGTGAGAACGTAAGTCATTTGGTTTTCCATTCCTGAGTTACTTCACTTAGAATAATGGCCTCCAACTCCATTCAAGTTGCTTCAAAAGAGATTATTTGATTCTTTTTATGATTGAGTAGTATTCCATGGTTCATACACATCACATTTTCTTTATCCACTCATCAGTTGATGGGCACTTAATTTAGTTCCATATCTTTGCAATTGTGAATTGTGCTGCAATAAACATATGTGTGTATGTGTCTTTTTGATATAGTGACTTCTTTTCCTTTGGGTAGATACCCAGTAGTGGGATTTCTGGATTGAATTGTAGATCTACTTTTAGTTCTTTGAGAAATAGCCATACTGTTTTCCATAGAGGTTGTACTACTTTACATTCCTGCCAGCAGTGTAGAAGTGTTCCCTTTTCGTCACATCCATGCCAACATCTATTGTTTTTTTGACTTTTTAGTATGCTCCAGTCTTAACCCCAAACCTTAATCGGTACCCAATCCTGAACCTCAAATTCTGCTTTATCCTTGATCAACCCCAATTTGTATCTCAACCAATAACCTAAACCTTGACTGAGTTCTTGACTGCAAATATCAACTCAAGCTAGGATCCAGACCTCAATCAACCTTAACCCTCCTGACCTGAATCCTGAACCTTTAGCCATAAGCCAAATTCAACCTTGACCTGAGCAGTGAATGTCGCCACAGCCTGAGCATCAAACCTGCCCCAGGATAATTCAGACACTAGTCTCCATTCCCATCATATTCTAGGAAGCCCACATTCATATCCTCCCCCATGAACCCATCCCCTCACATCCAACACCAGTTCTAACACTCTCACCCCGGTCCTACCCCTATTCTCATCCTCAACCCAATTGCTACCTAATATCCCATTCTCATTTCCATCCCCAATTCTTTTCCCAATTCTGTTTTTATTTCTCCAGCTCCCCACACAACTTTGACCCTTCATTTTGCAAACACTCTAAAATAAAGTCTGCCAACGAATACCTTGCTAACATTGATGCTATAATACCCAACTCAAGGTGAGTCCCAAAATCTTCTGAGACATTTACTCTCATCAAATACAAAATTGGATCCAAGAACTTGGACATCTAGCCCTGCCCATTCCACAGCAGGACTCTGATCGTGAAGGATGTCAACATTCCTGACCTGGGCTCCCAAATCAAGGAGAAGCAGACTCCAGCCCAGTTGGCCTCACAGCTCCATGACTCAGCAATCTGTATCTTTCCTTCCCGGCTTCTCAGAGAGAGAAATGGTAGCAAGACTTCTGGTGTATTATCTACTGCCTGCATCTTCATCCTTAGATTCTCTACTCCCTCAGTCCTCTGCCTCCTCAGCACCTGTTAGAAAGGGAAGGAGCCGGGCTACTCTAGAGCCCTGCTATTCACTCCTAAGTCACCAAAACGTCTATCCTCTGCTTTTCATCATCTATCATTCTGTAAATTATATTCCTAATTATTTAACCTGATTTTGTTGCCAAACACTGGTCATCACAAGCAGAGGAAATGTGTGTGGGGTTCTTTTTTTTTTTTTTCCCAGCACCCCGCCCTGACCGGAGAACATAGGAGGTACTTAAATAAATACTAGTCTGCAAACCTCTGGCATCTATCTACAGGTCCACAGGCCTTAGATTCAGTCCCGCCTTGATCCCTGAGCCATTCCACCATGCGGTGTGACAGAAAGAACTAGAAAGAACTTGGACCTTCAACCCAAATTTGAATCCTGGTTGCCCACCCTGTGACTTCGGGTAAGTGACTTCATTTTTCTGAGTCTGACTTTGCCCCTCTCCAAAGTGGAAGAGAGCAAAACCTATTTATTGAGGCAAATGGGAGGATTAAATAAAATGATGAATGGAAAATTGATGGGCATGCAACAGGTACTGAATTAACAAGAGTTCCCTCAGCCCATCACCCACGGAATGAAGAAGCAGCTCCCATTTTTATTTTCCCCCTATATTTAGTGTGGTGTGTCAGGTGCTTCGCAGACCTCGTCTGTTCTCCTCACATCGGTCCAGGTGAGGATTGTCATCTCCATTTCACTTTTATTTTTTGCCCCTTGCCCCATCATCCCCATTTCATAGATGAGAAAATGGAGATTTAAAAAAGGCTAGATCACTTGAGCAAAGTCACAGAGCTAAGGAGTCAGAAGTGTCAGAATTCAGCCGGGTGCGATGGCTCAAGCCTGTAATCCCAACACTTTGCAAGGCCGAGGTGGGTGGATCACTTGAGGTCAGGAGTTCGAGACCAGCCTGGCCAACATGGTGAAATCCCATCTCTACTAAAAATACAAAAAATTAGCCAGATGTGGTGGCACATGCCTATACTCCCAGCTACTCAGGAGGCTGAGACAGGAGAATCACTTGAGCCCAGGAAGCAGAGGTTACAGTAAACCAAGATTGCACCACTGCTCTCCAGCCTGGGTGACAGGGCAAGACTCCATCTCAGAAAAAAAAAAAAAAGAAAAAGAGAAAAGTCAGAATTTGAACATTGGGATTCAAAGGCCCATGGTATCACTGCTGCACAAATCCATACTCTGAGAAGGAAATTTCCCTGTTACATCCACATGTACCTTGAGTCTCATTTGGTTCAAAACAGACTTGGATCACTCTTGGTCTATTAATGATGCATATCCCCACGTCAGAGAGAGGCCCAAATCCAGGACCCCTGTGCCCTTTGCATTTAGTCCCAGCACCTGTTGCTAAGTCTCACCCAGACACCCAGCCCCATATCTCCGTCGCCCTCAGACCTATGTCCTGAGCCTTTGTTAAATGACTCATCTTCCAGCTCATGATCACACCTGAGAACTGGCATCTGCCAATCTTGCCAGCTGTGCCCTTCCCTGAGGGATTCTGAACACTGTGACCCTCGTGCCTCCTGACTCAGCCCATGGGTTCTGATGGCCCATTGTTTCATACTTCGCGGATTCTCTTCCTCCTTTTATCTTTTCTTTCTTTCTTTCTTTTTTTTTTTTTTTTGAGACAGAGTCTCACTCTGTCACCCAGGCTGGAGTGCAGTGGTGCGACCTCGGCTCACTGCAACCTCCGCCTCCCAGCAGAACCCCATTTCTTTTGAGGGAGATGCTGCCTTATTTCTTATAGTCGCGGTGAAACTGTCAATCATAGTTCTCCAACTCCACCCACCCACTGAGGTGGAGAAATGACCCAGGCCAAGCCAAGATTAGTGTTTTCTCTCTGGCAACAAAGACAGATTCAAGGGGTTGGCCCAGTTCAAACTGGACCAATTAGAGTTCCTCCCTGGGATTAATATCAAGATGCCAAGAGAAAGGAGATTTTTGTTTATGATAGTAGCTGCTATGTTCCCTCCATGCCCCTCCTTAGTACCTAAGATTGAATAAATCAGTCACCAAGTCTTTTCAGGCTTATATTCCATTGGAGACATTAAAGTTCTCCTCGACCAGCCTGGGCAACATGGTAGAGTCCTAGCTCTACCGAAAAAAAAAGAAAACAACAGACAACAATAGCTGGGCGTGGTGGCACATGCCTGTGGTCCCAGCTACTCAGGAGGCTGAGGTGGGAGGATGGCTGAAACCCAGGAGGTAGAAACTGCCTTAGGCATTGTTTGTGCAATGCTCACTGTACTCTAACCTGGGCAAGAGTAAGACCTTGTCTCAAAATAGAAAAAAATCTCCTGGGCATTGGATGATACTAAGAAACTACCAACTGTGTAAGGTGTGATCATGTAAGTTGGTTATGTTTAAAACGAGCCTCTTTTGGAACAAGGATTGGCAAATTTTTAAAATAAAGGGCCGGACACTGAACACTTTAGCCTATGTGGACTAAGACAGAAAAATGGAAGCTATTATGTAGATATTTAATAGCAAGAGAGAAAAAAATTTACAATTTTTAATTGATGAAATTCAAAATGTAGCAATGATAATTTGGTACAAATTTTTTTTATTACTATTCCTTATCAAGCTCATGCCTGTAATCCCAGCACTTTGGGAGGCCGAGGTGGATGGATCACCTGAAGTCGGGAGTTCAAGACCAGCCTGACCAACTAGAGAAACCCTATCTCTACTAAAAATACAAAAAATTTTAGCTGGGCATGATGGTGCATGCTTGTAATCCCAGCTACTCAGGAGGTTGAGGCAGGAGAATTGCTTGAGTCCAGGAGGCAGAGGTTGAGGTGAGCTGAGATCATGCCATTGCACTCTCGCCTGGGCAACGAGAGCGAAACTCCATCTCAAAAAATAAAAAAAAGTATGTTTAGATCAGGGGAATTGGTCCAACAGCTGTAATTTGCCGTCCCCTGTGTTAAAAATGCATACTAAAATATTTAAGAATGAGACGATGTGATGACTGAGATTTGCTTCAAAATATTCTGGCATTAGGGAAGTGTGTGGTGGGAGTATAGGTGAAACAAGAATTGGTTTTGCATTAACTCCTTTTTTTTTTTTTTTTTTTGAGACAGGGTCTCACTCCATTACCCAAGCTGGAGTGCAGTGGTACAATCATAGCTCATTGCAGTCTCAACCTCTCAGGCTCAAGTGATCCTCCCACCTCAGCCTCCTGAGTAGCTGGGACCACAGATGCATGCCACCATGCACGGCTAATTTTTTAATCTTTTGTAGAGACCAGAGTCTCCCTATGTTGCCCAGGCTGGTCTTGAACTTCTGGGCTCAAGCAATCCTCGTGCCTCGGCCTTTCAAAGTGCTGGGGTTGCAGGCATGAGCCACTGCACCAGACCTTGCATTCATTATCGAAGCTGAATGGTGGTATATGAAGACACATTATGTTATTCTATTTTGCATATGTTTGAAATTTTCCAGAATAAAAACTATAAAACAATTCTTTGAGTTGAGATGTCCACCCAGAAATGCATCCCTGGCATCAGAAGTTTAATGCCATTCTTGAAAGACTTCCTCACAATTTCTGCTATGGGGGAACTGTCATAAACCATCATGGAGATTGATGAATGCAAAGTATCTCACACACCCACGCCCCTTGTGGGACACTGCCTTCCCAGAGCACTAAGTGGCCATGTTTCATATCACATGACTCCAAGTGGTCACTGATTGGCTAACATTTGGCCACCTGACTGGGATGCGATCAAATGATTGGCCATTCAGTGACCAATGATATGGCTGAAGAAGAAAAGGTAAGCTAGACAGATCAGATTCTCTTTCATGAGACTATTATCTGAGAGATCCTAGTGAAATGGAGGCAGGGTTTGACTCTGGACTAGATTGAAGACTGCTGGAACAGGGAAAAGGCACCAAAAGCACCTCTCCAAAAGATGTGCCCACCAGCACCATAACAGTTTACCATTGCCATGACAACACCCAGAATTTACCAGCCCTTCTCTAGATATTTCTGAATAATCCACCCCTTAAATTGCATGTAATTGAAAATGGGACTAAATATGACTACAGAACTGGCCCTGAGCTGCTACTTTGTGCTCAATGCCTATGTGGTAGCCCTGCTCTGCAAGGAGCAGTGCCTCTGCTACCGTGCAGTACTGTTTCAAGAAAAGTCGCTAACACCACTGGGTTGCCCTTGAATTATTTCCTGGGCAAAGCCAGGAACCCTCCCTGGCTGAGCTCCAGTTTTGGGCTCACCTGACCTGCACCACTAGGAGAGTGACTGTTTATATCCTTGTAATAACTACTTCCCCCACACTTATCTTTCCCTAAAACAAGTTATGTTAAGCCTTTGCTTTAATGAAAACTTCCCAAAATGCCCTTTCAATTTGCACACACCACTCATTTCCTTCTGCCACAGCAGACACCACCAGATGGCTCCACGGGGTGAGAAAGAGTTCTATCTGGACTTTTGGGAGCTCTCAAGATTTTTGACCCGAGTGGTGGTTTTATGGTTGTTCATTTGTGAATATTTAAGCTCTTCATATATTTTCTGCACTCTTTTCTATGCATATCTCACAATTTTTTCTCTTTCCTTTTTTGTTGTTATTATTATTTTTTAAATAAAATAGAGGTGAGGTCTTACATTGTTGCCCAGGCTGGTCTTGAACTCCTGGGCTCAAGAGATCCTCCCACCTCAGCCTGTGAAAGTACTGGGATTACAAGCATGAGCCACCATAGCTGGCACTATTATTATTTTATTATTATTACTATTATTTTGAGACCGAGTCTCGCTCTTGTCACCCAGTCTGGGGTACAAGGGCGCAATCCCTGGCCCACAGCAACCTCTGCCTCCTGGGTTTAAGCGATTCTTCTGCCTCAGCCTCCTGAGTTAGCTGGGTTTACAGACGCCCACCACCAAACCTGGCTAATTTTTGTATTTTTAGTAGAGATGGGGTTTCGCCATGTTGGCCAGGCTGGTCTCGATCTCCTAACCTCAGGTGATCCACCCACCTTGGCCTCCCAAAGTGTTGGAATTACAGACTTGAGCCACCGCACCTGGCCAATTTTTTTTTAAACGTGGAAAATTTTACCTCCAAAGCTTGTGAACACTTTGCTCAGGAAAACGAAACACAAACTTTTTCAAAACTGTCTTTCACATACCAACCCACTGAATGTTTGAAAACCTGTGTGTTTTCTCCCGTGAAATAAAGCTCTTACCCAAGTTCTTCCAGGAAAATAAGGGATCACTTTAGGCAGTGGTGATGGCCAAAGTGACTATGAGAACTTGGTCTCTGCAGATCCCCACCTAGCCTGCCAGCAGGAACAACCCCAGATCCCCATCCAGCCCTCCCTGCAGGGCCAAAACACAGACAGGCGAGGAACCAGAGATGGCTGTGAGTTTATTAAGGGAGATCTAGTGCTTATCCTAGAATCACCCCTTGCTGCCTATGGTCTTCTTGATCCAGTCCAGGTAGCGGCAGATGTTGGTATAGACACCTGGTCTGTCGGACCTCCCACAGGGGTCTGAGCCCCAGGATGTGATGCCCTGGAGTGCACCATTACACACCAGGGGGCCTCCAGAATCGCCCTAGACAGGGAGAATGAGAACAGAGTTGCATCTGAGATGTCCACAATGTCCCTTTTCCTGCTGTGCCAGCGTTTTACCAGTTCTTTAGCATGACTGGTCCCCTGTAGCCAATGAGGGTAAAAGAATTGTCCCCTGAGACCAGTGAGGACAGGGCTTGGGGCTTCCATGTACAGACAGACATGGTGTCTAAGGGTAGTGGTCAAAACACGGACAGAAGGCCGGGCGCGGTGGCTCAAGCCTGTAATCCCAGCACTTTGGGAGGCCGAGACGGGCGGATCATGAGGTCAGGAGATCGAGACCATCCTAGCTAACACGGTGAAACCCAGTCTCTACTAAAAAGTACAAAAAAACTAGCCGGGCGAGGTGGCGGGCGCCTGTAGTCCCAGCTACTCAGGAGGCTGAGGCAGGAGAATGGCGTGAACCCAGGAGGCGGAGCTTGCAGTGAACTGAGACCCGGCCACTGCACTCCAGCCTGGGCGACAGAGCAAGACTCCATCTCAAAAAAAAAAAAAAAGAAGAAAAAGAAAGCATTGTCTTTAGGGACCAATCATTGGCAAAGGCGGTGGGGCTTCCAGGAAGGGGACAAAGCCGGGGTAAGTGCTAGGAACAACGAAGCTGCAGTTGGAAGAGAGAGTTATATCTATAATCAATCCCAAGAGAAAGGGATGGGAGCTCATTGAGGAGGCACTGAAGTCAATGGCACCATTTCCCCCAGCCAACTGGGAAGACACCATTGTCTCCTAAGGAACCAATCACAGAAGGGAACCAGCCTTGGGATTCTAGCCCGGTCTCAAAGAAAAGTGGCTGATCACCTGGCCAGTGGTCAAGTAGGCACAAATTCCATGATGTAATGCTGGGAACGATAGCAGGGAACTCGCCTAACCTCTAGCCTCAGACTCTCTCCTTCCTGGACATCTACCCCACCCTCTATAGCCCCCAACTCTGCACCCTGTCCTGTAGGTAAGGGTTCCAAAGTAAACAGTAGCAATTAAATGCTCCTAACCCCTATGCGGTGTGACTTTCAGAGAAAGTTTGGCCTTCTCCGAACCTGGCTCCCACTCTGTAGAGATAGGGGCGACCACTCTGAGTGCTAAGTCTTTGGGGTCACTCCCCTTACCACCCCCACCCCCCATCCAAGCCTTAAAACTCTAGAGGGCAATGAGGGATGAGTGAGGAGGAGGATCTCAGAAATCGCTCACCTGGCACGTGTCAGCCCCTTTGCTGCTGCCTGCACAGACCATGCCGTCTGTAATCTGCCCTGGGTAGGCATCCTCACACTTCTTCTGGGGAAAGATTTTTACTTCTGCACAGTTGAGAGTGTCAGGAAAATTCTCTGAGGGGGAAGAGGTTGTAAGATTCCCTGAGAGAGCAGCCATTTGCCTTCATCCCTGTCTGAATCTAACCCCCTTTCTTTCCAGGATGTAATGGGGGAGTTTTCCAGCTGCATGGGGGAATTTTCTGACACTCTGCACAGGGGACATCACTTCTCACCACATTAAACAAAGCTGTACTCGCTGCTATTGGGCTTTCTCCATCTAGAGAGGAGCCCTCGGATCTCACATGTTTTTTCTTGCCCTGAGCCAATTTCAAGTCAAGGGGCAGGGGGGTTACTTGGAGGTGCCCCCCCCTTTTTATTTATTTTTTTTTTTTTGAGACGGAGTCTTGCTCTGTCGCCCGGGCTGAGTGCAGTGGCCGGATCTCAGCTCACTGCAAGCTCCGCCTCCCGGGTTCACGCCATTCTCCTGCCTCAGCCTCCCAAGTGGCTGGGATTACAGGTGCCTGCCACCTCGCCCGGCTAGTTTTTTTTTTTTTTTTTTTTAGTAGAGACGGGGTTTCACCGTGTTCGCCAGGATGGTCTTGATCTCCTGACCTCGTGATCCGCCCGTCTCGGCCTCCCAAAGTGCTGGGATTACAGGATTGAGTCACCGCGCCCGGCCTGGAGGTGCCCCTTTATGATACCTCTGAGCCTCTCTTTCCAGTCTTCCTGCCGTCAGACAGCCAGGTCCTCAATCTGTGCTAAATTCTGCTCCTTCCAAATGTCACCTCCTCCTGGAAGCCTTCCCTGATCACTCGGATTAAAAAATACCATCCCTGCATTACTCCCTATCCTTTTACACTCCACAATACTTCCTTACAGCACTTAACTCTACCTAATATTTTATTTTATGTGTATTTGTTTATTGTCTGTTTCTCCTACCTAGCTTGCAACTCCATAACTACAAGAACTTTGTACAGTTTGCTCATGGCTGTATATCCAGTGCTTGCAACAACCCCTGGGGCATAATAGGTGCTCAGTAAACAAGAGTTGAATTAATGATTGAAAGTGGAATTGATCTTTTTTTATTAACCTCTTTTGAGGAATAGAATTCTTCAAAGCCTCTCTGAGGGGGAAAAACTTCCATCCGGCATCTCTACGTGCCAAAAGCAATATGCTCATAATCTCATTTAGTCCTCCCAATAGCGCTTTGAAGGAGGGATGCATTCATTCATTTCATTATTTATTGATCCAGCCATCCATTCCACAAATATTTATTGAGCATCTACCACGTAGCAGGCACCATTCTGAGCACTAGAACACAATGAAGAAAACTGATGGAACCTGAACCCTCACGTAGCTAAAAAAATCTATTGGTTAGTGAGTCCCATTTTGCCGATGAGGAAAGTGAGGCTCAGAGATGGAAAGGAATTTGCCCAGGGAGAAGGAGCAGAGCCCTAGTTTGCACTGATCTACTTGATTTGCGAGCTTGTGTGTTTCTACAGCAGCAAACTGTCTCATCCAAAGCATTCAGAGCAGGAGCGAGGCAGGCAGGGACCTGAATGCCGATCTTGCCACTTCCTGGAGAAGCTCCTTGACTCTCTGAGCTGAGTCCTAATGTTTTCACTGTGAAGGAAGACGAGGGGCTGTCTGGATTCTGGAGTCCCAAAGGGACAGCTTCATTGGAGGTCCAGACTCCGGGGTCCAGAGTCAAGAGGGAGCTAGGACTGCTGGATCCTGGGAGAAGAAGGGCCTAGACTCCCGGTTCTGAGGGAAGAGGGGACCAGGGACCAGGGCCCAGGTTTCCTGGGTTCCAGAAGGAGAAAAAGGCCGGGGGCAGTGGCTCATGCTTGTAATCCCAGCACTTTGGTAGGCCGAGGCAGACGGATCACTTGAGGTCAGGAGTTTGAGACCAACCTGGCCAACATGGCGAAACCCTGTCTCTATAGCAAATACAAAAATTAGCTGGGCTTGGTGGTGGGTGCCTGTAATCCCAGCTACTTGGGAGGCTGAGGCACGAGAATCACTTGAACGCGGGAGGCAGAGATTGTAGTGAGCTGAGATCATGCTACTGCACTCCAGCCTGGGCAATCGAGTGAAACTGTCTCCCCCAGCAAAAAAAAAAAAAAAAAAGGAGGGAGGTGTGGGGGAAGGTGCTTAGGAGCCTGTTTTCCTGGGCCTCTGAGAAGTCCAAATATCCCAACTGTGTTAAGAATATATAAAATCCTATACAACCAAAGGTCTCATAGGATAGTGCTCTCCGCCATAAAGGAGGGGCTTTTCTGGCCCTGCTTAACAGTCTGCTAGTTGGTTCTCTTTCTCTCATCACTCTTAGTAGTCTGGTCTTCGAGGCTTCTAGTATGACTCTCGCTTGTGAATCTCAACATCATGATCCCTTTCCCTTCCTTGTCTCCCTCTGGGGGACCAAGCTTTGCCAATAGCTTGGGGTCCACGGAGCCAACCAGATCCTCCTCTCCCTCCCATTAGTGGACAAGCCCACTACCTCGGGGACTGGTGACAGTGCCCCAGCCCGAGATGATGCACGTCTGGCCAGGCTGGGTGCAATGATCTGCCAGGTTGATGGGCTTCACTTTGGGCCCCAGGGATGCCTGGTCACGCAGCTGAAGAAGCATCAGGTCATGGTTATGGTCGTCCACATCGCTGCTGTTGTAGCAGGGGTGTGGGATGGACTGAACCACAGGTATTTCTTGCTCTGGGCCATCTTTATTGTGTAGGCTGTGGTCTCCCAGGCGTACCGTGTATTTCCTGTAATGGCGGGAATAGTTTGGGACCCAGGCAGTGGTATTGAACCCGGCCCCCTCCTCCTTCAGACCCAGGAGTCCAGTCCTCAGCTCTCTTCTTCCTGAGTCGAAACCCCAGCCCCCCTCTTTCCTTTTAGCCCCAGCCGACCTCGGGCCCCGTCATCCACTCACGGTTTTTTACAGTGGGCAGCCGTAAGGATCCAGTTGCCACCTATAAGGACACCGCCACAGAGTAGTTGCTTGCCCTGGAACAAGGCTGCCTGCCAGGGCTGCGAGTGGGGTCGGCACTCCTGACCCCCCAGCACCTTGTCCTCCTGTGCCCTGGAGTGTCCTGCAGCAGGAGGGAGAGGGTTGGATCGCCACCCTCTGGGGCAGTGCCAGGGCTGGGAAGGCCACTGGGGGTTCAAATGGACACACGGCAAGTTCTCCGCGTACAACTTAGTGAGGGAGGTCCAGGCATCCGCACGCTGCCACACGGGCACGCTCATTGCAGTCCGCATGTCATCATACAAGAGTCACACACCCCAGCACGCCCCCACATGCTTCCACTTGAGTCTACATGCCCCCAAGCAAGCAGCCCCCTACAGGCTGTAGGTACTCAGACAATTTACAGCATCACCGAACCTCCTCCTACCTGCTGCTACCTGTTTCTTGCCTCTATCCACTCTGAGGAAAGGCCACAGAGGCTCCTGCATCCTATCACACTCTTCACATTCGTGCACACGCACCCACATAACCACCGCGGCATTCCCACAGACTCCCCAGCCCCACTGCTGCCTTCAGACCCCTGCCCTCCGGAGGCCTCCGCAACCCTCCTCACCTGCCCAGGCTTCCCCCAGCAAGAGCAGGAACATCCACGTCTTGGCCGCACGAGGTCGGAGGCGTCCCATGGTGAGGTCTGGTAAATGGAGAGGGCGGGGCCGGTAGACAGGAAGGAGGAGCCTGAAATCCCAGTTCTGGATTTGGGGCCGGGGGAGGGAGCCGAGAATATCTGGGGCTGTTCTGGGCTTCTCTGGAGGAAGGGGGAGGCTGGGGGACTGGATTCCCACATTCCAAGGGAGGAGGGAGTCCTGGATGTCTGGGTCTGAGGGGACAGGGAGCTGGGAGCTGGGACTCCTAAATTTGGGAGAGGAGGAAGCCGGGGTCCAGACTGCTGGGTCTCCAGAGAGAAAGGCAACTGAGGCTGGGGTCCTGGAATGTGGAGAAGGAGGGTCCGGGGCCTGATGTCTGTGTCTGAGCACCTCTCTCTGCACCTCACCTTCCAGAATCCAGGGGCGGGGTCACCTACTGATTCGGACCCAGTGGAGGAGGCCCCAGTACTTCAGTTCTCGCTGCCTGGTACACGATTCTGGAGGCTTTTAGCTCGATTTTGGAGACTTTTAACTGGGAATCTCCGCCTCCTGCTCCTCCTCCTCCTGCACTAGAGCCTGGGGAGCTTCTGGGAACTGGAACACTGGGTGTGAGTGAGAAGGGGCGGAGGGGGCTGAATGTGAAATCTTGAGGGAGGAGGGGCTGGAATCTCAGACTTCTGAGGCCAGGGAGAGGAAGGACTCGGTGCTGAGACTCTAGGATCTGAAACGTAAAGGGCTGGGGGCCAAGACTTCAGTTCTGAGAGGGGAGGAGGCTGGGGACCTGGATTCCTGGGTCTGAGGGAGGAGAGGCTGGGGACCTGGACTCCTAAATCTAAGGGAGGAGGGGCTGGGACCTGGGCTTTTAGGTCTGAGCGAGGAGGGGCTGGAGGCCCAGACTCCTGGGTCTGAGGGAGGAGGGGGCTGCTAGGGGCCAGGACTCCTGGGTCTGAGGGAGGAGGGGCTGGGGGCCTGGATTCCTGGGTGTGAGGGAGGAGGAAGCTGGGGGCTAAATTCTAAGTACTTTTAAAAGGAGCAGCTTGGAGCCTGATCTTTTGTGGGAGGAGGGGCTGCTGCCAGTAACCCGGAACCGAAGAAAGGCAGGTCTTCCTGGGTCGGAAACCAGAGGGTGGATCAGGCCCCGCCCGCTGCCCCCTGAGAGGTCCGGGATCTGGGAGGGCAGGTTTGGGAGGCACTGTGACCTGGTTTCCCCTTCCCCTGGAGGCGGCAAGACCAACCCAAGCAGAACCCAGGAGTCTTGCTGCAATAGGGCTGATGGAGAGAGACTTTAGGCAGGACTTCCTAGGGGTTTAAGGAGGAGTTGCAAGGCGCTACCGGTGCCCTCATCAGCCCTTCATCGCCCACCCATTTGCCCTCCGCTCGTCTCACAGCTCAGGCAGGAAGAAGGTGCGGTTTCCCGCGTTTACTGTAAAATCATCCATTGGCTGTAAAGGTATCCAGACCCTTCCTCAATTTTCCCCCAAGTCCCCGCCAGGATTCAAACCCAGGACACGCCCAGGACGGGGCCACAAGGGGCTGAGCTCGACACTGCCCGAGCTCCACGTGGGCGGAGCTACAGCGCCCCTGACATCACGAAGGAGTGATCTCTGGTGAAGGAGGCGGGGCCACAAGGGGTGGAGTCCCGAGGGGAAGTCCCATTGGGCAAAGTTCCGAAGGGCGGAGCTATTCTGTGTAAGTGGTTCCTTGGGGCGGAGCCACAGGCTGCGCTGTTCCGAGAGGGAGGTGATGGCTGTCGGTGACGTCTTAGAGACGGGCTCTGAAGGGCGTGTTCCTGCTCCGTTCCGAGGGGGCGCGACTGTGTCTTGCTTGACGTCGTGAGGGGGCGGAGCCTCAGGGGCAGAGTCTCAGTGTCCAGAGGGGAGTCTCAGGGCAGCTGGCGGTCAATGGCGGGAACCATTGAGGCTGGAACCCTGCGGGAACCCCCTACCCCGTGCCCTTCGGCCTCTCTTGGTTTTCCAAGGTGCCCCTGTGGCTCGCAGGCTCAGTTCTCCATGATTTCTTGGATCCAGTCAAGGTAGTGGCATACGCTGGTGTAGACTGCTGGGCGCCGGGGTCTGGAGCAGGGCTCAGCACCCCCAGACACCACACCTGCCAAGGTTCCATTGCAAACCAGGGGGCCCCCAGAGTCACCCTGTACGCGAGAGAAGGGCAGAGGAACTGTTAGGCCACTCTGCTCATGACAATTACACAGGCCACTTCCTCCTTCCCAGAAAGGCCCCAGCCCTTCTTCCTCCAACATCCGAGAGTCCCCCATCTCCAGCCTCTTCTCCCTCAGACCCAGGAGTAAAAGCTCAGAGCCCCCACCTGCCGGCAGGACCTAATCTCCTCCCCCAGGACTCAGACTCTGGACGCCCAGCCCACTCCTGTAGATCCAGAAGTCTGGACCTCCAGACCTCTTCTCTTTTACACTGAGTCCAGGCCCTGGTCCCGTCCTCTCCCAGGAACCAGGTATCCCAGTCTCCTTCTCATTTTGACCCAGGAAGGCTGGGGGCCAACCCCTCTGCTCCCCTAAATCCTAGAAAGCTTGGCAGGACAGCCTCATTTCCCCCAGAATAAGGTCTCACCTGGCAGGAACCTCGGCCCCCCTCCCACAGGCCCGCACAGAGCATGCTGTCCGAGATGTGGCCGGGGTATGCCCAGTGACAGAGTTTGTTCTCCAGGATGCTGATGTTGGCACACTGCAGTGTGACTGGAAACAGCGCTGTCAGGGAAGAGAACTGTCAAGGATCCGCAACTGTCTCCAACACACTGAGCACCCCACCGCCCTGAGTCCTCCCTGCAGCTTTTCCAAAGGACCCATGGAGCCACATTTAGGACTCTCAAAGATAGAGACAAGAGACGGTGACAAAGAGACAGTCATAGCATGCAAGAGAAACAAATGGAGACAAGGAGGAAGAGGGCCAAGAAGAGAGAGGGGTTGGCCGGGCACAGTGGTTCACACCTGTAATCCCAACATTTTGGAGGCCAAGGCCAGCGGATTGCTTGAGGTCAGGAGTTTGGGACCAGCCCAGCCAACATAGTGAAACCCTGTCTCTACTAAATATACAAAAATTAGCCTGGCATGATGTCAGGCGCCTGTAATCCCAGCTACTCGGGAGGCTGAGGCATGAGAATCACTTGAACCTGGGAGGTGGAGGTTGCAGTGAACCGAGACTGATCACTGCACTCCAGCCTGGGAGACAGAGCGAGACTCCATCTCAAAAAAAAAAAGAAAGAAAGAAAAAGAAGAAGAAAGGAAGAGAAACAGAAAGATGCATGCAGAGAGCCAAGAGACAATAGGAGATGCATATATAACTCCCCAGCACTTTGGGAGGCTGAGGCGGGCAGATCACAAGGTCAAGAGATTGAGACCATCCTGGCCAACATGGTGAAACCCCATCTCTACTAAAAATACAAAAAATTAGCTGGGCGTGCTGTTGCACACCTGTAGTCCCAGCTACCCTGGAGGCTGAGGTAGGAGGATTGCTTAAAACCCAGGAGGTGGAGGTTGCAGTGAGCCGAGATCACACCACTGCACTCCAGCCTGGGCAACAAGAGTGAGACTCCATCTCTTAAAAAAAAAAAAAGAGGAAGAAATAGAGAAAGACCCAGAGACCTCAAGGGGTGGAAGGAAGGCAGTGAGATAAAAGGGAAAGAGATTCACAGGAAGATGGTCACTGATGGAGACAGAGACATAGACAGAAATACCAGATACAGTGTAGTCAGTATAGATGTGGATATGGATATATAATACATATGTGTATCTATATAAGACATGAGTGCAGTCTCGGATGCATCAAGGGACATGATAAACAGAATTGGTAAACAGAAGTTGGGGATGGGGGCTGTGCAGGGACACATTGGGGTCCATTGGGGTGGATCAGAGAACTTATCTTGGCTGAAGGGGGCAGCCTCCATTGACTCAGCCCAGTGCTTGCTATTTTGGGAATGTGAGTTCTTCAAACTTTTTCAAGTGAATCCAGAAACCTGGCTTTTGTATAAAACCTTCCAAGTTTTAGATATTGGCAGCAACAAATTCAGACTGTTTTTGCAATCCACTGACCCAATTTGGCTAACGGGTCAGTGATCCGTGACTCTGAGAGACATGGCTTTATTCCCATTCTAAGATGAATGTATTTTCACATTTAAACATCTCTGGGACAGGCACAATGGCTCACACCTGTAATCCCAGCACTTTGGGAGGCCAGGAGTTTGAGACCAGCCTGGACAACATAGCAAGACCTCATCTTTGCTAAAAATAAAAAAAATGACCCAGGTGTGGGATGTGGTGGCATATGTCTGTAATCCCAGCTGCTTGGGAGGTTGAAGAGAGAGGATTGCTTGAGCCCAGGAGTTCAAAGCTGCAGTGAGCTGTGATCACACCACTGCACTCCAGCCTGAGCAACAAAGCGACACCCTGTCTCAAAAACAAACAAGCGAACAAACAAAAAAACTCTGAAATTAGAATGTGTCTTCCAGAAAATGATGTTATATAATCAATGGGATCTTTCCTCCTCCTCCTCCCCCTCCTCCTCTTTTTCTTCTCCTCCTCCTCCTCCTTCTCCTCCTCCTCTTCTTCTCCTCCTCCTCCTTCTCCCTTTTCTCCTTCTTTGCAGTTCATAAAATAATGGCACAACTTAAAAATTCTAGCATCGGCGAGGCGCGGTGGGTCATGCCTGTAATCCCAGCAGTTTGGGAGGCAGAGGCGGGTGGATCATGAGGTCAGGAGATTGAGACCATCCTGGCTAACACGGTGAAACCCTGTCTCTAGTAAAGATACAAAAATTTGGTGGGTGTGGTGGTGGGCGCTTGTAGTCCCAGCTACTCAGGAGGCTGAGGCAGGAGAATGGCGTGAACCTGGGAGGCGGAGCTTGCAGTGAGCTGAGATCCGGCCACTGCACTCCAGCCTGGGCGACAGAGCGACACTCCGTCTCAAAAAAAAAAAAAAAAAATTATAGCATCTTAGATTTGATTAAATATATCGATTGGCAGATAGATAGACTGACAGAGAGAGAGAGGAGAGAGAAAGGAAGAAGATAGAGATGAAAAGGCAGAGACAGAGAGGTGAGGGAGCCAGATCCCGGGCAAGAGGTTTCAGAGAGAGGTCTGGGCCAGGTCATACCCTTGGGGCTGGACATGGCACCCCAGCCTGATATGAGACACTGTGTGCCTGGGGAGACACAGTTCTGGCTGAGGTTGAGGGGCTGCACAGCAGGACTCAGACGTGCCTGCCTGGGCAGGCGGATCAGCATGATGTCATCATTGTGGTCATTGGCACTGAGGTCCTTGTTGAAGCCAGGGTGGGGGAAGAAGTCTGTGACCCGGAACAGCTGCTCTGGACCCTCCCATTTCCAGAGGTGGTGCTCTCCAAGGCGGACCCACAGATACCTGCTGGGACAGGCCTCAGAGGTCAAGCCGGGTGAAGGTAAAGGTCCTTTCAGTCCCAGCCCTCTTTTCCTGTCCATCAGGGTGCTGTGTGACTCTCCGGAAGCCACACACCCTCTCTGGGCCCTCATCATCTATGTCTAGCCCAGGGTACTGTTATTTTAAGCAAGGGGCACACCTCCTCTTGTGTCCCTGGTCCTCACTCTGATGTTTTGTGTGCCCCCACCTTTGTAGCTGTCCCCACAAAGCACCCCCTCCTAGTCCCAGGCTGAGTGAGCCACCTTCCTCCCTACTCACCTGGAGACTTGGTGGTGACTTGGGTCCCCAGGAACGGTGTGGGCACGGGGGGCCCCACCTACCACATAACAACAGCCCAACCCTGCCCCCACAGGTCTGGTGGCTTCTGTGGGAGTGGCTCTGTATGTCTGAGTGGTGTGTGTGTATATGTGTGAAAGGGGATGGGATATGGAAAATCCCCAACTTGGGGGGCATCTCTGGCCTTAGCTTTTCCTGTCTATCATATCCTTCACCCTTCAATGCATGTCTTCCTGGTGTCTAACCTTAAGCCCTTACCACAGTTCCAGCCCACTTGTTCCCCTTCTGGCCCATGCCCTAGACAGCTGGGATCCTTTTGGGGTCGACAAGTCTATTCCCCAGTCTCTGACCTTTGACATTAGGCAGCAGGCTAATGACTGGAAATTCATGGTTGGGGAACCAGAGACATCTGTCTCTGTCTCTTTGTCATTCTTGCTGTCTTGGCTCTGGATCTGGGAAAATAGTCCTCAACCCTATATCCCCTCATCCCCCTACCCTTCCCCTGCCTCTGACTCTCTTCCACCTTCATATCTCTGCATTTCTCCTGTTTGACTTTCGGCTGAAACCTGAACATTGTTGTCCCAGCCTGATGTACAGGACTAAGTTAAAAGAGGGCCCATCGTGGAGCAATGCGTGATGGGAAATTCCCACACAGCATCTCTTACCAGCATCAGTGCTTTATTCCTGGAGGGAAGAAAATGGGAACAGTATGGATGGTCACTTTTCAGAGGCAATGGAGAGAGGATTCCTGCATCAGGTAGCTTCCAGGATTCTATTAGAATGCCCAGAATCTAAGATTCTCGAATTCTCAGATTCTGACACCCTATTATTCATGATTCTACAATCTTGAGGCTCAAGGTTTAGAGTTTTATGAATCCAAGATCCTAATATTCCAGATTCCCCTGGATCAAAAAACTCCAGGATTCTAACATTATCTGAATTAAATCTAAGACTTGAACCTAGAATTTTAATATTCTGGGACAAAAAGACTAGAATTTTGGCCGGGCGCGGTGGCTCATGCCTGTAATCCCAGCACTCTGGGAGGCCAAGTTGGGCAGATCACAAGGTAAGGAGTTCGAGACCAGCCTGGTCAATATGATGAAACCGCCATCTCTACTAAAAACACACACACAAAAAAAAATTAGCCTGGCGTGGTGGCGCACGCCTGTAATCCCAGCTACTCAGGAGGCTGAGGCAGGAGAATTGCTTGAACCCAGGAGGCGGAGGTTGCGGTGAGCCGAGATCGTGCCACTGTACTGCAGCCTGGGCAACAGAGGAAGACTCCGTCTCAAAAAAAAAAAAAAAGAAAAACAATGACTAGAATTTCATAATTCTGTAAATCTATAGATTTTAGAAATTTAAGAGTCTGGGATTCAAATAGTTTGAGACTCCAGAATTCTCTGAAACTCAATATTCTAGGATACTGTGTATCAAAGATTCTAGTACTGTGAGTTTCAATATTCAGTGAATCTAGAAAGCTCTGAATTTAAGATTGTAGGATCACACTAGCCATTATGGCTATTGAACACTTGAAATGTGGCTAGTCCATTTTGTAACAGGCTATATGTGTAAAATACAGAACAGATTTCAAAGGCTTAGTACTACAACAAAAGTAAACTGTATCATTCATACTTATTTAAACATTGATTACATGTCAAAATAAGTTTTTGAGTGTGTCAATTTAAATCTGTCAGAATTAATTTTACTCATTCCTTATTTTTTAAATGTGTCCACCAGAAATTTAAACTTGCGCACGTGACTGGCACCATAATTCCTCGGGGCAGTGCTCACCCAGACTGCTAAGATTCTAATAGTCTGCAAATCTATGATTCTAGAATTTGTGGAGGCTATTGCAGAATTTCATAAATTCAAGATTTTAGGATTCTACGATTCTGGATTTCTCTGGGTCAGTCTAGGATTCGAAAAGCCTAAGTTTCGAATCTTACACTGCTCAAACGAGATATTGTTGGACTCTAGAATTTTAGGATGTGGGAGGCTACCCTTCCTAATTCTAAGAGTTGAACTTTTGGTATCAGAAGTGGAGGCTCTACACTTCCAGCCTATAGCACCCCTCACTCTCTCCTGACCCCCAGCTCCCTCCCCAGCGTGGCCAGCCCGGGTCACTCACGGCTTGCGGCAGTGGGCAGCTGTGAGCAGCCAGCGGTCACTGATGAGGGTCGCCCCACAGAAGAGCCGGGTGAGGTGGAAGAGGCCAGCCTGCCAAGGCTGGGAGTTGGGGCGACATTCCTCGGCCCCGATGGCGCGGGTGTCTGCCCAGCCATGCCCTGGGGTGGGGACGACGGACAAAGGGGTCAGCGAGGAGCAGGCTGGGAGGGCAGGGAGAGGATGCTGAGAAGCCTAGGGGGCAAGAGGCAGAAGCCTGGGACGGGAGGGAAGAGCAAGTTGACCTTAGTACAGCCGTGAAGGGGCAGCCAGCCCGGAGCCTCACCTGCCAGCAGGGAGAGCAGAGCACAGAGGAGTCCCAGCTTCATGACCCCTGGGCACCTGGATCCTAGAACGTGAACCCGGCGCCCAGTGCTTCTTTATGGTAAGCCATGCCATCTCCTTCCTCCTTCATGGGGCCGCCCCTGTGATTAATCGGGATTGGGAAATGTCCTTGGGGGAGGGGGAAGCCCTGGGGCTGTGACAGGGGCCTTGGGAGAGGAGGTAAGTGCAGGGGGACCCCCTTTCGGGATGAACTGGCGGCTTGCTGGGCCAGAGCGTGACTGAATGGAGGAGGAGTGCTGGGGGTGTGGAGAGGTTGTGGGCACCTCCTCTGGGGTCTTCAGAGTGGGGACCCTCATTCCTCATCACCTTGGGCTACAAGATACAGAGTCTTTTGTGTGCTGGAAAAGTAGGAAGATCCTTGAGGCCTAAGGTCCTGGGGTGCAGCAGGTTCATTTTGGATAGGGCAGGCTGGAGGGATGTGCAGGAGGACCACCAGAAAGCAGGCTGGGGTGGGAGACAGAGTCAGGACTCAGACACAAGAGCAAAAGATACAAAGAGAGGGAGGCACAGGCACAGAAGGACGCCAGGTGAGAGGAGGAGCGGGAGGAGGAGAGAGAACATGAGAAAAATTGAGGGAAACCCAGGTGGAGAGAGGCAGAGACCGCAGGCAGCTGCACAGGTTTACATACCTCGCAGAACCTTCCCTGCCCTGGGGGTTTGGGCCTCTTCCCACAAGGACAAGGCCCTCTCCTAGAATGCTGAGAAATCTGGTTCCATCTGGATTAACCCACTCTTGTCATAACCTGCCCCCTTCCCCACAGCTCCACCACCCAAGGACCCAGCTGCCCAACCCTCCAGGAAGCAAGTGCCTTGTGTTCTCTCTTAGTACATCCTGATCTTTGCCAAACTCTGAGAACATTTGCTATACATTTTTTTCATCCATCTCCCTGCCTCCCACCCCATTGTCCTTTCCATCACCTCATCCTCCCTGCCTCTCTCCTCATCATTCCATCTCACCAGGTGGACAGCTTCTGGAGGGCTGGGCTCAGGTCTGAGTCATCTCTGTGTCCCAGCATCACCCAGTTCCAGGCAGAACAGGACTTACAGAAGTCCTCAGGAGATGTTCATTGAATGAGTGAATGTCTTTCTCCATATCTTTCTTTTCCTAGTGAACTCCTACTCACCCTTCAACACCCAACCTCAATGCTCCCTCCTCCAGGAAATCTCTGGTTTCCTCAGGCAGAGTCCATCTTTGCCTCCCCTGGGCACTTACAATCCCTTCCACTTTCTCCTGCCCACAGGCCTGGTTATGAAGCTGGGTCTGGGCTCCCCTTGAATGTTCTCTCACTATGTTGTCATGGTGTGGAGCACGGACTCTGGAACTGAACCACATGTGTCTGTATCTCAATGATTAGGTGTGATTAGTGATGAGGTGTGTGACTTTGGGCAAGTCACCAGACCTCTCTCAGTTGCTCCATCTGTTTTTTTTGTTTTGTTTTGTTTTTGTTTTTTTTGTTTTTTGTTTTCCAAAATGGGGTATTGCTCTGTCACCCCGGCTGGAGTACAGTGGCACGATCTCGGCTCATTGCAACCTCCGCCTCCTGGGTTCAAGCAATTCTCCTGCCTCAACCTCCCAAGCAGCTGGGACTACAGGCGTGTGCCACGATGCCCAGCTAACTTCTGTATTTTTAGTAGAGATAGGGTTTCACCATGTTAGCCAGGCTGGTCTCGAACTCTTGACTTTGTGATCCACCCGCCTCAGCCTCCCAAAGTGCTGGGATTACAGGAGTGAGCCACCGTACCCGGCCTGCTCCATCTGTTAAGTAGCAGCAATAACGAGGGTTGTTGGGGGGATTAAGCAAATTTACACACATGGAGCACAACAGGGTCTGACACATGGTAAGCCTTCAATGTCTGTCCATCCCCCGCAGAAACCTGCGGTGCCTTTATCATAGCGCATTTCACCCTTGCCTGCAGTTGTCCCACTCCCTTTCCAGATGGGGAAGCCCTTGAGCTTGGGGACCAGGTATCCACTATGTGCTAAGTGCCACCTTCACTACTATTAAGAGCATTTTAGACCAGGTGCGGTGGCTCATGCGGGGCACGGTGGCTCACGCCTGTAATCTCAGCACTTTGGGGGGGCCGAGGTGGGTGGATCACTTGAAGTTGGGAGTTCAAGATCAGCCTGGCCAGTATGGTGAAACCCCATCTCCATTAAAAACACAAAAATTAACCAGATATGGTGGCAGGTGCCTGTAATCCCAGCTACTCAGGAGGCTGAGGCAGGAGAATTTCTTGAACTCGGGAGGTGGAGATTGCAGTGAGCCTAGATTGTGCCACTGCACTCCAGCCTGGGCAACAGAGCAAGACTTTCAAAAAAAAAAATAAAAAGAAAAGAAAAGAAAGAAAAAAACAAGGAACATTTTAATAGCTACCTTTATCAACTGTGTTATCAGTGCCTGGTGTTAGGTAAACTTTGCATGTATATTATCTCATTTAATTTCTATTATTATTATTTTTTTGACACAGGGTCTCTGTTGCCAAGGCTGGAGTGCAGTGGCATGATCATAGTTCACTGCAGCCTCAATGTCCTGGACTCGAGTAATCCTCCTGCCTCAGCCTCCTGAGTAGCTAGGACTACAAGGTGTGCACCACCATGCAGGGCTATTTTTCTTTCTTTTTTTTTTTTAGTAGAGACGAGGTTTCACTATGTTGCTCAGGCTGATCTTAAACTCATGAGCTCAAGCATTCCACCTGCCTCAGCTTCCTAATGTTCTGGGATTACAGGTGTGAGCCACTGCGCTCAGCCTATCTCATTTAACTCTCACGAGCGTCTAAGTAAGCAGGTGTCTCCATTTCACAGAGTGAAAACTGAGGAAGACAGAGCATTCAAGTAATTTGCTCAAAGTCATACAGCAAAGTGATTGAAATGCATTTCCTTCTCTACCTGGTGAACTCCTACTTATCCTTTAAACCCCTACACAAATGTCCCCTCATTGAGAAGCCTTTCCTGACTCCTTCAGGCACAGCCTGTGGACTTGATGTGGTGTACCCCATACCCCCTTCTGTTACAGCACTGATTTATTTGTGCTGTGTTCACATAGCAATGGGGGTGACTTCTGTGTGCCGGGCACAACACAGGTGCTTAGAAAATCACAGTGAACAAACATCTGCATCACTGTCCTCACAGAATTTGTGGGGAAGGGTGACATAGACCATTATCAAGTAAACATAAATGAGATAATTTCAGGAATAATAGGTGCTATAAAAAAATAAACAGAGCATCAGGACTGGGTGACCAAAAGTGGACTCCTCTAGCTTGGGCAATTCAGGAAGGCCTCTTGGAGGAGGTGACTTTCGAGTGGACACCCGAATGACAGGAATGTAAGGCTGGCCTGTCTTCCCGACCTAACTAGCAACTCTTTGAGGGTAGTGCCTGGTCTGATTCATCTTTGAGGCCTGGCATAAGACGTGGCTCAATAAACATTGTGGAGTGACTAAAGGGACTGGTGAGTTGCCTTTAAAAATGAATCGAGTTTTCAAGTTTGCACTGACCTCGCTTCTGGTCCTTGGATGACAAACCCAGCTGATATGACTGACTGACATTTCCTGGGTGTGCTAATGTGAGCAGACTGGGAAAGAGGCCACGGAAGGGAGCTATGTACCAGACTCTGTGCTCAGACCTTGTACATCAGCCTCCTGTGGGCTTTGCGGCAGGAGGGACCTTGTGATCACCCCTATGTATGTCCGCAGCACCCAGCACTGGGCCTGGCACATACTAGATGCTCCATAAATTGGTGACTGAAAGGACAAACCAGTGCTTAATGGGAAATTTCTATTGTACCTATATTCAGCTAGCTTATGTTACTGCTTCAAAGTTCAGGATAAGCTGAGACACTCAAACTTCTGTTGTTGAGACGGAGTTTCGCTCTTTCATCCAGGCTGGAGTGCAATGGTGCAATCTCAGCCCCCTGCAACCTTGGCCCCCCGGGTTCAAGTGATTCTCCTGCCTCAGCCTCTCAAGTAGATGGGATTATATGCCCGGCTGATTTTTATATTTTCTGTACAGATGGGATTTCGCTATTTTGGCCAGGCTGGTCTTGAACTCCTGACCTCAGATGATCCACTTTCCTTGGCCTCCCAAAGTGCTAGAATTACAGGCATGAGCCACCGCACCCGGTAGACACTCCAGCTTCTATTAGCTTTACCTGGACTCTGTGTATTAACTCCCCTCCCCTCCCCCAATTTCAGGGAGAGTCAAAAAATTCCTCCTCCCAAGTTTTCAGGACGAAAATCTCACAGCCAATTAATAAGAGACAAACCAAAGATTTTTCCCCTAAATGTCAGAGGGAGGTTTCTTGGCACAAACTTGGCAGTTGAGGTGGCAAGAGTTCCCCAGTCTTCACTATCCCCTCGGTCCTCTGGTCTTAGAGGCTAGGATGGAAGCGAAGTGAGGTCCCTTGAGTTCCAGCGGCCCCATGAAGGCAGAGAAGGTGCTATATGACTCACGGCCAGCCTAGTTCCTGCCAAGTCAGGAGGAACTGGTGTTGGGTGGAACCGGAAGTGGGAAACAGTGGGAGATGAGAAGGAAGTGGTTAAAAGGTGGTTCCTGGGACTTGGAACTAGGGTGGGGAAAATGATTCTTCCACCATCCCTAAGGAATGGGGATGCAGGGTTGGGATTGGGGGCTACCCCGTGCACTTCTTCCCTGGACGTGCTGTCACTGGGATGTGGTCAGATCATTAACACAGGTAACCTTTAGTCAGAGCTCCCCATCCACTGTGTTAAGCCTTACATGACAATCACCATGAAGATTTACATACACATGTTATACCATAGTCTCCTCACAACATGGCTAAGAGGTAGGCACGTCATTGTTCCCATTTTGCAGAGGAAATCGAGGTTCAGAAAGGGCACTTGGCTTGCCCAAAGTCACACAGCAGGGAGTGGCAGAGGAAGTCAGGTTGGGTGACCCCAATAACTGCTCTCAGAGACTGGGCGATGACCGGCTTCCTTGCTTCTCTGGAATAATGCTTCTCTGCATTTCAGCTTCAGTGCAGTCAGAGAATGGGGATGGGTGGGGGAATGAGGCGAGAGGAGAGATGTTTAGAGGTGTGGAGGGCGGCAGAGGTTTGAGCAGCGCAGACGAGGGGAGAGTTCAGCTGACTGGGGAGGAAGAGGATGGACGATGGAGCCTCTGGGCCTCTAGATCAGTTGGAGCGTATGACTTTATTGATCCAGGATGTGTATTTGCAGATCTGGGTGTAGACAGCTGGATGCTGGGCAGAGCCGCAGGGGTAAACACCCCATGACAGGATGCCTTGGAGGGTCTCATCACAGACCAGGGGGCCTCCTGAGTCACTCTGGGGGTGGCAGGAAGGAGAGATCAAATAAATGTGCCAACGTGAGAACTGTCACTTTGGGATCTGGGGCAGTGGTGGGGAAGGAAGGGGTTGGGTTGGGATAAAGACGAGGTTGGGATGGGGTTGGAATTAGGTATAAGGCTGGAGGGTGAGAATGGAGGTTGACTTCAGGTTATGGAGGATTGACTGGGGGACGGGAATGAAGATGCAGTGAGACTGGCGTTAGGATTGTAGTTCATGGAAGGTGAGGGGATGGAGACGGGCTTGGAAATGGGGATGGGGTGGGGTTAGGATGGAAATGGGATTGAGGATAGGGATGAGGAGGGGTTAGGACTGGGAAAGAGTTGGGGTCAAGGATGGGTTTGGGAATGGAGTTGGGGAGCGGGGACAGGATCTGCTCTTTTCCCATAACCTCCCTGTCCTCCCTTCCCAGGAGTCAGAGACTCTCCTTGTTCAGACCCTACCTGGCAAGGGTCCTGGCCCCGGTCCAGGCCGGCACATATCATATTGTTGGTGACCACGCCAGGGTAGAAGACCTCACACTCTTTAGGGCTCAGGATAGTGACGCTGGAGCAGGTCAGGCCTTTGTTGTACTTCACTAAAGGGAGAATATGCCAGTAATCCCTGGGTCCAGCCCCCAATCCTTGGGGAGCCAGGAATCCAGATACAAGACTGTATCTATTCCAGGCCCCAGCTCCTCCTCCTTCAGACTCAAGAATCCTGGCCCCAGCCCCTCCCCACCTAGACCCAGGAGTCCAGGTCCCCAGCCCCTCCTTCCCTCAGACCCACAGACCCAGGCATCCAGGACCCCAGTCCCTCCTCCCTCAGACCCAGGAGTCCAGTCCCCAGCCTGTCCTCCCTCAGACCCAGGGGTTCAGGCCCCTAGCCCCCTCCTCCTGAGATTCCAGCCTCAGAGCTCCAGCTCTTGCCTCTCCGGGCAGCCGTGGTGCCCCAGCCAGCGACCTGGCACTGGTCTCCGGGCTGGGCACAGTGGTAGGGAAGCTGCAGGGCCCGGACGCGGGACCCCGGCACTACGGGCCTGGCCAGCTTCAGCAACATGAGGTCGTGCTCATCCGTTCGCCTTGGCAGGATGGGGCCTGAGCCCTGGTAGTACTTGGGATGGACAACAGAGCGAGTGGTCCGGCGGAGCTGCTCGCCCTGAAGAAGCAGCAGGTGGTCATCCCCGACTCGAGCCCACAGTGGCCTGGGGGGGAGGAAGAGGCATGTGAAGGCAAACCTTTCATAGGGACTGGGAAAGTGGGCGCGGGCAGTGGGGTGAGGGCAGATACTGGGGCCCGGAGATAGGAGGGGTCTGAGGGAAGAGGGTCTTGGGGGAGAATCGGACCTCAGTGGACATGGGGAGGAGAAATCAGGTGATTTGAGCTCCGAGGATCTGCAGGAATTGAGGAGGGCTGGGGGCCTGGACACCTAGGTAAGCCTTCCACATTTTCTTTTATTTGTTGAGACAGAGTTTTGCTCTTGTCACCCAGGCTAGAATGCGATGGCTTGATCTCAGCTCACTGCAACCTCCGCCTCTCAGGTTCAAGCCATTCTCCTGCCTCAGCCTCCCAAGTGGCTGGGATTACAGGCGCCCGCCACCACGCCCAGCTATTTTTTTGGTGGTGTTGTTTTCTGTATTTTTAGTTGAGACGGGGATTTCACCGTGTTGGCCAGGCTGGTGTTGAACTCCTGACCTCAGGTGATCCACCCGCCTCGGCTTCCCAAAATGCTGGGATTACAGGCCTGAGCCACGGAGTTCGGACCTACTCCATATTTTCTCTGTGATAATACCCAGCCCTTCCTCCTTCAGTGGGGACTCACGAAGTGAACCTTTTCCTTTAGTTCTAAATCCCCGACCACACCGGACCCTGGCTTCAATGTGTTGCAGGCAATCGCCTCCTCCTAAAGCTCAAGGAGAATCAGCGGGACAGGAAGGCCGGGCCCAGAAATGCGGAGGACCACAGCGCCCCCTGGCGGCCACAGCGCAAGCCCTGTCTCTCCTCCTGCTGGAAGGACACCAGGGACCGCACCTCCAGCTGTGGGAGTTCCAAGTGCCCCGGCCCTGCCCGCTCCTCCCTGGAGGCCGCCTCCACAGCCCCCCGTGGCGTCCTCGGGGATGGATCTCCTCCTACTTGTTCCCGCAGTGCGCGGCCGTCAGCACCCAACTCTGGTCCACCAGGACACCCGCGCAGTGGAACGAGAGGCCATTGAAGAGCGAGACCTGCCAGGGCTGCGAGCCTCGCGCGCACGGGGCGCCGTAGGCTGCGGGGTCCAAGCGCGTGTCGTTTTCGGGGAGCAGCACCGTCTCCGCGGCTGGAGAAAGAAAAGAGATGGGATCAGAGCACGGAGGGCAAGGGCTGGGTTTGGGGTCGGAGCTGGGCTGTGGGACTGGACTGCGTTCGGGGACGGGGGACGCAGCCAGAACGGGAGGGTGGTAGGGAAATATTGGGGGTTTCGCGTGCACCGAAGGGAATGGGAGGAGAAGTGCGTGAAAGTGGAAGGAAGCTGGGATGGGGTAGCGTGGAGTAATGAGACAGAATAGGGTGGGTCTGGAGGGCAGGGAATGAACGCAGCGTGCCTAGAGAGCTGGCTAGAACGCCGCAGGTTCTAGATAGAGGGGCGGGGATTGAACGCGGCGGGGAGGTAAGGGAGAGGGGACAGAACTCGGGGAGCGGGGAGGAGAAGGGGTGGGAATAACAAAACGGGATTGAAAACAGGGAGGGGGTGGGGCGCAGTGGTTTACACCTATAACACCAGCACTTTGGGAAATCGAGGCAGTTGGACCGCTTGAGCCCGGGAGTTCAAGACCAGCCTGGGCAACACAGTGAGACCCAGTCTCTACACACACACACACACACACACACACACACACAAGTCAGTCGCGGACGCATGCGCCTGCAGTCACAGCTACCTGGGAGGCTGAGGTGGGAGAATCGCTTGAGCCCAGGAGGTGGAGGTTGCAATGAGCCGAGATTGGGCCACTGCACTCCAATCTGGGCGACAGAGAGAGACCCCGTCTCAAAACAAAACAAAACAAAACAAAACCCAGGTGTGGTGGTGCATGCCTGTGGAACCAGCTGCTTGGGAGGTTGAGCATGCTTGAGCCCAGGAGGTCGAGGCTGCAGTGAACTCTGGTTGGGCCACTGTACTGCAGCCGTGGAAACAGAGCACACCTGTCTCAAAAAAAAAAAAAAAAAAAAAGAGAGAGAGAGAAAGAAAGAAAGGAGAGAGAAAGAAAGAAGAGAAAGTAAAACAAGAAAGAAGAAAGAAAAGGAAGGGAAGAACGAACGAACGGAAGAGAAAAAAGGAAGAAAGAAAAGAAAAAAGAAAGAAGGAAAAAAGTGAGGAGAGAGGGCAAAAAAGCGGTAAGGCAAGACTCAGGATAAAACACGGTGGTGCAAAATGGGGCGGGGCCGGGAAGGGGCGGTGTAAGAGGAGGAGAAAGACCTCGGCGAAGAGTCCACGGAAGAGCGAGGATCTGGGTGGCAGAAATCGGACGGGGCCTGAGTGGGGCGGGACAGCCAGTGGCCAAGCCAGAAGGGCCCAGCTGACTTGGGGGTGGGCCCTGTTCCGGAGCGCTGGGTGGGTGCTGCGGTCCCGGGGGAGGAGAGGTGCGCGGGGCTTGGTGACAGGAGCACACTCTCCTCCCGCCCGCGCCTCCCACCCGCGCCTCTCGCGGCCCTCTGTCCCCCGCCTCACCCCAGAGTTGCGCCATCAGCAGCGGCAGCAGCTTCGCCAGAGCCCGGGCGCCAGAGGCGGCGGAGAGGTGGAGGTGCGGGGGTCTCATGGCCAGGATCTGCTAGGGTGTGTGTGGTCGGGGGGCGGGTTAAAATAGATGCTCCGTTAGAGACCCCCACCTCGCCGTGCTCATTCGCCCAGCCTGGGCCACCCCAGCCCGCGAGCACACTTTTGACCTGCAGCCGATAACCCCAGGGGCGGACAGATGGGAGATTCGGGCTGGAACAGCGGTAATGAGCGCAATTACCCTAATGACGCCCCTCGCAGCATCTCCCCGTCCTCCCTGTGCCGGAGGGGAGCGCTCTCCGCGCCCGGGCTGCCCCAGCTGCAGCCACGCCGCGCCCGGGGTTTCCCCCTCCTTCACGCGAGGGGTGGGGATCCGAGGCTCGGAGCCAGTGGGAGCCTCTTTCTCAACCTTACAGCGGGGGGACTTCCGCGTCCCGCAGGTGGAGAAACCGAGGCTCCAAGCAGGCTGCTGCCTGTGGCGCGGGGGTCCCCACTCATCCTCTCACAATCCACCCCAACCCGGGTGAGGTGCAACTAGCTTTACCTGGGAGTCTTCGATAGGAAGGAGGGAGGGGACCCAGACGTGCCTCTGCCCTGCCTGTGGTCCGCCGCTGGTATCCTCTGCCCGGGGACCCCTGGCCGGACCTTCCCTTTTAACCCTGAGGAGTCCGGAAGCTTCTCCGCCCTCCCCTACCCCCACCCCCGGGCTCCCTCCCTCCCTTTCCCTCTGTCTAATTATACCGTGGGTGAGGCTGGCACTCCTGGGTCCCAGATTCCTGCTCTGGGAGGGGCCCTGGAATACAGGCTTTTCCCAGTGCCCGAAACACCCCCTTTTCATCCCTTTTGGAACTGGCTTCCGTGGGGATTCCCCGGATCCGGGTTCCAAGAAGGCTTCCCAGGTGCGGGGAGAGGGTTCATGTCCCCAGGAAGGCTGGGGGTGGCGGGATGAGAGGCCACTGAGAAAGAGGAAATCAGCGGGAAGTGCATACCTAGAGTGACAATGTGAGAAGCCAGACTGTGGAAGAGGAAGGAGGAAGGCCCAGAGATAAAGCAGGTTGAGTAGGAGGGACAGAGGCTGGCTTGGAAAGGGAGATTGTAACAAACCAAGGCTAAAGGAGCCAGAGAGAGAGAGAGAGAGGGAGGGAGGCGCCCAGGCTGAGAAAAACAGAAACAAGGAAAGAGGGAAACCCACGCCTGCCCTGTGGCCATGAGCTCTGTGTGTGTCCCCGTGACTAGCCCGTGTGTGTGTTGGGGAGCTGTGGCTTTGCCTCATACCCGTGTGTGGCCATCTCACATCCTCCCTGCCATCTGTGTGCCACCAGGTGCCACACAGGCCCCTGAATCACAGGACGTCAAAGCTGCGAGGGGCATCAGCATCACCTCAGCCAACTCTCTCATCTCAGGTGAGGAGTGAGAGGCTCAGAGAGGGCAGACTCACACGATGTCACACAGCAAGTCCACTTAACAACCAGAAGGCCCTGGTTCCACTCTGGGCTCCTACTGCTCATGCCAGCCACCTCTCCTGCGAGGTGAGCCGACCGTCCCAAAAGATCCTGAGTTGGCCAGGCGTGGTGGCTCACGCCTATAATCCCAGTGCTTTGGGAGGCCGAGGCGGGCCGATCATGAGGTCAGGAGTTCAAGACCTGCCTGGCCAACATAGTGAAACCCCATCTCTACTGAAAATACACAAAAATTAGCCGGGGATGTTGGCACGGGCCTGCAGTCCCAGCTACTAGGGAGGCTGAGGCAGGAGAATCGCTTGAACCTGGAAGGCGAACTTGTAGTGAGCCGAGATCGCGCCACTGCACTCCAGCCTGCATGACACAACAAGACTCCGTGTCAAAGAAAAAAAAAAAAGATCGTGAGTTCTGGATTCTCTCTGTGGGACATGCTCTTCAGAGGCCATCGTTAGCGTTGCCCAGCTGAACCTTCTGCAGTGATGTTTTATATGCACTAGCTAATCCAGATGCTACCAGCCACGTGTGGCTGTCCAGCCTTGGAAACATCACAAGTGAGACAGAGGAGTTGCATTTCTGGCTTCATGTAATTTTAATTGGAAGAGCCATGTGCGGTGAGTGGCTACCGTATTGGCCAGCAGAGGTCTCCACTACCTAATTACCTATCACGGAAGTTGGAGAAAAACAATGATAAACTCCTTTGGTTAGGTCTTAATATGTGCAAGCTGACTGACTTCTTTACTTACTGTGTTATACTTTTGCGTGCACAGTTATACAGGAAAGGAAACAAACAGAGCCTTACTCCGGGCACATCACTTGGTAGTTAAGAGATCACCTCAGGTTGGGTGTGGTGGCTCACGCCTGTAATCCCATCACTTTGGGAGGCCGAGGCAGGTGGATCACCAGGTCAGGAGATCGAGACCATCCTGGCTAACACGGTGAAACCCCGTTTCTACTAAAAATACAAAAACTTAGCCGGGCGTGGTGGCAGGCGCCTGTAGTCCCAGCTACTAGGGAGGCTGAGGCAGGAGAATGGCGTGAACCCAGGAGGCGGAGCTTGCAGTAAGTCGAGATGGCGCCACTGCACTCCAGCCTGAGCGACAACAGAGCGAGACTCCATCTCAAAAAAAAAAAAAAAAAGAAAAGAGATCACCTTGGTTTCTTCATCTATAAAATAGGTATGAAAACAGTACTGATCTCATAGGGTTTTGTGAGGATTAAGTTAGTTGATACATTTAAAAGTGCTTGGAGGCCAGGCACAGCGACTCATGCCTATAATCCCAGCACTTTCAGAGGCTGAGGAGGACAGATTCCTTGAGCCCGGGAGTTTGAGACTAGCCAGGGCAGCATACTGAGACCTCTGTCTACGAAAAATAAAAATATTAGCTGGACTTCATGGCATGTACCTGTAGTCCCAGCTACTCCGGAGACTGAGGCTGGACAATCACTTCAGCCCAGGAAACTGAGATTGCCATGAGCTGTGATTGTTACTGCACTCTAGCCTGGGCAACAGAGCAAGACTGTCTTATAAATAGATTAATTAATTTAATTTAATTAATAAAAGCTGGGCGAGCTCGGTGGCTCACGTCTGTAATCCCAGGAGTTTGGGAGGCCAAGGCAGGCAGATCACCTGAGGTCAGAAGTTCGAGACCAGCCTGGCCAACATGGCAAAGCCCCATCTCTACTTAAAAATACAAAACTTAGCCGGATGTGGTGGTAGGCACCTGTAATCCCAGCTACTCAGAAGGCTGAGGCAGGAGAATTGCTTGAACCCAGGAGGTGGAGGCTGCAGTGAGCAGAGATAGTGCCACCATACTCCAACCTGGGTGACAGAGCGAGACTCTGTCTTAAGATAAAATAAAATAAAATAAAATAAAAGCCAGTGGATCAGGGTCTAGCACATAGTAAGCACTCAGTAGATTCACTCATTTAGCAAGTGTTTATTGAAACCTTGATATATGGCCAGGAGCTGTCTTTGGGGTTGGGGATACAACAGAGAACAAACCAGATGTTATCATTCCCAGAGTCACAATAGTTCAAGGCAGAATTTGAATCCAGGTCTCACTGATTTCAAACCCCAGGTTGATTATTAAGTGACAGTATCTCCTATAGTCCAGGAGGCCCAAAGAATGTTCACAGAGGGTCTTGACTTAGGGTTTCTTATTAACAGAGTGAACAGGAACCAATCACCAAGTGGAAATGGAGGGTGTTGGGCTGTGGTGTGTGGGTCCAGTCTAATTGTTCTTCATCGTCTCCTGGATCCAGTCCACGTATTTGCAGACTTTCGTGTAGACACCAGGCTTTCGGGTGATCGCACACGGATCCTGGCCCCAGGAAATAATGCCTTGAAGAGAGTGGTTACAGACCAGAGGGCCCCCGGAGTCACCCTGGGCACGGGGAGAGAGAACATCGGTGAGAGAAAGTGTTGAGCACGGTGTTTGACAGGGAGGAGGTGGGGACGGTGCTTAGGAGTGGGGCCGAGACTGAGGATGGGGAGGCACCGGGAATGGTGATAGGCTTGGCGATAAGGCTGGGATTATGGGTGGGATAAAGGATGGGGTTAGTCTCAAAAATGAGTTTGGGGAAAGCTGGAGCTGGAAACAGGGATGGAGCTGAAGTTTGTGCTGAGGTCAGAAATGGGAACAGGGGAAGAGATGGATTGGGAGTTGCAGGGGGAGGCGGGTTGAGGTTGGGAATGAAATTGTGGATGTCGGTAAAGATGTCATTGAAGCTGGGGATGGGATGGGGGTGTGGTTGGAAACCCAGGCCCTGCCCGCTGACCTGGCAGGAGTCCTTGCCCCCTTCCTGAACGCTGGCGCACACCATGGTGTCTGTGATGTTGTTGGGGTAGGCGTTCTCACACTTTTGGTGCTCAATGATGGTGATGTTGGCGCATCGCAAGCTGTGAGGCAGGCGTACTGTGGAAACAGCGGGAGGGGCTGTGGGAATGAGCCCCCTGCCACTACCCCTAATGCGGTGCTTGCTGTGACCCAGCCCCTGGGTGAATCCCTGTCCTTAGACCCAGCCAACTCACCTCTCTTCTTGTAACAATAGCAACAGCAATGCTATCCAGCATTTTTTTTTTTTTTTTTCGAGACAGAGTCTTGCTCTGTCGCCCAGGCTGGAGTGCAGTGGCGTGATCTTGGCTCACTGCAACCTCCATCTCCTGGGTTTAAGCGATTCTCCTGCCTCAGCCTCCTGATTAGCTGGGGTTACACAACCACACCCAGCTAATTTTCGTATTTTTAGTAGAGACGGGATTTCACCATGTTGGCCAGGCTGGTATCAAAGTCCCGACCTCAGGTGATCTGCCCACCTGGGCCTCCCAAAGTGCTGGGATTACAGGCGTCAGCCACTGTGCCCAGCCTGCTATCCAATAAATGATTTATGCCAGTTGCTTGATATACATTATCTCTAATCCAATTCCGACAGGTGGGTATAATTATTCTCATTTTATAGAGAAGAAAATCAAGATTCAGAGAGGTGAAGCCGCTTGCCTAAGGTCCTGCAACCAAGAGGTTATGGATGTATGATTGCATATCCCGTCTGCCTGATTCCAAGGCCCCACCTTCGGTAGCCACCCTCCCCTGTCCTGACGTTTTCCACTCATCCTCTCAACTTATACCACCATCGTCACTGCGAACCGCATCTCTGATCCCCCGAACCCTTCCACAATCACGACCACACCCTCCCCACCACCCCTTGCCGGGTTCCCCTCTGGAGCTCCTACACTGGGGGCTGGACGTGCTGCCCCAGCCGGAAATGAGGCAGCTGGTGCCCGCGGTGACACAGCGTGAGGAGAGGGTGAGGGGTCGCACAGCCCAGGTGATGGAGGCTGGCGACGCCATCTTCACCAGCATGATGTCATTGCGGTGGTCTTTGTTGGGGAGGCTGTTGTTGAAGCCGGGGTGGGGGAAGGACTCGGTGGCTGTCCGGGTCTGCTCACAGCCATCCTGCGTCTGGAGGTTGTGCTCCCCCAGGTGAACTATGTAGCGGCTGAGGTGGGACAGACAGTAGTTGGAGGAGGAAAGGTCGGGGGAGACGTGGTTGGGCGAGGTGAGTGACACCTTTGAGGGTGAAGAAACATCACTCCGCTTCCAACCTCTTCCACGTCTCCCACCGAAGCCCCCTTCCCAGTCATAACCCCATCAGAACCCCATTCATCCCCCACCGTCAATCCCAACTCAAGCCCATCAACCTTGCTGACACTACCCGTCCCCATTTCGAATCCCCTTTCCCGCATCCCTATCCCTGAGCTTCTCTCCATCCATCTCCCCATTCCCAGCCCCCTCCCGGCCCCGCCCCGGCCCCCGCACCCACGGCTTGCGGCAGTGGGCTGCTGTCAGGAGCCAGCTGGGGGCAATGAGGGTCGCCCCACAGAGCAACCGCGTCTTCTCGAACAGGGCTGCCTGCCAAGGCTGGGAGTGAGGCTTGCACTCGAACCCCTTGATGATCCTGGTCTCTCCCCCTACGAGCCCTGGAGGGAGTGAGAGCAAAAGGAGGGGCTCAGGAAGGAGAGGTGGTAGACCAGGAGGGCTCCCAGAAATGGGGGTGGGGAGGAAAGAAAGAGGGTGGGTGGTCTGGGCCCTGGTCTGGTGTCCCTCTGGGTTGTGCTGGATGCTGGGGCCGGGTATTAAAGGATGAAAATACTTCCATAGGGTCGGGTGCCTGTAATCCCAGCACTTTGGGAGACTAAGGTGGGAGGATTGCTTGAGCCCAGGAGTTCAAGACCAACCTAGGCAAACATAGTGAGACCCCCCCGTGCCTCCATCTCTACAAAAAATCAAACAATTAGCCTCGCTTGGTGGCAGGTGCCTGTGGTCCCAGCTACCGGGGAGGCTGAGATGGCTTAAGGATCACTTAAGCCCGGGAAGTTAAGACTGCAGTGAGCCATGATGGCACCACTGCACTCCAGCCTGGACAATAGAGCAAGACCTTGCCTCTGGGGGAAAAAAAAAAAAAGGAAATACTTCCATACTGGTTGGTTGGTAGCCCCTGTCCTGTGCGCTTTGAGTGACCACTGCCCCAACTCCAGCTTCCCTGGCCCCTTTCCGGGACCCTTTAGGACCCCCTTGACCTCTCCTCCTTTGGCATTTAAAGGGATTATCCGGAAGGGCATCCAGGCCCTCATGACGGCTGCTCCCAGGTCAGATGCCTTACGGGTTGTTCCGTAATTTGGAATCAGCCCTGTCACTGCCCGGACACAGAGGGTTAGGGGATCCCAGAGATGCGAGAGGGAGGCTCCTGCCCTGCCCCCATCCCCTGCCGTACCTGTCGCCAGAGCAAGCATGATTAACTGCAGAATCCTCATGGCCTGGAGGGGGGAGGGGCGGGCCCCAGGTTCCTCTGGGAACAAGGAGGGACATGGGGGCGCATCACTTTACAGGGAAGTCGCGGGGGGGGGGCTGGCTCATGCCCTCTCCTCTCTCCCTCACCTGCTCCTGCTCCCCACTTGAGAGAAACAAGGTTGGGGAAATCCCCTGTTTCTCACAGCACTCGGATCTCCAAACACTTAAAATATATCTTAGGTGTTGAGGGTGGCCTTGGAGAGGGCCTGGTCACAGCTAGAAGCTTCCCAGATACCAAGAACCATGTGGAAGTTGTCGGGAGGGGCTTTGACCGGCAAGTCACGGGCCGGCCCCGTTCAAGTCAGCCATGGGACCTCCTCGGCACATGTCAGAGGATGTTGTCCTTCTTGCCTTGAGAGCTGGCCAGGCCCCAGCTGCTTGGAGTGGAAGGACAAGGGGCACCAGACCCCGTTCCGTAGCCACCCCTTTTTCATTGTCTTCACAGCAGAGCGATATGGAGCCTTTGAGGTCTGCTGGGGGGGAGTGGGGGCTCAGCCCCAGAAAATATCTGGGCCCCCCATCACCCAGCTTGCTGAACCCCTGCCTGCCAAACCCCTGCCCTTTTCAAGGACAGCCAAGCAGAGTTGGGCGGGGCTGGTCAAGGGGAGGTCCAGTGCCCTCAGCTGCCCTGGCCAGCGGGGGTGGGAGGAGAAGGCTGGCTCAGCAGCTGAAGCCATGGAGATCAAAGGTAACTGAGGCTGGGGACAGCCATTGGAGGTGAGAGGTGCAGAGAGAGGCCAGGAACCCCCACCCAAGCAGAGAAGGACAGAGCAGAGGGAGAAATGGGTGCCCGAGCGGGACAGGTGTCCTTGGGGAGGGCTGACACCTGGACCTGGACGGGGAGGGATGGCTTCCCTTTCCTCCTGGACTCACGGGCTCTGGGGCTGGGGCTCTGGGGGCCCAGTGGCGGCAGAGGCGGCAGCAGCGGCTACAGCAGGTAGGCTGGGTTGGAGCGCCAGGTACCAGGCACCAGGCAGGCGGGCAGGCAGGGGGACGGCCCCGGGCGGGCCCAGGATGACTGGCCTCCAAGCCCTGCCTTAATGCCCCAGGGCGGGGTGTGGGGGGGCCCTCCCCGTAGACCTCCGAGGCACTGGCTGCCTGCCTGTGCCACCTCTCCAAGAGGCCTCTTCTCCCTGTGTCTCAGCCTCCCTCTGTCTGTCTGTCTGCAGCCTTCCTTTCCCTACCGAGTCTCTGAATCTGTGTCTTGCTCTCTGTCATTCCCTGTCATTCAATAATTCTGACTTTGTGTGATTTTTCTCTTTCTGTCCCTACGTGTCTGTCTGCCTTTCTCTGTCCTCATCCCTGTCTCCATCTCCAGTCTTCTCTCTCCATCTGGCTCTGTGTGGCCCTTTCTCTAATTCCTTCTATCTTTGTGTCTCAGTCTATCTTTCTATCTCAGTCAGTCTCTCTGTCTGCATTTCTGGCAATTTGTCTCGAAATCCCTCTCCTTCCATCTAATCTCCGTCTCTCTTTTTCCTCCTGTCCCAGTCACTCCCTTTCCACAGCCCCAGCCCAGGTGGGCCCCTGGCCTCCCCTAGGCCGCTCCCTTCTCCTTTGCAAGGAGGGGGGTGCTGGGGTGTCACAGAGGTGGGGCAGGACCGGAGGGTGGGGGAGGCAGGTCAGGGCCTGTGGAAGCTGAGTCCAGGAAAGGGAACCTGCCCGCTTCTCCCTGCCTCCCAGGCAGCCCGACTCCAGCGCTTCACTTACTGGCTGCTGCGAGACCTCTGCCCGATGACTTCCAGTCCTGCAGCCACCTCAACCTCTGCATCTGCAGAACCCGAGCGCGGATTCCTGCTTCGCCCAGCTTGTTTGTTTTCAGCTAGGTGCCTTCCCTTGGCTTTCCTCCCCTTTCTCCCCTAACCAGATGTGGAGCAAGGCAGGGGAGGGCCTAGGTTCTGACAACAGCCAGCCCTGGCCTCAAACCTAGGTGCTTCCTCTTCCTACCACTATGACTACCCTTATGACGTGGGGACAAGGGACTCCACCCCTGCGAGGCTCAGTTTCTTCATCTGAGAGATGGGGGTGACAGACCTGCTTGCAGGGAAGGTTGGGATCAGGCCTCCAGGAGGGTCCATTTGGAAAGAGCAGACTGCAGAGGGGCTCAGCAAATATGCCTCCGCTGTTATGATCACCCCACACTCCCTCCCTCCTCCAATTCCCCTTCAGTGCATTTGGAGAGATGTTCTCCCCTCACCTCCTGAGTCCCAGTGGAGACAGAATCCAAGGGGTGGGCAGGAGAATTTTAAGACATAGGCCGAGCCCTCCTGCTTTCCAAGGCTGCACTCCAGCCTGCATCATTGCATACATTTTAGAACAAAGCCACGTCCCACATTAAAGAAACAATGTATGCTGATTACAAGAAAGTCAACTGCAGTTGAGTAGTGGAAAGAATGTTATGCTTTATGGACATTGGATTAAATGGTCATAAATGTTGACTTTGCAGCTTTCGTCTGGTATTTTGGAGCTAACAATTTTCTTTTTCCTTCTCGGGTCTTTTGTGGACTCTTGAAAAGCTTATAAGCTCTGGGCACTGTTTCCATTGTGCTGGATGAAGAAACATGGCTCTTATTTATATTGTTGGATTTTTGCTTTTGAGACAAGGTCTCACTTTATTGCCCAGCCTGGAGTGCAGTGGTGTGATCTCGGCTCATTGCAGCTTCCACCTCTCCGGCTCGGGTGATCCTCCCACCTCAGCTTCCCAAGTAGCCAGGACTACAGGTTCGCGCTACCACACCCAGCTAATTTTTTGTATTTTTGTAGTGACGAGGTTTCACCATGTTGCCAGGCTGATCTCGAACTCCTCAGCTCAAGCCATCCTCCCATCTCAGCCTCCCAAAATGCTGGGATTACAGGTGTGGGCCACTGTACCCAGCCTGTATTATTATAGGTAATTTTTTCTATTCCATTTCTGAGTAACTACTCAGGGAAGACCCTCATCCTATTTGAGCCTTGTTTTTTGGGGTTTGTTTGTTTTTCTTTCTTGCTTTCTTTCTTTTTTTTTTTTTTGAGATGAAGTCTCATTCTGTCACCCAGGCTGGAGTGCAATGGTTTGATCTCGGCTCACTGCAGCCTCTGCCTCATGGGTTCTTGCAATTCTCCTGTCTCAGCCTCCAGAGTAGCTGGGATTATAGGCGTGCGCCACCATGCCCGGCTAATTTTTGTATTTTTAGTAGAGATGGGGTTTCATCATGTTGACCAGGCTGGTCTTGAACTCTTGACCTCAGGTGATCCACCCGCCTCGGCCTCCCAAAGTGCTGGGATTACAGGCATGTGCCACCATGCCCGGCTAATTTTTGTATTTTTAGTAGAGATGGGGTTTCATCATGTTGACCAGGCTGGTCTTGAACTCCTGACCTCGTGATCCACCCGCCTCGGCCTCCCAAAGTGCTGGGATTACAGGCATGTGCCACCATGCCCAGCTAAATTTTTTTTTTTGTGGGGGGTATTTTTGAAGAGACGGGGTTTCACCATGTTGGCCAGGCTGGTCTCGAACTCCCGACCTTAAGTCATCCACCCGCCTCAGCCTCCCAAAGTGCTGGGATTACAGGTGTGAGCCACTGCGCCCGGCCTTATCTGAGCTCTGTTTCTACTTGTTTGAGCTAGGGAAACTGTTGAGTCCTTCTTCCAATCTCAAGCAGCATGGAGACTTCAAATGGACAGACATGGCCCCTCCTTCATTTATATTTATTCCAGACCATTGCACACTTCTCTCCATCCTGCTCATGGGTCTTAGAAGGGCTGGCAGGAGTTAAAGTTCCAAAAAGTTCCCAGGCCAACAAGAGTGGAGCTGGGAAAAGTGATGGAGGAGGTATTGGTGTTCTGAGGGTCAGAGTGGTACCCAAGCTAAGGGGTGGAGGTGGAGGAAACAGGTTAGTTGTTCCTCATGATCATCCGGATCCAGTCCACATACTTGCAAACATAGGTGTAGACTCCAGGGATGCCATCTTGTCCACAAGGCCCCACAGACCCCCAGGACACCAGACCTTGAAGGACTCCCCCGCACACCAGGGGGCCCCCCGAATCACCCTGGAAAGGAAGAGAAGTGCTGTCTGAACAAGGGAGACATCTTATTTCTGTTTTCCTCTCCAACCCTCCAACCCAGTCCTGGGCCTTGGGGAGGGCTCCAAGTCTGGTCAAAAGACGAAAGAGTATAATCACTTTCCCAGAGGACAATGGCAATGGCTAACCAAAAGAGAAGAGCCACTGTCTCTAGGAGCCAATCCCAGGGAAGAAGGGTGGAACTCCATAAAGGACAGAGGTTCTCTCAAGGACAATGGCTGGGGCCCTGAACAACGAGGAGAGAGAGCACAATCATCAATGACCAATCCCAGGGGAGGCTGTCAAGACAACATAAAGAGTGGAGCATTCTCTCAAGGGCAATGGCTGGCCTTTGAGGAGAGAGAACACTATTACCAATGACCAATCCCAGGGGAGGAGGGTGGGACTCCATAAAGGGTAGAGGTTCTCTCAAGGACAATGGCTGGGGTTCTGACCAATGAGGGGAGAGAGTGCCATCACCAATGACCAATCCCAGGGAAGGTGGGCAGGACTCCATCAGGAGCACAGAGTTCTCTCAAGGACAATGGCTGGGGCCCTGACCAATGAGGGGAGAGGCCACCATCCTCAAATCTCTCTGGGTCTGGGACAGCACCAGCTGGAGGATGGTGAGGGAAAGACTTAGAGCCCCAGAAACAGCTGATTCCCTGTCTGGGCTCCCAGTTCTCTCTTGTCTGTTTTGCTGCCTCTCCCTCTGCCCCCTACCCCATCTTTCCTTCTCTGTTCCCTTCCTCCCTCTTCTCTCCCTGCCCCTCCCCCTCCTCCATTCCCTGGTCCTCCCTCATACTCCCTGTCTCTCTCCCTCCCTTATCCCGCGCCTCTCCTCCATTATTATTATTATTACTATTATTATTTTGTTTAGAGACAGAGTCTGGCTCTGTCACACAGGCTGGAGTGCAGTGGCACCATCTCAGTTCACTGCAACCTCCGCCTCCCGGGATCAAGCGATTCTCCTGCCTCAGCCTTCCAAGTAGCTGGGACCACAGACTTGCACCACCACCCCCAGCTAATTTTGGTATTTTTAGTAGATTCAGGGTTTCATCATGTTGGCCAGGCTTGTCTTGAACACCTGACCTCAAGTGATCTGCCCACCTTGGCCTCCCAAAGTGCTGGGATTACAGGTGTGAGCCATGGCGCCCAGCCTCTCCCTTCCTTTTTGACCCCATCTCTCTCCAGCATCCCCTTTCCCTGATTCATCCTCCATCAGTTCCTCTCCTGCTTCCAGCCCCTCCCCTTCCCTTTCTGTCCTGGTGAGCACGCACGCTCACCTGGCAGGCATCCTGCCCCGGGACGCCGCCTGCACACACCATGTTGCTCGTGATTCTCCCGGGATACACCTCACGGCAGGTGGCATGGGAGACGATGGAGAGGTTGAGGCACTGGAGCAGATCTGGGAATGGGTCTGGAGAGGGAACATGCGTGCTGCAGGGTCCCCTAAATCTCCCCACTTTGAGGTCACATCCCTCTTCCCTCGATGTGGCCCATCTGAGTCAATATCCCAGCCCCTCACCAACCTGTACTACAATCCTGAAACCTCCAAGTTACATATTTATGACTTAATTTCATATGAATCATGACCCCAGATGATTGACAGTCTCTTTGGTCTTTGACATTTGACTTTGAGTGGCATAACTCAAGACCTTTCTTGTCTCTCCAGCCTCAGAGACAACAAGTCCAGACCTGACGCTCTTCAGTGCCTGCTACTGTGATCTTTGACCTTCTATCTTATTACCTTATGATCCCAGCTTGATCTCATATCTTGTCTCCTGATCCCATGTCCCTGTCTTTACCTTAACCTCCAACCTCAGTTCCACATCTTGCAAACCTCACTGCTTCCAACGCCAGTGACCCCTGATCCCAGTTTATTCGGCCCCAGCCTCCATGACCTCAAACCTTGGACCTCACACCCCAAACGCTATGACCTCCAATCTCAGATATGTGATTTCGGATAGAATCCCAAAGTCCATCCTCGGATTCTGACCAGATTGTACAACTCTGGATCCCATGACCTTAATTCTACAGTGACCTCTAACCCCAGACCCATGACCCACAAGGCCCATATCCTATTTACATATATATATATATATAATATGCCTTTTGCTTCAGTGTGATGACCCCTGACGCACTCTGACCTCTGACCATGTCTCTGACCTCTGATCCCTGACTTCATACCCAGTCCCTTAACCCCTTTGACTCCCAAGACCCCAATCCACCATAATCTCTGACCCCAAACTATGATCCTGACGTCCCATCCCACATCCTGACCCTTTACCCATCCTTCCTCTAAGGTGTCATGATGTGACCTCTCGCCCTGCATCCCAGACTTGTACCCATCCTGACCCCTGACCCCTGGCCCCGGGCCCCTTACTCCATGGGTGGTTGGTGATGCCCCAGCCTGAGACGTGGCACTCGGTGCCAGCAGTTGCACAGTCACTGGGCAGGGGCAGGGGTCGAACGCTGCTGGTTATGCGGACGGGCAGGCGCAGCCGCAGAAGCCGGAGGTCGTGCTCATGGCTTGTCGAGGCTCCCAGATAGCCGGGGTGGGTCGCGGAGAAGCCGCTGTGCCGGATCTGCTCTGTCCAGTCGAGCTGGCTCAGGCTGTGTTCCCCCAGGCGCACCCAGTACCTGTTGCCGGTGGCGACAGCTGAGCGGGTGGCAGACAGGCAGTCCCCCACCTTGCACCCCTCCACGGACACTCCCAGGCCCTGCTGCCTCTCCCTGCTGCTCTGCCTCTCACCATCTGTCTTCTCCCTCGCGCCTTTCATTCTCCAAGTCTCTCTTGCAGGCTCTTATTCCCGACCTCCATCACTCTCCTTCCATCTTGGGTGTTCACTGTTTCTCCTCCCATGTCCCTGCATCTGTGTCTCTCTCTCTCCCCCCCTTTTTTTTTTTCAAGACGGAGTCTCGCTGTCACCCAGGCTGGAGTGCAGTGGCACCATCTTGGCTCACTGCAACCTCCGCCTCCCGGGTTCAAACAATTTCCCTGCCTCAGCCTCCTGAGTAGCTGGGATTATAGGTGCCTGCCACCACGCCCGGCTAATTTTTGTATTTTTAGTGTGTGGATCACCATGTGGGTCAGGCTGGTCTCAAACTCCTGACCTCAAGTGATCTGCCCACCTCAGCCTCCCAAAGTGCTGGGATTATAGGTGTGAGCCACTGCGCCGGGCCTCTCTGTCTGATTATCTCGGCCAGTGAAGCCCACGAAGACAGGGACATCAGTGGGCCTTGTTCACTGCCTTATTCCCACCGCCTGGCACGGAGTATGTGCCGTCCACACTGCTGACTGAATGAACGAGTGGGTTGATGAATGGCCTCTCTGCATCCTGCTGCTGGCCCTCTCTCTCTCCTGAGTCTCTGTTTCTTTGCATCTGAGCTCCCCTTTCACAAAAAAGTTCCAGGCCAGGAGCAGTGGCTCACGCCTATAATCCCAGCATTTAGGGAGGTCAAGTCAGGAAGATCGCTTGAGCTGAGGAGTTTGAGACCAGCCTGGGTAACATAGCGAAACTCTGTCTCTACAGAACAATTTAAAACAGCCGGATGTGGTGGCGCAGGCCTGTGGTCTCAGCTCCTTGGGAGCCTGAGGTGTGAGGATCACTTGAGCCCAGGAGGTTGACGCTGTAGTGAGCCAAGAGAGCATCACTGCACTCCAGCCTGGGTGACAGAAAGAGCAAGACTCTGTCTCCAAAAACAAAAAAAAAAAAAGAAAAGAAGAAGAAGGAAGGAAGGAAGGAAGAGAGAGAGAAAGAAAGAAGGAAAGATTCCAGAGCATCAGTCCACTGAGGCCCAGAGAGGTACCAGGCATAGTCTCTGAGGTTGCACAAAGAGTTTGGGTCATGTTGGCCAGACGCAGTGGCTCACACCTGTAATCCCAGCACTTTCAGAGGCCAAGGTGGGCAGGTTGTTTGAGGCCAGGAGTTCAAGACCAGCCCGGTCAACATGACAAAACTCCGTCTCTACAAAAAATACAAAAATTAGCTGGGCATGGTGGCTGGTGCCTGTAATCCCAGCTACTCAGGAGGCTGAGGCAGGAGAATCACTTGAACCCGGGAGGCAGAGACAGCAGTGAGCTGTGATCGCGCCACTGCACAGCAGCCTGGGTGACAGAGCGAGACTCTGTCTCAAAAAAAAAAAAGAGTTTGGGTCAGACCTGGGCCCTGGGCCCAGACTGGGTCAGGGAATGGCTGGGGGGAGTGGCAGATGTCATATAGGAAAGAAAGGGTACATGCAGGAATGGAGAGGCAGGAGGGCAGGTTCCAGGATCCTCCCCGGCCCTCCACACATACCACACCTCACCCTGCCCAGCACCACCCCAGGCCCACTGCTAAGGAAGTTCCACTCCTGGTCTAACCTCAGATTCTCTTGTTGCAGGACCAGCTTCTTCCCAGTGGGCACCGCCCTCCCTTGTGATCCTACCCCCAGCGCTTGCCTTCCCGTAGTCCTCTCTTCGCCCAGCCCAGGAAGGGACTCAGCCTGGGGCTTACCTGCCGCTGCAGTGAGCCGCTGTGAGGACCCACCTGCTGTCAATAAGGACGCCCCCGCAGCGCAGGCTGGTGCCCTCAAACAACCCCACCTGCCACGGCTGTGAGTTACGTCCACACTCGGTGCCATTGAAAATCTTCGGTGTGGCTGCCTGGCTGAGCCCTGGGGACAGACAGGGGCCTGGGTCAGAGAGAGGAATAAAAGATACAGAGATGGAGACACACACACACAGAGAGAGAGAGAGAGAGAGAGAGAGAGAAACAGGCAGGAGAGAGAGAGAGAGAGACCCAGTGATAGAAAAAGACCATGAAACACCAGAGACCCAGGGAGAAAGACGCTTACACATAGGAGGGAAACGGAGAGGCAGAGATTCAGAGAGGGACGGAAGGGAAGAGGGATCGAAGGACAGGGGAGACCGAGGTGAGCAGTGCCCTGAGAGCTGCAGCTAAATGGAGGCAGAGAGAAAGCCGCTGTCCTCCTCACCACCAGGCTGGGGGCCAGAGCTGAGATGGGGAGGGGGTGGGGCCTCCTCATGGGGGATGGAGGGACCCAGTCCCAGTCCTGCCCTCTCCCTGCTCCAGGAGAACTCACCAAGAACACACAGGAGCAAAAAGATGCTGGGTCCCATGGCGGGTCACCTCCAAAGTCTGGGGGGAAAAGGGGAATCTCAGAGGTCACCCTTTCCCCGTGCCCTCCACCTCTGCCCTCTCTGCTTCTCTTTGAAGGTCACCAAGGGGATGACCTGCTTGTCCTCTCTCTACCTGTCCTCCTGCGTGTCACTCCCTCATTGGCAGTCGCCTACCTCCTTCTCACCTTGTCTCTTCGTCTGCCAGATCCTCTACGTGGCTGTCACTGTTCGGCCTGTCCACGTCGCTGCTATCTCTCCGTCGACCTACCTGCCTGTCATCTCATCTGCTGGCCCCTCCGCCAGCCAACTCTACCACTCTGCACCTGGCTCCTCAGCCACCTGTCATGTTGCTCAACCGGTCCCTTTCCTTCCATCTGTCGCTCCAGACAGACCACTGACAAAGTTCTTAACTCTCTTTGTCTTGGCCCATCCAATTTCCGGGTTGAGGGAAGGGAACCAGGAAGACAGGCGTGGGGCGTCCTCTAATTCTGCAGAAACTCTTCTCAGCTAATCACACTTAATTGAGCTTTACAGCTGAATGGAGTGGGGAAGGAGGAAAGGACCCAGAGTGGGAAGACCCAGCCCCACTCCCTCTCTCCTCTGCAAGTCAGCCAGCAGCCCCGGGACTGATGACTCAAGGTGACGATGGAGCTGGGTTCTAATCCTCACTCCAGTGACAAAGGAGGGTGGGGAGACCTTGGACACCTGGGGCCCATCCCAATGCAGCGCAGGGGAGGGGCAGGGGGAAGGAGAGGCTGTGAAAGCAGGAGAGTGGATGGGAGGGGCAGGAAGCCCGAGCTAGAAAGAGTCCCAGAAAGAGAAGAAGAGATGAAGGAACAGACTTCTGAATAGGTGATCAGGCAGGTGCAGAAGAGAGTTTCTGAACTGAGTTCATATATATACATATGAAGTTAATCAATCTAATTCCATAAAGTTTTTCTTTGCATAAGAACTTCTATTGCTTAAATAAAATCCACAGAGAAAAAAAAAAAAGACACGGGGAAGGAGAAATGGTAGAAAGAGAGAAGGAGAGAGAGAGAGAGAGAGAGAGAGAAAATGAATCATAGGACAAGGGAACTTTGTGCTGTTTTTTGTTTTTTGTTTAGAGATGGAGTCTCGCTCTGTCACCCAGGCTGGAGTGCAGGGGTGCGATCTCTGCTCACTGCAACCTCCACCTCCTGGGTTCAAGCTATTCTTGTGCCTTAGCCTCCTGAGTACCTGGGATTACAGGCACATGCCACCATGTCCAGCTAATTTTTGTATTTTTAGTAGAGACGGGGTTTCACCATGTGGGCCAGGCTGGTCTTGAACTCCTGACCTCAAGCAGCCTCCCTGCCTTGGCCTCCCAAAGTGCTGGGATTACAGGTGTGAGCCGCCGCGCCTGGGCTCTGGGCTGGTTTGTCTGAGTTTCTGCTTCATCCAGGAGGAGTGGAGGAGAGAAAGAAGGAGAGAGAGAGAGGACAGAGAGAGAAAATGAGAACAAAAAGGGAATTAGACTCAGAGGAAGGGGGATTAAGAAACAAACCAAGAGAAAATCTGTCAGGGCCAGGCGCGGTGGCTCATGCTTGTAATCCCCGCACTTTGGGAGGCCGAGACGGGCAGGTCACTTGAGGCCAGGAGTTCAAGACCAGCCTGACCAATATGGTGAAACCCTGTCTCTACTAAAAATACGAAAACTAGCTGGGTGTGGTGGCGCGCGCCTGTGGTCCCAGCTGCTCAGGAGGCTGAGGCAGGAGAATCCCTTGAACCCGGGAGGCAGAGGTTGCAGTGAGCCAAGATTGTGCCACTGCACTCCAGCCTGGGTGGCAGAGAGAGACTCCATCTCAAAAAAAAAAAGAAAAAAGAAAAGAAAAAGAAAAGCAGGCAGACAGACAGAGTGCACAGACAAACAAAAAAAACCCAGGACAAAACAGAGCAGAGCAAACACCCACCCGACGACTGTCTTTTAGTCCTTCACTTTCTCTCTGGGTCTCCAGTCTCTGTCCGTGTCTTATTTTCAGAATCACAGAACCTGAGCTTTTGATTCGCTCTTAGAAACAACCTAACTGCTTTAACACATCATTGGTCAGCGTGGTTGGAGTTGATAACCCTGGTCCCCACAAAGCCTCCTGCTGGCTGTTAAGAGCTTTCCTTCTTTGGGCAGAGAGGATAAAAAAGCACCATGACTGTCCTTTCTCTGGAAAGGACACACTTCACACACACTCACAGCACCAAAACGCCACTTCTTCCTTTTTCTGGTATCAAGTTTTACAATAAACCTCAACTAAATAAGCAAAGAAACAAAAGCAAAAATACCAACGACCTAATTCAACCTCTCTCTTTTTTTTGTGTGGATTTTTAAGAGGATCACGTTTACTGACGTGGAATTTATCTCCAATAAAATTGAATACAAAAAATAAGGCAGGGTCCCTGATTTTAAGGAGCATTCGTGCAAATTAAAAATTACCATATATATAGTTAGTAACAACGTATTGTGTACTCGAAAATTACTGACAGAGTAGGGTTTAAGTGTTCTCACTACAAGTAAATATTAGTATGGGACCAGGCATGGTGGCTCATGGCTATAATGCTAGCAGTTTGGGAGGTTGAGGTGGGAGGATGGCTTGAGGCTGGGAGTTAGACACCAGCCTGGGTAACATAGTGAGACCCTGTTTCTACAAATGAAAACTGAAAAAATGAACCAGGCATGGTGACACATGCCTGTAGTCCCAGCTATGTGGGAGGCTGAGGTGGCAGGATCACTTGAGCCCAGGAGTTTGAAGCTGTAGTAGCTACTATTGCAGCATTGCACTCCAGCCTGGGTAAGAGAGTGGGACTCTGTCTCAAAAAAAAAGATTAAATGTAAGCATATGAGACAATGCATATATGAATGAGCTTGATTTAACCATTCCATCATGTTCTATATTTCAAATTTTTGTGTTGTGCACCATAAGTATATACAATTTTAGTGTCGATTTAAAAACAAACACGTCATTTTTACCTGAAAAATTTCACCCTTCAGGTTCAGTTGAGTCTCAAAAGATGAAGTCAGTCACCCAAAGTGTCAGAACTGGAGGCTGAACCACTCCAGAGCCTGTATTCTTTATCATTATCCAAATATATCAATGAACAAATAAATGACTAACTGGATTAGTAAGTATAGACACGAGTAGATGAATCAGATATTTAAATTTAAATTATATGTTTATTTTTAAATTAACACATCAAAACTGTATATATTTAGGATGCACATCACAAAATTTTGAAATCTCTAACACGATGGAGTGGCTAAATCACATTGATTCATATATGCATTGTCTCATTGGGTCAATGTTTCTACGGGTTTAAAAGAAAGAGAATAGCTTTCGGAATCATACAGACCTAAGTTGAAACCCGAACTTATCTCCCATGATTCTCTGGAAGATATGGGTCCCTCTCTTTTCCTAACCTCAGTTTTTTACTTATCTGGAAAATGGGGCCAGGAGGAGGCAAAATGCACATTGCTTCCTCTTGGGAGCATTAAACAAGGCAATCAAAGATGGATAGGAATATTAAGTAGACAAATATCGACATCATCGAAATGGCTCTTATCAGTTTATTTCTGTATAAAGAAGGAATTTGCAAAGCTGACTTAGATGATAGAATCTTTTTTTGTAGAGACAGGGTCTCACGCTGTCCCTCAGGCTGGAGTGCAGTGGCGCAATCACAGCTCACTGCAGCCTCCACCTCCTGGACTCAAGTGATCCTCCCACCTCAGCCTCCTGAGTAGCTGGGACTACAGGCATGCACTACCATGCCTGGTTAATTTTTTAATGTGTAGAGACAAGGTCTCACCATGTTTCCCAGGCTGGTCTCAAACTCCTGATCTCAAGATATCCTCCTGCCTCAGCCTCCCAAAGTGCTGAAATTACAGGAGTGAGCCACTGTGGTGTGAAGGAATAACAGTGACACCTTGTCCTTTGTTCTGTCTTCATCTTTCTACCTTTCTCTCTCTCTCTCTCTCTCTCTCAGTGTCTCTGTCTATCTCATGTATTCATTCATTTACTCATTCTTGTTTGGATGCCCCGAGACCTCCTTGTTTTCCAATCTAGCGATCACCCCTCTGCCCTCACCTTACTGACTCCTGAGATGGGGTCTCACGATGTTGCATAGGCTGGACTTTGCAACCTGCAGTATGCAATCACAGCTTATTGCAACCCTGAACGCCTGGTCTCAAGTCATCCTCTTGCCTTGACCTCCTGAAGTGTTGAGGTTACAGGCGTGAGCCACCATGCCCGGCCTGTGGACATGTGCAACAAGCCATTAAGATGCTGTGTGAGGCCTGGAGCCTGGATCCAGTGACGGAGGTGAAAATTCCATCGAATGCCTTGTTCAAGAGCTCAGCATTGAGCTTCCTAAGAGGTGAAATGAGTGCCTTGGTCACTATCGATAATGTAAGGAACTCCACAGGAAAAAGGAGGCCTCGCATTCTGTGTTTGGTATGTGCAGAGACATGTGTGAACTTGATTAATATTTGGAGTATCTGTGAGGCCAGAGATTCCCAGAGTTCTTTACCCCAAAGGGGGCTACCGTAAATGAGGAATTATTAGTGCTGCCATTGGGCAGAACCACATGGCCAGATCATTGGCAATGGCTCAAGAATCTTTAGAAATGTGTACAGGTGGCCGATTGTTGACCTGGGCATCTGGTGCTAAGATGACTGCCTGAAGCTCAGCTAATTTTGCTGACCCGTTCTTGGTCAGGGACACTCTAAGGAAGGGATGAGAGGCAGCTACTCTCCAGAAAGCTCCCTCCTGTGTGATGGGGGCACCGTCACCCATAAAGTGTATGAACTCCCCTTGCTATTCACTCAGTTACTTCCACAGGGCTCCCTAGGTAGCTAAGGGGGCCAGGAAAGAGGTGATCTCCTCCAGCACCACGGAATCTGGCAAGAAACTGGGGATGGGGAGGCTGCCCTCTGCTGCAGGCAGGATATACTGGGAGGCTCAGGCTGGCTGCCTCCTGTGTTAAGAAGGCCTCACAGCCATGTTGATCATGTGGGGTGCTGCTTCCAGGACTCAAGGCATAACGAGCAGCTGGGTACACAGGGACACAGGCTCAGGCTCTCCTATGTTTCCAGGAAAACCCAATATGGGACCAGCAATTGCCTTTCTAATGACATATAGTGTGGGTCCAAGAGGGGCAGTCTCTTGCATCAGAAACTCATCGACACCAGGCACAGATTACACAGTGGTTCACACCTGTAATCCCAGCACTTTGGGAAGCCGAGGTGGGTGGATCACCTGAGGTCAGGAGTTTGAGACCAGCCTGGCCAACATGGCAAAACCCTGACTCTACTAAAAATACAAAAATTAGCTGGGCATGGTGGTGTATACCTGTAGTCCCAGCTACTAGGGAGGCTGAGGCAGGAGAATTGCTTGAACCCAGGGGCAGAGTTTGCATGAGGCAAGGTCACACCACTGCACTCCAGCCTGGGAGGCAGAGTGAGACTGTCTCAAAAAAAAAAAAAAAAGAAAAAGGAAACTCATGGAAATCTATGATGGTTGTGGGTAATCCAGAGACTCCAGGAAGCATGAGAGGGGTTGCCAAAGCCTCTACAGTAAAGGAGTCCATAGGAGGTTGGGAGATGAAGCCCAGATGGGGGTGCCTGTTGTGTTGCAATTTGGGCAGATTCTAGAGCTTTTGGGTGAAGAGGGGCCCATTCAAACTGGGTTGATTTGAAAGTAGCAACATAAATGGGCTTAAGGAAAATTTGCTGGCCAAGCATGGTGGCTCACACCTGTACTCTCAACACTGGGAGGCTGAGGCTGGAGGATCACTTGAGCCCAGGATATTAAGACCAGCGTAGGCTGGGTGCGGTGGTTCACACCACTGGGAGGCCGAGTCGGGCGGATCATGAGGTCAGGAGATACAGACCATCCTGGCTAACATGGTGAAATCTTGGCTCTACTAAAAATACAAAAAATAAAAATAAAAAAAAAATTAGCTGGGCATGGTGGCGGGTGCCTATAGTCCCATCTACTCGGGAGGCTGAGGCAGGAGAATGGTGTGAATCCAGAAGGCAGAGCTTGCAGTGAGCCAAGATCGCACCACTGCACTCCAGCCTGGGCACTCCAGCCTACACTCTGTCTCCAAAAAAAAAAAAAAAGACCAACGTGGGCAACATAGTGAGACCCCATCTCTACAAAAAGTAAAAAAAAGTTAGCCTGGCGGAATGGCATACCTGTGGTCCCAGATATTTGGGAGGCTGAGGTGGGAGGATCGCTTGAGCCCAGGAGGTCGAGGCTGCAGTGAACCATGATCACACCACTGCACTCTAGCCTGGGTCACAGAGCAAGACCCTGTCTCTCTATTAAAAAAATAATAATAACTTTTATTAAAAAATAAAATAAAATAAATTGTAGATGAGGAATATGTTGCCTCCAGAACTCAACAAGGCCCAAAATGTTTTGTGTTTGTTTGAGTGCTGTGGGTGCCTAGAAACTCACAGCTGTTTGCTGGCGGTGTCTCAGCTGGAGGGGTCCTCACTTTACCAAATAATGTTTAGAAATTTAGCCAAGGTGGGGCCAGGCTTGGTGGCTTACGTCTGTAATCCCAGCACTAGGCCGAGGTGGGCAGATCACTTGAGACCAGGGTTTCGAGACCAGCCTGGTCAACATGGTAAAACCCTGTCTCTACTAAAAATGCAAAAATTAGCCAGCTGTGGTGGCGGGCACCTGTAATTCCAGCTACTCGAGAGGCCGAGGCAGGAGAATCCCTTGAACCTGGGAGGCGGAGGTTGCAGTGAGCCGAGATCAAGTCACTGCACTCCAGCCTGGGCGACAGAGCGAGACTCCCTCTCAAAAAAAAAAAGAAATTCAACCGAGGTGGGAGGCCTTGTACTCTGTGTGGGGCACTGGTCCATCCCATTGTGTGAGTTCCTCTAGAGTATTTGTGAATCTAGAATGAGCATATCCTATGGCTTCCTTTGGACAAGGGTGTTTGTCACCATGTGACGTCATGCCTGTGCTTTTGGAGAAACGTGGATGGAGCTGGGGTCTTGCCTGTGTTGCATCTCAGAACGTGATATCCCTGAGTCCGGAACTTTGGCATGCTGAGTGCTTTGAGGTGAAGGAGACTGAAAGGCCTCAGGAACAACAGGTTCTCTCCAACCTCCTCCTGCCTTCCTCTCCCCTCCCCTTACTTCTCCTTTGAAGCAGTCACAGACACTAAAATTCCTTTTCCCTTGAAGACCCTTATGTGACAGGTGTCCTACCTGTACCCAGAGGAAGGAATGCAGCACAGGGATGACGAGAACGGGCCCTGGTAGGTTCCCCTCTCAATTTATGACCAAGAGATCATACCTGTTTTATGCTTGTTTTTTATTTATTTATTTTTATTTCTTTATTTTGAGGCAGAGTCTCGCTCTGTTGCCCAGGTTGGAGTGCTGTGGCATGATCTTGGCTCACCGCAACCTCTGCCTCCTGGGTTCAAGCAATTCTTCTACCTCAGCCTACTGAGTAGCTGGAATTACAGGCACCTGCCACCATGCCCAACTAATTTTTTATATTTTTAGTAGAGATGGGGTTGCACCATATTGGCCAGGCTGGTCTCGAACTCCTGACCTTGTGATCTGCCTTCCTGGCCTCCCAAGATCATATCTGTTTTTTCATATCACATGTCTACATGCCAACGCCTTCTTCATGGAACCTCAAAATGACACAGTTTTCCCTGAGTTTTTGGGTCTTCATTTCTGAAGGCTTTCATGTCACATAAAACTCTTAAATCTACTTGTTAATGAGAGAAATCTCATTAACCTGTCTTTTGTTATAGGGGTGCTGGCCGTGGACTTTGAAATGAGTAAGAAAAAGGTATTGCAGGCCAAGCACAGTGACTCATGTCTGTAATCCCAGCACTTCGGGAGGCTGAGGCAGGCAGATCACCTGAGGTCAGGAGTTTGAGACCAGCCTGGCCAACATGGTGAAACCCCATCTCTACTAAGAATACAAAAATCAGCCGGGCGTAGTGGCGC
>NW_012115710.1:2902326-2912272 GCF_000951035.1 Colobus angolensis palliatus | reverse complement strand
AAGTTAAACATATGCTGGCCAGGCACGGTGGCTCATGCCTGTCATCCCAGCACTTTGGGAGGCCAAGGCAGGTGGATCACCTGAGGTCAGGAGTTTGAGACCAGCCTGGCCAACATGGTGAAACCCCATCTCTACTAAGAATACAAAAATCAGCCGGGCGTAGTGGCGCATGCCTATAATCCCAGCTACTCAGGAGGCTGAGGGAGGGGAATTGCTTGTACCCAGGAAGTGGATGATGCAGTGAGTAGAGATTGCACCACTGCACTCCAGCCTGGGCAACAGAGCAAGACTCCATCTCAAAAAAGAAAAAAAAAATGTATTAACATCTTTTCACTACTGCACCTGCAGTAGTGGCCAGGCTTCAAGGTTCCCCAGGGGCAGCTGGGTCAGATGTATTGTATCCTTTCCACGGTGAAGGCTAGCTGCAGCTGAGAGGCTGTGGAAATAGCCTTGGAACAGAGCATATTAGCCAAATCCAATGACGGGAACATATTTGCCAGTGGCTGATTCTATGGAAAGTCATCCTGGGTGTGGGGGCCTTAATGGGTACGTGATGTTTTGTTTTGTTTTTGACGCAGGGTCTTGCTTTGTTGCTCAGGTTGGAGTGCAGTGGTTCAATTATAGCTCGCTGTAGCTTTGATCTGAGCTCAAGCAATCCTCTTGCTTCAGCCTCTCCAGTAGTCGGGACCACAGATGCACACTACCATGCCCAGCTAATTATTTCTATTTTTATTTTTAGTAGAGAGGAGGTCTCACTATGTTGTCCAGGCTGGTCTTGAGCTCTTGAGCTCAAGCGATCCTTGATCCTCCCACCTTAGCCTCCTAGAGTGCTAGGATTACATACGTGAGCCACCTCACAGGGCTGGTACATGATGTTCTGAAATACATATACATTGTGGAATGACTAAGTTGAGCTAATTAACATATGCGTCCCTCACATTCTTTTTTTTTTGAGACGGAGTCTCGCTCTGTCGCCCAGGCTGGAGTGCAGTGGCCAGATCTCAGCTCACTGCAAGCTCCGCCTCCCGGGTTCCGGCCATTCTCCTGCCTCAGCCTCCGGAGTAGCTGGGACTACAGGCGCCCGCCACCTCGCCCGGCCAGTTTTTTGTATTTTTTAGTAGTAGAGACGGGGTTTCACCGTGTTAGCCAGGATGGTCTCGATCTCCTGACCTTGTGATCCGCCCGTCTCGGCCTCCCAAAGTGCTGGGATTACAGACTTGAGCCACCGCGCCCGGCCTCACATTCTTATTTTGTGTGCATGTGGTGAGAACACTTAAAATCTACTCTCTTAGCAATTTTTGAGTCCTGTAGTCCCCGCTTATCCAGGGAAAATATGTTCCAAGATCATGGAGAGTACCTATCATAAAACTTAATTCATAAATTAGGCGTAGTAAGAGATGAACCACAATAATGAATAATAATACAATAAAACAATTACAACCATGCACTGTAATAAAATTATACGTATGTGGTCTCCCTCTCTCAAAATATCTTATTGTACTGTATTGTACCCACCTATTGTGGGACTGCGGTTGACCACAGGTACCTGCACTGCAGAAAGGGAAACCTCAAATAAGGAGGGACTGCTGTCTATGGTACATTGTTATTAACTAGAGTTACCATGTTGTATTAGTACAGTAAATCTCTTAAACTTATTCCTCCTGCACTTCAGCTGCACACCACCATGTCCAGCTAATTTTTCAAATTTGTAGTAGAGATGAGGGTCTCACTATGTTACCCAGACTGGTCTCAAACTCCTGGGCTTAACCAGTCCTCCCACTTTGGCCTCCTAAAGTGCTGGGATGATAGGTGTGAGCCACTGCGCCTGGCCATCAACTTCTTATAAAGTTAAACATATGCTGGCCAGGCACGGTGGCTCATGCCTGTCATCCCAGCACTTTGGGAGGCCAAGGCAGGTGGATCACCTGAGGTCAGGAGTTCAAGACCAGCCTGGGCAACATGGTAAAACCCTGTCTCTACTAAAAATACAAAAAATTGTCTGGGCATAGTGGTATGCGTCTGTAATCCCAGCTACTCAGGAAGCTGAGGCAGGAGAATTGCTTGAACCTGGGAGGCAGAGGTTGCAGTGAGCCTAATTGCACCATTTTACTCCAGCCTGGGCAACAGGAGCAAAACTCCGTCTCAAAAAAAAGGAAAAAAAAGTTAACCATATGCTTATCTTACAATTCAGAAATTCTGCTTCAAGGTGTCTTCCCAAGAGAAAGGAAAACATATGTCCACACGAGGATTTGTACATGAATATTCATAGTAGCCTTATTTGTAATTGCTGGAAACTGAAAGCAACCCAAATATACAACTGGTGAATGGATAAACAAGTTGTGGTATTCCATACTATGGAATACTCCTCAGCAATAGAAAGGAATGAACTTAGGACTGGGCGCAGTGGCTCACACATATAATCCCAGCACTTTGTGAGGCCGAGGTGGGCAGATCACCTAAGGTCGGGAGTTCGAGACCAGCCTGACCAACATGGAGAAACCCCGTCTCTACTACAAATACAAAATTAGCCGGGCATGATGGTGCATGCCTGTAGTCCTAGCTACTCGGGAGGCTGAGGCAGGAGAACCGCTTGAATCCAGGAGGTTGAGGTTGTGGTGAGCCGAGTTTGCACCTTTGCACTCTAGCCTGGGCAATAAGAGCAAAAGACCATCTCAAAAAAAGAAAGAAAAGAGAAGAAAAAGAAAGGAATGAACATAAACTTTTCGTAGAGATGGCGGTCTCATGATGTTGTCTAGGCTGCCAAGCAGTTAATCTAAACCTGACTTAACCCCTGGAGTCTTTAAACCCAATAAAGCCACCATTGCCATGGGGAAGGCCCCTAACCATGACAATACTGATTTGAGGCTCTCTGGAGGAAAAAAAAAATCAAGTATACATATAAACAGGGCAAAGAGGACCCAATCTCACTCCAAAATATATCCAGTAAGTATTTAAAAGATTAAAAAATTTCAGCATTGTATGGGTATACCACAACTTGTTTATCCATTCACCGGTTGTTGTAGATTTAGATTGCTTCCAGTTCCTGGCAATTATAAATAAGGCTGCTATGAACATTCATGTACAAATCATCATGTGGACATGCTTTCCTTTCTCTTGGGAAGACAGCTGAGAGTGGGATTGCTGGATTGTAATATAAGCATATGTTTAACTTTATAAGAATTTGATAATACTGATTTGAGGCTCTCTGGAGGAGAAAAAAAATAGAGTATAAATATAAACAGGGTAGAGAGGACCCACTCCCATCCCAAAATATATTCAGTAAGCCTCAAAAAAAAAAAAAAATAAAAAGATTTCAGCATAGTATGGAATACCACAACTTGTCTATGCATTCACTGGTTGTATATGTGGGTTGCTTCCAGTTTCTGGCAATTACAAATAAGGCTGCTATGAACATTCATGTACAAATCATCATGTGGACATGTTTTTCTTTCTCTTAGGAAGCCACCTTGGAGTGGGATTGCTGGATTGTACGATAAGCATACGTTTAACTTGATAAGAAGTTGCTGGCTGGGCACAGTGGCTCTCACACCTATCATCCTGGCACTTTAGGAGGCCAAGGTGGGAGGATCGCTTGAGCCCAGGAGTGTGAGACCACTCTGGGCAGCAGAGTGAGACCCCATCTCCACAAAAAATTTGAAAAATCAGCCAGTCATGGTGGTGTGCACCTGTAGTCCCAGCTACTTGGGAAGCTGAGGTAGGAGGATCACTTGAGCCCAGGAGATTGAGATTGCAGTGAGATGTGACTGAGCCATTGCACTCCAGCTTAGAGGGAGATCCTGTATCAAAAAACTACCCCCAAACAAAAAAACCTGCTGGTCCCAGAATGCTCCCTGGAACAGGGAGCTAATGCCTGCTTGAGACCAAGCAACAGTCAGAGAATGAGATCCTTCCTCTGAGAGCTGATGTGTCATTAGGATGCAAGACTCAATTCAAGACACAGAGAGAGGTCTGGGCCCAGTTGCATGCAGGGCCTCTGGAAACAGGGTTGCAGCTTCTTACTCCAGTTCCTAAACACCAGCTTTTGAAACTTCTGACTTAGGCTGGTTAAACTTATAGCAGAGGGTTCAGTAGGTCTCAGCAAATGCAGCATCCAGCTCAAAGAGCATGCCCCCCAGCTGGCAGCAGTGCAGTGAGCAGCAAGGCAAGAGGAGAAAGACCCTGGTGCTGGTGCTGGTGCTGGTGGTGGTCATCACCTAGATCCCTGCTCACAGCACCGACGATGCCGCCGCCCCACAGAGGCAGAACAGGACCCTTCGGTGAGTGTGTGGCATCATCGGTCTTGACATCTGAACCAAATTTCGGATGGGGAGATCCATCCCCTTTTCGCAGATGGCCAGAGCATCAGCCTTCAGGGTTCAACTCCAAAGTCCCCTCCTCCAGAAAGCCTGACCTGGGTTTCTTGCCTCCTCATTGCTCCTACAACCTGTCTGCTTCTCTCTTTTTATCACTTAACTTCTTAGAATGGGAACTTGGGCTTGCTTGTGGAAAAGCCAGACTGTAAAATATTTTAGAGAGGTTTATTCTGAGCCAATAGGAGTGGTCATGGCCTGAGGAACAGTCTCAAGAGGTCCCAAGCAAGTGCACACTGAGGAGCTGGATTACAGTTTGGTTTTATGCATTTTAGAGGCAGGAGTTACTGGCAAAGTCATAGATCAATACATGGAAGGCACACATTGGTTTGTCCTGAAAAGGCAGGAGATCTTGAAACATGGACTTACAGGTTATAGGTGGGTTCAGAGATTCCTTGTTTTTCTTTCTTTCTTTCTTTTTTTAGATGGAGTCTCACTCTGTTGCCCAAGCTGGAATGCAGTGGCGCAATCTCGGCTCACTGCAACCTCTGCCTTCTGGGTTCAAGTGATTCTCCTGCCTCAGCCTCCGAGTAGCTGAGACTACAGGCCCCCGCCACCATGCCCAGCTAATGTTTGTATTTTTAGTAGAGACAGGGTTTCACCATGTTGGCCAGGATGGTCTCGAATTCCTGACCTTGAGATCCACCCGCCTCAGCCTCCCAAAGTGCTGGGATTACAGGTGTGAGCCTCTGCGCCGAGCCTCAGACATTCTTTAATTTGCAGTTGGTTAAGGGAGTAAAGCTGTGTCTAAAAATTCGGAGCAGCAGAAAGGAGTGTTTTTAGTTGACATAAGGAAATCTGTTAACTAAACCACCAGCTCAGAGCGACCTGCACAGTGCATGACCTCAGGTCCTGTGTATAACTTGGTATCTTGAGGTCACAAAGAGTTTATTTCCTCAGCCGTAATCTCAATGTTAACATTAATGCTGGTCAGTTGTGCCTAAAGCCCAAAAGGCAGAGGGTACAATGAGGCTTGTCTGACCTCCCTTTCCATCATGGCCGGGAATTAAGTCTTAAAGTTTTTTCTGGGGTCCCGTTGCCCAAGAGGGGGTCCTTTCAGTTGGGGAGGGGCTTAGAATATAGATTGATTGATTGAGACAAGGTCTTGCTCTGTCTCCCAGACTGGAGTGCAATGGCGTGAACACAGCTTACTGCAGCCTCAACTTCCCAGGCTCCAGCGATACTCCTGCCTCAGCCTCCCGAGTCACTGGGACTAAAAGCACTCGCCATCACACCTGGAAAATATTTTTTATTTTTTGTAGAGACAGGGTCTTGCTGTGTTGCCCAGGCTGATCTCAAACACCTGGGCTCAAGCAATCCACTCACCTAACCCTCCCAAAGTGCTGTGATTACAGGTGTGAGCAATGGTACCTGGCCCATTATCTCATTTAATTGTCTTCACAATCCTGCTAAATAAGTTTCATGCTCTCTGCTCCAGAATGAGGAAACCAAAGCCTCTCAAATCACAAGGGACCGCCCTCAAGATCCTCTAACCAGCCAGGGAAGAGCTGGAACTTGAGCTCAGGCTGCATGAGTCTCCTCCGCGGAAGGGGAAAGACTGAGCTCAACTCAGTGGCTTTCAACCTGCTCCAGCATGAGGCCTCCGCTTTCCCTTTGGAAATTACTGCCCAGGGTGGTCCCAAACTCCTGAGCTCAAGTGATTCTCCTTGTCTCAGCCTCCCAAACAAAGTGCTGGGATTACAAGGGTGAGACACCATGTCTGGCCTAGGTTTTGATTTTTAGTTTACAGTTGTTAACACAAACTAAATATGGCCTGAGAAGGACTCCGTACTTCTATATTTAAGTCCTTGTGGATGAACTGTAACCTAGCTTAGTAGGCAGGCAGAATCGAAAACCTAACTTAGTAGTATGCGCCTGTTACATCGGCTAAGTCTTGGCCAACCTAGCGGCCGTACTTCAGTCATTCATACACGGCTGAGTGTTCAAACTATGTTCAAATAAGACATATGCCGAGGCCAGGCGTGGTGGCTCAGGCCTGTAATCCCAGCACTTGGGGAGACCGAGGTGAGTGGATCATCTGAGGTCGGGAGTAAGAGAGGAGTCTGACCAACATGGAGAAACCCCGAACCCCGCCTCTACTAAAAATACAAAATTAGCTGGGCATGGTGGCACATGCCTGTAATCCCAGCTGCTTGGGAGGCTGAGGCAGGAGAATTGCTTGAACCCGAGAGGCGGAGGTTGCAGTGAGCTGAGATCGTGCCATTGTACTTCAGCCTGGGCACTAAGAGCGAAACTGCATCTCAATAGTATAATAATAATAATAACAACAACAACAAATAAGACGTACGCTGAGCTGTAACCAATCCAGCCATTCTGTACCTCACTACCAATTTCTGTACATCATTTCTCTCTCTTTTTTTTTTTTTGGTCTACATATCTTCCACCACGTGGCTGCTGGAGTCTCTGTGAATCTGCTGTGATTCTGGAGCCTGCTGGATTCGGGAAATGTGCGTTGCTCAATTAAACTCCTTTACATTTAATTCGGCAGAAGTTTTTCTTTTACCACAGGCTTATATTCCCCACTGCCCTCAATACCCTGGAAAGTTCCACGGGGACCCATGTACAAAGCCTCACCCTGGGGCAATGGCTGAGCTTGGCCTGACCCTCTAGGCTAACAAGGTGAAGTCTGTGGGGCCATCGACGATGGGGTTCCATTAACCAGGATGGGGTTAAATCACCAGCGATTTTCCTTAGTATAGGTCCATTCTTCTGTAAGATGGAGAAGATGACATTCCACCCAGCTGAGGCCTTGGGAGAATGGAATAAAAGGACTTCCAGTGCTGTGCCAACCTGGACAAACGCCAGAAAGCCTGGTTCGTCTTTTGACAAAATCCCCCTTGATTCCCCATTTTGCTTTTCTCCTCCTTTCTTTCCTCTATTTCTTTTTCTTTCTTTCTTTCTCTCTCTCTCTCCCTGCCCCCCCGTCTTTCTCTCTCTCTCTTCCTTGCTTTTTTTTTTTTTTTTGAGACGGAGTCTCACTCTGTAGCCTCATCGGAGTGCGGTGACGCAATCTCGGCTCACTGCAAGCTTCGCTCCTGGGGCTCAAGAAATTCTCCTGTCTCACCTCCCAAGTAGCTGGGACTAGAGGCATATGCCACCACACTCGGTTAATTTTTTGTATTTTTAGTAGAGACGGGGTTTCACCGTGTTGCCCTAGGTGGTCTCGAACTCCTGAGCTCAGGCAGTCCAACGGCCTTGGCCTCCCAAAGTGCTGGGATTACAGGCGTGAGCCACTATTCTGGGCTTCTCCCCCTTTTTCAAGCCTTCTCCATTTCCTGGCTCCACCAGTTCTCTCCAAATTCTTTCCAATGCAGGCTTCCATTGTTATTAAAATTCCCCTGGGCAAAAAAACAGGAAGAGGAGGGCAGGTGGCTGAGAAATCCCAGAAGAGGGAGGAGGGAGGGAATGCTGAGTAGCTCACCACCTGGCCAGCCTTCCTGAGTCCAGGTGTTGATAGTCAGAATCTCCAGCCTAGCTATGTCATTATTTTCTGTTCCATAGGAAGGATTTGGGTGGCTGCCTCCTACTCTCCAAAATCCACAGCTGTCACTCAAGGTAGCTCCCCTGGCACTGGGACCTTGGAGACAGCCTCGTAATTACACTAATAATAAGAGCAACAACAATAATGAAAATAATGACAGCTACCACTTATTGAGTTCTCACTCTGTTCGTGGTGTTCTTCTGAGCTTTTCACAGGAGCTCAATTAATCCTCCCAAAAGCATTCTACAGTCAGTGCTGTTCTTTTTTATTTTAAAAAGTTTATGGATACATATGGGTGGAAAGAGTTGAATTAGTTGGTGACACATTTTCATTCGTGATTTAGAGAGGATCCCTCTTTTGTTTTCCTTATTTATTTTGTTCCCTTTTATTTCCTTTCACTTCTGCTATTGTCTTTATCATTCTGTACCTTTTGCCATTATCTTTGTTAATGTGTATCCTTAGCTATTGTTTTTGTTATTGTGTATCCTTTGTAATTATTTTTGCTATCTTGTCTCCTTTGCTATTATCCTTATTATCCTGTGTCTTTTGCTGTTGTATTTATTATTGCATAGCCTTTTATTAAGTTGAAATTCACAAATCATAAAATTGGCCATTTAAAGTGGACAGTTCAGTGGCGTTTAGTATAATCACAACGTTATAGATCTTTTTATTAATATATGTCCATACAAATTGTGTGTTGCCACCAGTAGTGTGGTTCCAGTTCAAGTTGGCCCATATCTTTGTCAACACTTAGTATTGTCCGTCTTTTAAATTTTCACCATTGTAGTTGGTAGCACTATACCTTTAAGATTTGGTTCCTATTGCTGTCTCTAGTTTGTTGCTTTTAACTGCTGCAAAGTCCTCCATGAGGGATCCACCACATTCTATCATCCACTCCCCCGTTAATAGGTAACCGGGTTTCTTCTAATTTCCACCACAGCAAAAAACTCTGTGACAGAGAGCTTATATCTGCCCCTTTGTGATGTGCATAATTATTACCTTTGTGTAGACACCCAGAAGTGGAAGTACTGGGTCTTAGGATGTACATATACTTAATTCAACCAAGCAATGCTGTATTAGTTTCTGAAATAACCACACCGATGTACATTCACACCAGCTGTCCACAAGGATTCCTGTGCTTCCACATCTCTACTAATACTTGGGATTACTTAACTTTGAAATTTTCTTAAATCCATCTAACAAATGTAAAGCAATTTGTTATTTGTATTTGTGTTTCTTGGATACCTAATGAGTCTGAGCATATTTTGTATGAGTGTTTTGGGTTTCCTTCCTTATAAATCCGTTCATACCCTCTGCTTATTATTCTCATTTATTTTTGCAGGACTTCCTTGCATATTTGGGTCAATATGTCAATCTTAAGTCAATAGTACAGACTACAAATGCCACCTTCTCAAGCTGTTACATGTTGATTTACCTTGTCTGTTGTGTCTTTTGATGAACAGAAATCTTTAACTTTGATGTAATGAAATTAAACATTATTTTGCTTTTAGATTTGTCTTTCTGAAGTTTTAAAAAAATCCTTCCTCAGGCCAGGCACAGTGGCTCACATCTGCAGTCTCAGCACTTTGGGAGGCTGAGGTGGGCAGATCGCTTGAGCCCAGGAGTTTGAGACCAGACTGGGCAACATGGCAAGACTCTGTCTCTACAAAAAATACAAAAATTAGGCGGGCGTGGTGCCATGCACCTGTAGTCCCTGCTACTTGGCAGGCTGAGAGATGGGAGGATTGCTTGAGCCCAGGAAGTTGAGGCTGCAGTGAGCTGTGATTGCATCACTGTACTCCAGCCTGGGCAATAGAGTGAGACCCTGTCTCAAAAAAAAAAAAAAAAGAAAAAAAGAAGAAGAAGACAAAGAAGAGGAGGAGGAGGAACAGGAGGAGGAGGAGGAGGAGGAAGAAAAGTCCTTCCTCATCCCCAAATCACAAAAATGTTATCTGCCATTATCTTTTTTTTTTTTTTTTTTGACGGAGTCTTGCTCTGTACCCCAGGATGAAGTGCAGTGGCTTAATCTTCGCTCATTGCAAGCCCCACCTCCCAGGTTCACGCCATTCTCCTG
>NW_012115710.1:2900397-2902276 GCF_000951035.1 Colobus angolensis palliatus | reverse complement strand
TGGCTTAATCTTCGCTCATTGCAAGCCCCACCTCCCAGGTTCACGCCATTCTCCTGCCTCAGCCTCCAGAGTAGCTGGGACTACAGGCGCCAGCCACCGTGCCGGGCTAATTTTTTGTATTTTTAGTAGAGATGGGGTTTCACCATGTTAGCCAGGATGGTCTCAATCTCCTGACCTCGTGATCTGCCCGCCTCGGCTTTCCAAAGTGCTGGGATTACAGGCATGAGCCAGGGCACCCGGCCTCTGCCATTATCTTCTATTAACTTTGTAGTTTGACCTTTTGCTTTGAGGTCTTAAAGCCATTTGGTGTTAAGCGCCACTGTTATACGTACTTGAGTAATGGGAAAACTGAGGCACACAGAAGGTGAGTAACTTGAAGAGTATACAGTTCAACAAGTGACAGAACTAGCATTCAAACCCAGGCAGCCTGGCCCCCGAAACTGTGTTCCATAGCTACTATGTCATGCTGGTTCTCCATTGACGAGGATCGGTGATTCAGAAGTTGCTGTATGCAGAGCCTTTAAATACCTATCTTTCACTCTGTCCTCCCAACAGCCCTGAGCAGTAGGGCCTGTTATTACCAGATTAAGGAACTGAGGTTCCCAAGAGATAAAGTGGCAAAACCAGATCTTTCAGACTCCACCCTTTGTGTTTTTGAACACTAAACTATAGTCTCCCCTGAAAAAAACAGGAATCATGCAGGAATCATCCTCAACACTCACCCTCACCCCTACGGACACAGTGGATCCTCATTATTCATGGAATTTGTATTTTCAAATTTACCTGCTTGATGAAATCTGTGGGTAACCGCAAATCAATACTCTCAGGACTTTTGCAGCTGTTTGCAAATATGCGCAGAGTGGTGAACAATTTGAGTTGCTTGAGGTGCGCGCTCCCAGGTGAGGTCGATTAAGGCGATGCTCTCCCTTATTTCAGCTCTCATTCTGTAAACAAGCGTCCTTTTGTGGTCTACTTAGTGCCATGTTTTGCACGTTTTTGTTGATTTCGCTGTTTAAAATGTCCCATCTAGCGTCCCTTAAGTGCAAGAAGGCTGTGGTGTGCCTCATAGGAAAACATACAAGGTTAGGAGTGGTGGCTCATGCCTGCAATCCCAATACACTGGGAGGCCAAAGTGGGGGGATCACTTGAGTCCAGGAGTTTGAGACCAGCCTGGGCAGGAGACTGAGACCCCATCTCTACAAAAATTAAAAAAAAAAAAAAAAATTAGCTGGCCGGGCCCAGTGGCTCAAGCCTGTAATCCCAGCACTTTGGGAGGCCGAGACGGGTGGATCACGAGGTCAGGAGATCGAGACCATCCTGGCTAACATGGTGAAACCCTGTCTCTACTAAAAAAATACAAAAAACTAGCCAGGCGTGGTGGCGGGCACCTCTAGTCCCAGCTACTTGGGAGGCTGAGGCAGGAGAATGGCATAAACCTGGGAGGTGGAACTTGCAGTGAGCTGAGATTGGGCCACTGCACTCCAGCCTGGGTGACAGGGCGAGACTCTGTCTCAAAAAAAAAAAAAAATTAGCTGGGCATGGTGGTACATGCCTGTAGTCCCAGCAACTCAGGAGGCTGAGGTGGGAGGATCACTTGAGCCTAGGAGTTCAAAGCTGCACTGAGCTACGATTGCACCACTGTACTCCAGCCTGGGCAACAGAGCAAGATCCTGTCTCAAAAAAATACAATGAATAAAATAAATTTTGAAAAATTTAAAAAGAAAATACATGTTAGAGAAGCTTCATTCAGGCATGAGGTACATCACCATCGGCTGTGAGTTCAATGCATATATATTAAGTTGTCTTTAAAGAGAAACACACCTAAAACAAGGTTTTATACATATATATGTATATATATATATATATATATTTTTTTTTT
>NW_012115710.1:2899313-2900347 GCF_000951035.1 Colobus angolensis palliatus | reverse complement strand
AGGATGGTCTCGATCTCCTGACCTCGTGATCCGCCCGTCTCGGCCTCCCAAAGTGCTGGGATTACAGGCTTGAGCCACCGCGCCCGGCCACAAGGTTATATATTGATCAGGTGACAAAAGCATTGTGACCAGAGGCTTGAAGGAACTTAAACCCTATGTTTTCCCCTAGAAGCAATGCTTTAGTAGTTGCTAATTCAGTGTTAGAGGTGACTTTATAGAACGTAACTACTATGAGAAATAGGATTGATTGTATGCTAAGTTTCCTCAATGTGACTGCAAAACTCTCATTCTAATCCATCTTCATCTCTGTTGGCTGAGCCATCATCTTACCCACTGATTACTGCAGGAGGCTTCAGGTTCATCTCCTGGCTTCCAATATTCCCTCCTGGCACCTTGTCTCCACCAGTAACCCAGCAACCAGAGTGATAATCTGATTTCAGATATGATTCCTCCCCTGTTGACACTCTCCAGGAGCTCCCCCACTGCAATGGGAGAAAGACCACCTCCCTGACTACAGCAGAAAAGATTCCACATATTTGGCTCCAGCAGAATCCTCCAATCTCATTCCCTACCCAATCACTCCTTCATCATTACTGTACAGTCATGCTGGCTTTCCCTCAGATCCTGGAATAGGCTAAACTCAAGGACTTTGGCCCAGTGGCTCCTTTTTTCAGAGGTATTTCCCCCATTCTTTGCTAAACTGGCTCCCTTTAACCTTTTGGCCACATGCCACCTCCTCCAAGAAGCCCTTCTTGATCACCCTATTCAAAACAGCCTCCTTCTTGATTCTCTAACACAAATCCTTGCTTGTATCCTTCATGGAAATGTTTGCATTTGTTTTTTTTTTTTTTTTTGAGATGGAGTCTCACTCTGTCGCCCAGGCTGGAGTGCAATGGCACAATCTCGGCTCACTGCAACCTCTGCCTCCCGAGTTCAAGCAATTCTCCTGTCTCACCTCCCAAGTAGCTGGGACTAGAGGCATATGCCACCACACTCGGTTAATTTTTTGTATTTTTAGTAGAGACGGGGTTTCA
>NW_012115710.1:2892818-2898823 GCF_000951035.1 Colobus angolensis palliatus | reverse complement strand
TAGCCAGGATGGTCTCGATCTCCTGACCTTGTGATCCGCCCGTCTCGGCCTCCCAAAGTGCTGGGATTACAGGCTTGAGCCACCGCGCCTGGCCTTGCATTTGTTACTATCATCACACAGAAATCATCACAATCTGCAGTTATTTAGTTTGTGTAGGTGTTTTTTTCTTTTTGAGACAGGGTTTCACTTTGTTGCCCAGGCTAGAATGCAGTGGCGCAATCTTGGCTCACTGCAGCCTCCGCCTCCTGGGTTCAAGCGATTCTCCTGCTTCAGCTTCTGAGTCGCTGGGATTACAGGCGCCTGCCACTACCAGCTAATTTTTGTATTTTTGGTAGAGATGGGGTTTCACCATGTTGGCCAGGCTGGTCTTGAACTCCTGACCTCAAGTGATCCGCCTGCTTCAGCTTCCCAAAATGCTGGGATTACAGGTGTGAGCCTCTGTGCCTGGCCGTAGTTGTTTATTTTCTATAAATCCTCAGAGAACAGTTTATTTCCACTTGAGTGTCTAATAAACAGTTCAAGACAAAATTTCCTAATCTCTGCCCTAAAACATGCTCCTCTCAGTTTGTTACATTTTTGTAAATGAAAGCTCCATCCTTCCTGTTGCTCAGGCCAAATCTCTGGAGTCATCTTTGACTTCTCTTTTTCTCACACTTCCCCATCTGATGTCGGCAGATATGGTCCAACAGTCCCATCAAACAGATCCAGAATCTGACCTCTCGCCTTCTCTAAGGCCATCACCTTGGTCCAGGAACCATCACCTTTTGCCTGGGCTAATGTAGTCCCTTTCTCTCTGGCCTCCCTGAGTCTGTTCCCCATGGAGTAGCCAGAGGAATCCTGTGCACATTCAAATCAAATAAAGTGCCTTCTCTGCTCAGAGCCCTCTCATACCTCCTGGCTCCCTCAGAGGAAAACAAAGTCTTCATTGTGCCCCACAGGACCCAATGCAGTCTGCTCCGTTCATTCTCTGCCCTCACCTCCCACCCTCTCCTCCTCGCTCACTCAGCTCCAGCCACACCAACCTCTTCACTGATCTTCAGACACCCTGAACAGGCTCCTGCCTCAGGGCCTTTGAACAGCTGTATCCCCTGCTCCAGCGGCTGCTCCTCAGATATGCGCTTTGCTTCTTCCCTTCTTCCTTTCAGTCTTTCTTTAAATGTTACCGTCTCAGTTAGGTTCCCTGGCCATGCTGTTTAAATTGTAATGCCAGCCCTTCCACATATACAACCCTACATTCCCAATTCTTACTCTTTTCTTCTTCTCCTCTTCTTCTTGTTCTTTTTCTTCTCCTCCTCCTCCTCCTTCTTCTTCTTCCTCTTCCTCTTCTTCCTCCGCCTCCTCCTCTTCCTCCTCCTCCTCCTCTTCTTCTTCTTCTCCTTCTCCTTCTCCTTCTCCTTCTTCTTCTTCTTCTACTTCTTTTTCTTCTTCTTCCTCCTCCTCCTCCTCCTCTTCTTCTTCTTCTTCTTCTTCTTCTTCTTCTTCTTCTTCTTCTTCTTCTACTTCTTTTTCTTCTTCTTCCTCCTCCTCCTCCTCCTCCTCCTCCTCTTCCTCTTTCTCTTCCTGTTTCTCTCCTTCTCCTTCTCCTTCTTCTTGACAGAGTCTTGCTCTGTCATCCAGGCTTGAGTGTAGTGGCACAATTACAGCTCACTGCAACCTCAAACTCCTGGGCTCATGCAATCCTCCCGCCTCAGCCTTCTGAATAGCTGGGACTACAGACTCGTGCCACCATGTCCAGCTAATTTTTTAAACTTTCTTGTAGAGATGGGATCTTCCTATGTTGTCCAGGCTGGTCTTGAACTCCTGGTGTCAAGCGATCCTCCCACCTTAGCCTCCCAGTGTTGGCATTACAGGCATGAGCCACCACACATGGCCCTTGTTTCATTTCTTGCCATGGCTTGTGGCACCACCTGACAGCCTATTTCCTTATTCATTTTTGTTATGGAGACTTCCTGAAAAGAATGTAAGTTCTACAAGGGCAGAAATTTTTATCTGTTTAACTCATTGGTTATCACTTGTGTCTGCAACAGTGCCTGGCTCATGATAGGTACAAATGTTTGTTGAATAAATAAACTATATTTACCAACACCCAGGAGAATGCTTGCACATAGTCAATACTGAATAAATGTCTCCTGAGGAAAATAAATGAGTGTGACACTTTTTCTGGACATTTTGCAAATTCGAAGCGCTGTTATTAACATTCTAAGGTAATATTTTATGGGAATCATGCAAATAATAATAATGATAAATGCTTGACATTTATCCTTGTAATAATGCTACAATTACAAAAAATCATGAACCCATTTTATAGATGAGAAAGCACAGAGACTGTGAGTTTTATAACTTGTCCAAAGCAAGGATTTGCACTACATTTTAGGGTCATGGACAAAGATGTAACAGCAAGGGACACTGAACAAGGATGTTCATGGCGGGGATACAGGACAGAATACTTGGTAGGCAATATAGCTCAGGCAAGGAGACCCTTTGGTATATTGAACCCCATAACTCTAGAGACTTAGGGTGCCATTGATTCAGAGAGAGAGAATGTTGGCAGAGGTGGGGTATTGGAAGAATGTGGGATGTAGGTTGGGTTGGGACATCTGAGGCAACCATAACAGTGTGAGAATGAACCATTCTGAGGATCCAGTGTTAGCTGTGGTGAGTCACAGAGGTACATAGAATGTTGTCAGGGCAGAAGATTGTGGGCATAAGATAATATTTTCAGGATGAACTATCATGGGAGTCTAGAGCCTTCTGGAGTGCAAAAAATAGAAGGTCTAGGATACTGGCATTGAATAAATACTTGAAGAGTTAGAGGATGTTGTCAAAGATGGTCCATTTATAGGACATATATTGTTGATGGGCTGACGGAAATATTTAAGAATGTGCCACAGACAGAACATTCAGGTGGTGATGTGGGCTCACAGAAGCCATGCTGATGCAGTTGAGAGACCTGGGCCATTGTCTGGGTTGGGACATTCAGGTTGTTGAGATGTTTCTAGGATGCAACATCTGGGAGACTGCAAGCCTGGCAGTGCCTGAATGCTTCTGAAACATGGAATGTCAACTGGGATTGAGCATTTTTCAGGACATGGATCACTGGTTCAAATGGAACACTGGGAATAGGGAGCAGAGAAGGGCTAAGCAGACAATATGAGGAAGTCATGGTGAAAGGATGGAAGCTGGTATATTTCACAACTTTTATTGTGGGCCCTTCAACCATTTTTGCTGCTGGGTTTCATATTTTCGGATTGTTTCACGGATCCACAGGACGTATCTTGAGACACGGGTGTAGACACCAGGCCGGTCAGGCTGCCCACATGGGAAGTCTCCCCAGGAGATGATGCCATACAGTGTTCTGTTACAGACCAGGGGGCCCCCAGAGTCACCCTGAGTTGGGGAAAGAAAGAGAGAGAGAGAGAGAGGTGGGTCCTTGCTGGGGCTAAACAAAGCAGGGACAGGGAGATGTGGGGAGAGAGTGAAAGAGGAGAGAGACACACACAGAGAAGGAGACTCAGAGAGGCAGAGTCAGACACACACAGTGTGAGAGAAAGCAATGAAGACAGTGAGAAACAGACAAGAAGACAAACACAGAGGGACAGACAGCAAGAGACAGAAATAGGGACAGAAAGACAGAGATAGGCACAGAGAAAGAGAGACACAGAGAAATTTCTGTGTCTTTCTCTGTTCCACAGTTTCATTAAAATGGTAACAACTTACTTCATACCCATTTTTGTTTCCCTGGTACTAAATCCCACCTTGCACCCCCTGCCCCACACCTGCTGACCCTGTTCCTACTTTAAGACTCCTTTGTGCCTCTCACTATTGAGGGAACGCATCCACATCTGGGCAGGGTATGCAATACACGTGTACATCTATTTCTCTTCCTGAGCCCAAGGCAGATATCACTAGCGGATCAAGGCACATATCATTAATATAATATCATACTCTTTCTCACTGAATCAAATCTCAACTTCTTTATTGGATGCAGGTTTTTTTTTTTTTTTTTTGCTCATGTAGTATCCATTTCCTCTTATTTAAAAAAAATTAAACATTCATTTTTAACTTTTTATTTATTTATTTATTTGAGGCAGTGTCTTGCTCTATTTATTTCTTTTTGTTTTTGAGACAGGGGCTTGCTTGATCACCCAGGCTGGAGTGCAGTGGCATGATCTTACCTCACTGCAGCCTTGAGCTCCTGGGTTCAAGTAGTCCTTCTGCCTCAGCCTCCCAAGTAGCTAGGACTACAGGTGTATACCACCACACCTGGCTAATTAAAATTTTTTTTTTCTTTTTGTAGAGACAGAGTCTCACTATGTTGCCCAGGCTGGTCTCAAACTCCTGGGCTCAAGTAATCCTCCCACCTCAGCCTCCCAAAGTGCTGGGATTACAGGCATGAACTACTGTACTTGGCCATTTCCCCTTATTTTGGTAACAGCCACTCCTGATTTTTTCATTTGGGGAACTGCCCTTCTCCACTCCCAGTCCATACCATTTGTCCCTGCCCCTCTCCAGCACCCACAGTTAACTATGTGACTCAGGCTTGGCCCATCAGAGAATCCCACAGCTCTGATGGACTTATGGCTCAGGACACATGACTTAGGTCCGCCTAGTGAGAATCATGCTCAAAACTTTTATGTGAACTATTGGAAAAGAGAGATTCTCTTTCTAATAGGGTTGCCTAGGGGGTAGGATGTAAGCTCAAAGCTGCTGGGGCCGTCTTGTCATGGGAAGAACCTAACTGAGAATGAAGCCAAAAGAGAATAAAGAAAAGCTGAGAGTTAAAAGAAAGACGGAATTCCAAACACACAATTTGCATACCTGGATCCATCTGTGCCTAAAGTCAGACACCCTGGATTTTCAGTTACAAAAGCCAGCATTTTGTTTAAGCCAGTTTGAGTTGGTTGTCTGTCACTCACAATTGAAAGAATACCAACTTTTATGCATGTCAACACAGGGATCTGGGCAGCCACTCAGTCAAAGCTGGGGCTTATGATGAATTATTCCTGCCATCCCTGGGTGCCTCTTTTTGTCTTGACCTCCTATGTGAGGGGACATTGTACCTTATAAAGACTGGTTCCCCCTAATGCTGGAAACAAAGCTTTTTCCCCAGCATCTGTCACTTCCATTCTGGCTTTCTATCCTGTCCTAGGCACCCACCAGCCTCCTGGCCTCACCTCACAGGAGTCTTTGCCACCCTCTTTGGTGCCAGCACACAACATGTTGTCAGTGATCTTTCCTGGGTAGACTTGACGACACTCCTCATCTGAGCGAAGCTGGATGTTGGCACATTGTAGAGTTTTGGGGTAATTCACTGGGGAGAAGAAAGAGAAGGTCTAAGATATCCAACCTGGATAGGATATGGGATGAAGGTTAAATAGGCAAGTTGAATGGGTAAAGAGTAGGTAGAAAATTGAGACGGGAAGAGAAAGATGGGAGAAGAGATGAGCATCTATCTGGGTAAAGCAACAGAAGTGACAGAAATATGGAGGGACATGGGAGAGAGGCAAAGGGAGAGATGAGGAGAAAAGTGGAAGGAAGGACAGGGAGAGAAGGGACAAGAGAATGGGAGGTTGATAAGGAGAGTGGTGGAGCCAGTGGTGGGGACAGAAAGTTGGAGAGAGGGAGTTGGAACAGGGAGATGGTCAGAAATAGAGAACTAAAGATGGGAAAGGTAGGAACAGGGATGGGAAGAGTTATGGAAGAGTTGGATAGAATGGTAGAAAGACAGACGAGGCATGTTGAGGAGAAAGATACAAACATGAGTCTGGGAGAGAGTCAGGGATTGCTAAGGAGATGCAAAGAGCTCTTGTTGGTATATACATCAACTTTATACTCACATACACAATGTATTATACTTAATAAGTAATGATATATAATTATTAAATTGAATTATTAGAAATTTCATTAATAAGCATATTTAACATATTAAACATTTTATAAATTATAGAAATATAAAAATTTTATATGTATGATTTATATATTATAAATGAGAAAATTCATTTATA
>NW_012115710.1:2872653-2887653 GCF_000951035.1 Colobus angolensis palliatus | reverse complement strand
TTCTGTCTTTGAGTCCTAGGGTTCTCTGCCGTGAAATTGGAGTAATTACAGTGCACCTACCTCTCGCCAGGTTGTTGAGGACTCCACAAGGCGTAGCATGTGGATCTCCTAGCCTAGGGTGTGGCACTCAGGAGAGGCACGGGCATGAATCCAGGGAGTGTCGCCAGAGGAGAAAAGCCACCCCACCTTCAGGCCAAGGATGGTGCCAGGTGCCAGGCACCCACAGACCCCTCCTTTTTCAGGTCTTGGCTCAACGGTCAAGCCCTTTGGGAAGGCCTCTGGTCGGGGAGCCGCCATTACATCTCTAGGCCCCTGGCTTGGCTCCTTGAAGTCTTCACCTCATGTCAAGATAATTATTAACTAATTATTTGGATAATTGTTTGAATAACATCTGCGTCTGTCCCCGCTAGACTCCAGGTGCTGAGAGCAGGGACTGTGTCTCTGCTTGTACAGCACCCAGCACAGTGGCTGGTGTTTAATAGTTGTTTGTTGAATGACTAAATGATGCATGAATGGGGTTTCCAGAGGAACTGCCTACAACGGCAGGGAAAGATGGGAAAGATCCATACGGGTCTTAAGGACTACCAATTTGGGGCGAAGTCACATAGGTTTGGGGTCAACCCAAGGATGAAAAGAAGAACAATCTGGAAGGTTCTGGAAGGGACTGAGTATGAAGACAGAATACTAGAGGCCGGGCTCCGTGGCCATGCCTGTAATCCCAGCACTTTGGGAGGCTGAGGCGGGCCACTTGAGGTCAGAAGTTCAAGACCAGCCTAACCAACAGGGCAAAACCCCGTCTCGGCTGAAAATACAAAAATTAGTTGGGCATGGTGGCGGGGGCCTGTAATCCAGCTACTCGGGAAGCTGAGGCAGGAGAATCGCTTCAACCCGGGAGGTGGAGGTTTCAGTAAGCCGAGATCGTGCTACTGCATTCCAGCCTGGGCGATAGAGCAAGGTTCCGTTTCAAAAAAAAAAGAAAGAAAGAAAGAAAAGAAAAAAAAAGAGACTACTACTAATAAGGTAATAACGGCTAAGTGGCTAACTTTCAAGTCCCTTCTATCTGCGACATATTGCATGTTCGACGCATTACCTCGTTTCAATAGTCACAGTGACCTTCTGCGGTAAGCACTTATAGATTGAGCCCATTTTCCAGATGAAGACAATTTAGGCACAAAGCAGCTGCTAGGCTACTGGCTCAAAGCGGCAGCGTCAGGACACGAACCTGTGTCCTTCAGCTTTCCAGAGAGGACAGGAAGCCCTGAACGGGGGAAGAGGCTGCTGAGAGGGTATTTTGGGAGGTGAGGGGTCTGGGGTCAGAGGGCCGACCTCAGCCGGGAAACCAGGTCACCCAGGGACAGGCAGGAAGAGCTCTGGGCTGTCCCCACGGGACCCGAGTCCGAGTGGGTGGGGGGCGGAGCTTGCGGCTTCCACGCCCCCTCCCCCTTCGGCCTGACCCCTCCTACCATTGTCCCGAGTGGCCGCCGCGCCTCCACCCCCGCGCATTCTTACCTCCTGACAAAGCCACGGTCAGGGAGGCGATCACTAGGGCCAGGGGCCACATGGCTCCGGGATCGGGAGGGCAGGGTGGGCAGGGCCTGAGGAGAAGGTGAAGGGGGTGTGAGGGCGTGCCCGGAACCTCTGCGTCTGAAACCTTTCGGCTCCTAAATCTCTCCTCCCCTCATTCACTCTTGACAGCTCTGACCCTGGAATCTGCCCCCCACTCCCAATTCCATCCTTGGAAGGGGTGGAGTAGTGAGGTGGGAGGAGCAGTGTACAACCCCCTGGGGCTCCGGCGTGCAGCCCCTCACCCCTGGAAGCCGTCCCTTCCCCCCTGCCCTCTGGCAAGCTGGGTGGTCGGTGCACTCTCGCCCTTTTCCTCCAGAGTCAGCCTTCCACTCTACCCCTCTAGGTCTGTCCCCACGCTTGGTATTAGCCCAAGTTCTTATCTGTCCTCTCCCTTCGCCTCTCTCCGTCTCTGCAGGTTTCTCTCTAGATCCGAGACTCTAGCTTCACTCTCCCTCTCCCTGACTCAGCTGCCCTTCTGCTTTCCCCATCTCTTCTATCCCCTCCTCTCTCCCCTTCCTGCCCTCCTCCGCTCCCCGCCCCGCCCCAGGCAGACCCTACCTGAGTGAGGGGCCCGCCAGGAGTGTCAGCCGTCAGCTGCCTAGAACTTCAGCCCCGACCCATGGCTTTTAACCCCTGAACTCCCTCCCCCAGCTCACTCAGCATTTCCTGGTCCCTGGCCTCCCCCTCTCCACCCCCAGTGGCTCAGCGGGCTGTCTCCAGGCACCCCCCAGCCTGGGCTTGGCCCTCTGCTTGGGGCGGAGCTTCCAGGACGTGCTGGGACCTAGATCTGACCCCGCCCAAGCCAGAGTTGAACCCACTGTGAACTTTCAGGCATCAGGACCCAACAAGGGTAAGGGGAAAGCCCATTTCCTTCCCCCTGCCCCACCAAGTTCCATGCCCATCCCTAACTTCAACCCATTCTGCACCCGGTTTTCTAACCTCTTCTCCAACCCCATTCATAATTCTTAATAGGCAGTCAGCCCCCAGATGGCCATGTTCTACCGGATTCCCACTTCTCTATACATCCCTAACCATACCCGGTACTCCAGCCTGTTCCTCAACCCCAGTCCCATCTCCAACCTCATCTCAGGTTTAGCTCTCAACACATCTAGCTTCCAATTCCCAGTCTCATCTCAATCCTTTTTCTTTTGAAAGGCACAAGGACACCCACAATTATCCCATCATCCTTTCCTCCCTGCTCCCGCCAACCATCGGACACAAGAAGAAAATCATCAGCTGGGTGGGTAGAAAGTCAACTGCCCTTGGATTTGGATGGGGGCAGAGATAGGACCTGAGAAAGCAACATTTTCCAGAAATGGCCTTTTAGGAACAGGGCCGGAGGGGGTGAGGGAGTCACGGGATGTAGGTGGAGAGGAAAAAGCAGGAGTCGGGATGTAGGTGGAGAAGAAAAAGCAGGAGTGGGAAAACTCTGAAGATGTAGATTGGGGGTGGGGGAGAGGAAGGAGGAAGGGCTGGTGTTTTGGGAATGAGTAGGTGTCTCCAGGAACTATGACTGGGTGGAGCCCTGAGTTAATCCTAGGGGGTGGAGGGCACAGGATTAGGGATTAAGAAGGACTGAGGTGGGGTCAGAGTTTGGAAGAAAGCCAGGGATGTGGACCAGATGAAGTCTGCAAAGAGTGAGAGAGTGGAGGTGTCACAACGAGGATAAGGAATAGAGATGGTTGGGGCTAGGGCTCACATGGAAACTCGTACAGTCCTTATTGATGGAGTTCAGGTTTGGATGTGGAGATCAAATCTAGTGTCAAAGGGTAACTTTTAAAACATGGTCTTACCATGACTCTCTGACATATATGAAATGAGCATATGTCAAAGATTGTGTCTTGACTCATTAATAAATGGCAGAGCCAGTAAGAGAGCCATATGCTCACAGACAACAAGGAATGCTGAAATGCATTTACAAATAGATGCAAAACTGGCTATTCCACACTGGGAGGAGTAGGGAAATCCATTGTACTTCCACCTGGCAAAATTCATTTAAACAGTTATGGACAAGAATTATTTGCACTGCTCTCAGATATCTACAATTTAGAGCCATAAAGTAGTTTAAAGACAGTAAAGGGTACAGAGACCTCATAAAATCAGATAACCCATTTAACTTTGCATTGGGGACACCTCAATGTCCAATGTTGGGTCCATTTCAAAGTCTTTTGCTGAGAAGAAAAATATGGCTTAATATAGGAAATGAGTACAGTTTGTGGTTAGCTTAAGGATGGGCCCGATGACAGCACTGGGAATGCCATGAGTTTGGGGAGGTGAATGAAAATTGGATGAGGATGGGTATAGAGTTGGATGTAGTAGTTGTGTTGGTTTTGGGATAGGATTAGATTGTAAGATGGGAGGTATCTAGGGATAATTTGGTGATGGGGTACTGTTGGGTTGGGGCTGAAGATGGAACCAAGATTGAGGTTTTGGATGGGGAAATGTTGAGATGTGGTTGAGCTGGGGTTGTGGGTTGACACTGGTGATGAGGACTAGCCATGAGGTTGAGTGTCTATGATGCAGTAGGTTTTGGGGGGTGAGCTGGGTCATACCCCACCTCTCAAGGTGAAAGAAAAGTCATCTTCTTTCTCCACCCTGGACTTCTCCCACCTCGCAGGGTGGAGTCTGAGTTCACTTTTTGAGTGGAGTTGTGTTCAGGTGGTGTGGCTGGAGGGAGGAGGCCAGGTTAAATGAGGCAACCAGCTTGTGTGGGAAATCGGGGTACCTGTGCCCTCTTGTGACCTGGGTCCATGCTTCCAGGGAAGCCTTTCTCACTTGAGAAGGGCTGGAGCCTGGAGTGAGGGTGGTTGGCCTTGTCATTTGCTGAGGGGTGAGTGCCAGGTCAAATTGATGTTAGGGGTTATGACTGGCTGAACATGGGATGGGTAGCTCTGGTTGAAGTGAGGTCATGGGCCCACCAAGGGCTGGGCACCTTCCACCCCCTCACTTGATGAACAAACCCACGGCTGAAAGTCACACACAAACTGGACCAAATCCAAGTGCACTTCTGTCACAGGCGCAGGTCTTTCCTCCACCACAGAGAGTTGGGCTGGAGAATGAAGAAAGGATCTGAAAAAGATATGGTGTTCCTAGTGGTTCTGACCTCAGACTCTGGAGCTAGACTTCGTGAGTTCAGGTGATGTGACCGCTCTGTGCCTCAGCATCCCCATTTGTAAAATGGCACAATCAATAGCACCTGCCTTATGGAGAAGGGTTAAATGGATTAATACATGAAAATGCTTCGAAGAGAGTGTGGCATGGACCAAGGGCCACCATGCTCTTGTTAAATAAGTAAAGCTTAAGATGGAGGCATCCGACGGTTCCGGCAGGCCCCTCCCTAACTTGGCTTCAAAATGGGATTCTTTGTCAAGCAGGAACTGGAACTTCTGGTTGGAAGTGCTAGCTGGGATGAGAAAGTAGGCCCCACACCCAGGCCCAGAGGAGGGGCCCCAACGCAAACATGAAGGGAGGGGAAGACTGAGAGACACAAAGGGCCAAATACACACAGACAGAAAGATGGGGCAGGTGGGAGAGAACAGAGAGAAAATGCAGAGAAGGACAGAGGCACAGAGGTAGAAAGAGAGAGATGCCCAGTGAGAAGCAGAATCTTGGTGAGAAAGAGGCATAGAGAGTTGAGAAACATGGATTCTTCTTTAGAGCTGGATCCGTGTTATTCAGGATGTGGCTCCAGTCATCATGCATCCCATGCATCAATAACACATCACTTTCATCCATCAGAATAGCAAAAATTAGAAAGGTCAGTCTTGCCACCTACCTGAGTGCCCACATCCTCTCTCTCCTCTCCCATTTCTCTAGGTGAACAGTCTGCACCTGCAACTAAGATAGACGCCTCCACTGGTACTGGTATCCTGTTCCCCTCTTGCCTTCTGGAGGGCATTGCTTCAGCCAGCAGTTCTCTGTTCTCTTTCCTGCAACATGTTTTTCTTCTTCTCCAAGGAGCAGCCCCACTAGCATGCAAATATACTACAGTTTCCCCCATCTCTCATTAAAATTTGAAAACCAACCAACAAAAACTTTCTCCCCACTTTCATGTTCTTCAGCTCCTGGTCCGTTTTCTGCTCCGTACAACTGCAATCCTTCCCTAAAAAGCTGGCTAAGCTCACTGCCTGCAATTCTTGTCCTCCCATCCTCCCTGGAGCCCACACTATGAAGGCTTTCTCTCCCGCTGCTGCACCAACCATGCCCCTTTTTAGGACAACAGTGACCTCCATGGTGCTGAATCCAAGGGCCATCTCTTCAGGGTTTATCTTACTTGAGTTATCAGCAGCATTTAACAAGTGGACTACTCCCTGTTTCTTTTCTTGGCTTCTGGGACACTATGCTCTCCTGGTTTTCCTCATCACTCACTGGTTGATTCTCATCTGTGTCTGGAGATGGTTTCTTCCTGTCTCCCCAATCTCTACATGGTGGAGCACCTCAGGCTTCGGTCCTTGGCCTTCTTCTCTCCTCTGTCTATATTCACTCCCTTGGTGATCTCATCTGGTCTCGTGGCTTTAAATACCATCTACATGCTGACGACTCCCAAATTTATGTCTCCAGCCAGGTCTGACTCTCAAACTCTCCTCTTAACATCCAGCTGCCTACTCAACATCTCCATGTTCAAAACCAACTCCTGTTCTCTGCCCTTCCCATGTTCCAAACATACTTCTCTTGTGGTCTTGGGTTTCTCAGTGGATGTTCACACCATCCTTTTCATTACCTGGTCAATACTTCAGTCTCGCCCTTGAATCCCTTTTCTCACACCATACATACATTTTGTTACCAAATTCCATCAGTTCTACCTTCAGGGTGGATCCAGAATCTGACCGTTTCTTACCACCTTCCATCCTGGCTACCCTCGTCCCACCCAGCCTGCATCATCTCTCACCTGGATTACTGCGAGTTTCCTATCTGATCTCTTTGCTTCTGTCCCTGTCCTCCTACACTCTAATTGTAATGCAGCTACCAGAATGACCTTTTAGAATGTAAGTCAGAGCAGGTCACTTTTCTCAAAACCCTGCAGCAGCGTCCACTGCACTCCAAGTGAAAGTAGCATTTCCTTATGGTTGGCATATAAGACCCAAGACCAACTGGCCTCTGATCCACCTCTGATGTCATCTTCTACCATCTTCTCTTCTCTTGTCCCTCTAATGCCAGGCATGCTTCCATCTTAGGGCTTTTGTACCTGAAACCCTCTTCCCCCAGATGTCTGCATGGTCCCCTGTATTCTTGTCATCTTCTTCATGAAGGCCTTCTTGAACACTGTACTTGGGAGTCTGCAGGACAGGTTCAGTGATTCACTAGAAGGACTCATAAAATTCAGAAAAGTTGTTATAGTTTTGATTTCTTACAGTGAAAAGATACAGATTAAAATGGGCAAAGAAAAAAGGTGCATCGGGTAGAGTCCAGGAGAGACCAGGCATTAACCTCCACCTGTCTTCTCCCAGTGGAGTTTGTGGACCATGCATAATTCCCCCAGCAATAATGTATGACAACATGCTGGAGCATCACCAGCCAGGGAAGCTCACCCAAGCCTTGGTATCCAGGGTTTATATTGGGGGTTAGTCATATCGACATGACTGCCCACTTGTGTGGCTGACCTTAGCTCCAGATCCTCTAGAGGTCAAATTGACACAACATGTCTCTAGGTCCCTACCATAAGTCACATTGTTATCATAGATTATCTGGCATGGCTCAGGCCCCAGATAGACAAAGATTCTGTTACTCGGCAGGATATTCCAAGACCGTAGAAGCTATCTCCCAGAAGCCAGGCAAGGGACAAAAGTTTCATTTCTTTTCTTATAGTGTCCTTGTCTGAGTTTGTGGAGTATGCAGGATTCGTTGTAGTGTGCAAGATTTGGATAGTCCAAGCCTGCTGGGTTGAACAACCACCCAACATAAAATTGCAACTCGCCTCTGATATTCTCTATCCTGTTACTCTGCTTTATTTTCCTCTATGGCATTTACTCCCATCTGTCAGACCTTATGTTTTACTTATTCATTTGTTTCTGCCTGCCTCCCCTCTAGAATGCGAACTCCCTGAGTGAAGAAATGTTTAAATATTTTGCTTCTAGAACAATACCTGGTACACAACCAGATTTAATGAATATTTGCTGAATAAATAAATGAACTATAGGAATTAAATATTTACTGGATGAATAAATATGTGGTACAGGCAGAGAAAATGGGGGTCGTGACCAACTCAGTTTACCACTGGAGGCTATATGAGCAAACAGAAAACTGTTCTCATGAAAGCAGGATGTTGGAAAACTGACAACTGCAACTGCCACCAGAAAAGGTGCTGAGGGCAGTCATGTCTCAAGCACACTGTTCCTCGTGATTATCCAAAGGAACATCTGAAGCCTGTTGTACAAAGAAAGCAATTATGTGTACCTGTGATAAATCAAGCAGCTGACCAACCGTTACTGCTCCCTCCCTGCTCTTTCTACCTAATATAAATGAAGGGCTGTAGAAGCTCAAGGCTGCCTTTGCTCACCAGAAGCAAGGAGCCCTCTGACTCCTTCTTTCAAAACAGATCTCTTGTCTTTGTCTTTATTTCTGCGTTCGTCCCCCTTTGTTCACTTCCGTAGGAACCGTCAATGGCAAATATGGATATTGTTGAAGGTGTGGAAAGGGAAAAAATCCTTCTTTACTGAATGAATAAATATGGATATTGTTGAAGGCATGGAGAGGGAAGAACCCTAATTTTTGTTTTGTTTTGTTTTATTTTGAGATGGGGTCTCTCTCTGTTGCCCAGGCTGGAGTGCAGTGGCCGAATCTCGGCTCACTATAACCTTAGCCTCTCGGGTTTAAGCAATTCTCCTGCCTCAGCCTCCTGAGTAATTGGGACTACAGGCACCCACCACCACGTCCGGTAATTTTTTGTATTTTTAGTGCAGATGGGGTTTCACCGTGTTAGCCAGGATGGTCTCGATCTCCTGACCTCGTGATCCTCCTGCCTTGGCCTCCCAAAGTGCTGGGATTACAGGCATGAGCCACCGCACCTGGTCAAACACTTATTTTTTAGACAAAAACTTGCCAGTATTCGGTGAAATTGATTAATAATAGGCCTTTAGGCCCCTTGGTCCCACCCCTGTGTGAATGGTCAAGAGGAGTCTTATATAGATGTATAAGTGGCACACTCAAAGTGAAGGGAACCTAGGTGTTCATCATCGGAGGACCGGGCTACTAAACATGGTGGATGTATACTATGCAGTGGCGCTTCTCAAATCCTAACATGCACTGAAGCCCTGGCAATCTTGTTATACATAATGCAGATTCTGATTCAGTTGGTCTGGGTGAGATCTAAGACTCCAGTTCTAATAAGCTCCAGGTGATTCAGAAGCTGCTATTTTCTGCACCACGCTAGGTGAAACAAGGGTGAAAACTAGAGTAGTGCTGTTCAATGGGACTTTCAGTGATGATGGAAATAATTCTATCTATAATATATCTATGCTGTCTGATATGGCAGCACTAGCCACATATAGTTATTGAAATGTTGTGAGTATGACTAAGGAATGGAATTTTAAGGTGTATCCAATTTTAATTAATTTTAATCAAAAATTAAATGGCCACACCATTTGTGGCTAATGGCAACCATATTGGACAACCTATGTCTAGAAGACTCTGGGGCAGTTAGAAGCAATGAACTAGATGAGCAAACAATGACGCAGATAGATGGTTACAAGATTATTTGACAAAATCAGATGACCTATTTAATAATACAACCTGACTCCTCACCTACACTTGCCTTCCTTCACACACTATTTAATTGAATGTAAAATACTGTTGATTATATTTGCACTGTTATTTTGTGGACCACTCAGAAAGAAAAAGAAGTTGTCAATTAAATTATGACATGTAAGACATCACACTGAATTAAGATGTAAGATGCCTCCTAATTTCAGAGATGTTAAAAATATGAAAAGAATGTGTCTTTAAATCAATGAAATATGGTGCTCCACCACCACAACTGGAACTTTGAGTTGCAAATAAGATTAAAGTAATCTTTCAACTATTTTTACTTAGCTTTATAGAAGGATGCAGGGTGAGAATTACAGTGTGAGTTATATCATGTCACTGGGGGCCCAAATCTACTCAAGTACACAGCTTCTTTTGTCTCCTTTTTCCTATAGGGCTTGTATGACTGCTATGTATTAAACCCACAGTGTGTGTTTATCACCTTGACACAGAAGGTGCAACCTCCACAAACTCAGACAAGGACACTATAAGAAAAGAAAACTATAGGCCAATATCTCTGATGAATATAGATGCAAAAATCCTCAACAAAACACTAGCAAACTAAATTCAGTAGCATATTAAAAACATCATACACCATGATCAAGTGGGATTTATCCCTGGGATATAAGGATGGTTCAACATGCACAAATCACTAAGTGTGATATACCTCAACAGAATGAAGGATAAAAATTATATGATCTTAATAGGCACAGAAAAATCATTTGGCAAAATGCCACATCATTTCATGATAAAGACAGTCAACAAATTAGGTATAGAGAGAATGTACCTCACACAATAGAGGCCATATATGACAAGTCCATAGCTAACATCATACCCAAGGGTGAAAACTTGAAAGCTTTTCCTCTAAGATCAGGAGCAAGACAAGGATGCCCACTCTAGCCATTTGTATTTAACATTAGCACTAGAGGCCGGGCGCGGTGGCTCAAGCCTGTAATCCCAGCACTTTGGGAGGCCGAGATGGGCGGATCACGAGGTCAGGAGATCGAGACCATCCTGGCTAACACGGTGAAACCCCGTCTCTACTAAAAAATACAAAAAAAAGCCGGGCGAGGTGGCAGGCGCCTGTAGTCCCAGCTACTCGGGAGGCTGAGGCAGGAGAATGGCGTAAACCCAGGAGGCGGAGCTTGCAGTGAGCTGAGATCCGGCCACTGCACTCCAGCCGCCTGGGTGACAGAGCGAGACTCCGTCTCAAAAAAAAAAAAAAAAAAAAACATTAGCACTAGAAGTTCTAGCCATAGTAATTAGGCATGAAAAAGAATAAAAGGTATTCAGATCAGAAGGAAAGAGTAAAATTATCTGTTTGCAGATGACACATCTTATATGTAGAAAACCCTGAAGAGTCCACCAAAATCTGTTAGAACTAATAAATGAATTCAGTAAAGTTGTGAGATACAAAATGTGGTTGTGTTTCTACATCCTAACAATGAATTATCAGAAAAAAATTGAGAAAGCAACTCAATTTACAACGGCATCAGAAACAATAAAATGCTTAAAAATAAACTTAACCAAGGAAGTAAATAATCTGTACACTGAAAACTATAAAACATTGATGAAAAAAATTGAAGACAACATAAAGAAATGGAAAGATATCCCATATTTGTGAATTGGAAGAATTAATATTGTTAAAATGTCAATACTAACCAAAGCTATCTACATTTTCATTGCAATCCCTATCAAAATTCTAATGGCATTTTTTTCCACAGAAGTAGAAAAAATAATCATAAATATGGAACCACGAAAGACCCTGCAATCTTGAGCAAGAAGAACAAAGCCGGAGACATCATACTGTCTGATTTCAAAACATACTACAAAGCTATAGTAACCAAAACAGCATGGTACTGGCACAAAAACAGGCATCTAATCAATGGAACAGAACAGAGAGCTCAGAAATAAATCCACACATTTACCGCCAACTGATCTTTAACCGAAAGGAAAAGGATATTCTCTTTAACAAAAGCTGTTGGAAAAACTGGATACCTACAAGGAGAAGAACCAAATTGGACTCCTATCTCATGCCGTGTATAAAAATCAACTCAAAATGGGTTAAGGATTTAAACATAAGACTTGAAACTGTAAAATGACAAGAAGAAGACCTGGAGAAAAAACTTCTTGACATTTGTCTGGGCAATGATATTTTAGATATAAAATATATAAATATCTAATATTTAAAATATCTAAATAATAAAATATATCAAAGCACAGATAATAAAAGTAAAAATAAACAAATGGGATTGTATCAAATGTAAAAGTTTCTGTGCACCAAAGGAAACAACCAACAGATAATGATCAACAGAGTGAAAAGACAACCTACCGAATGGGAGGAAATATTTGCAAATGATGTATCTTGATAAAGGGTCAATATCTAAGATATATAATGAATGCAAAAACTCAACAGCAAGAAAACAAATAACTCAATTAAAAAATGGACAAAGGGCTGGGTGCAGTGGCTCATGCCTGAAATCCCAGCACTTTGGCAGGCTGAGGTGGGTGGATCACCTGAGGTCAGGAATTTGAGACCAGCCTGGCCAACATGATGATACCCTCTCTCTACTAAAAATACAATAGTTAGCTGGGCGTGGTGGCAGATGCCTGTAATCCCAGCTGCTTGGGAGGCTGAGGCAGGAGAATCACTTGAACCCAGGAGGTGGAGGTTGCAGTGAACTGAGATCGCACCACTGCACTCCAGCCTGGGTGACACCGCAAGACTCCGTCTCAGGGGAAAAAAAAAAAAAGGGCAAAGGACCTGAATAGACATTTCTCCAAAGAAGACATATAAGGGATCAAGTATATGAAAAGGTGCTCACTATCACTAATCATCAGGGAAACACAAATTAAAATCACAGTAAGATATCACCTCCCACATTTTGGAATGACTAGTATAGAAAGGGCAAACAATAACAACCTTGGCAAGGATGTTGGGGGAGAAAAAGTGAATCCTTGTACCCTGTTGGTGGGAATGTAATTTGGTGCAAAGAAATGAAATTGGTATCTCAAAGTAATATCTGCACACCCATGTTCGTGGTGGCATTATTCATAATGATCAGGATATGAAAACAACCTACATGTCTGTTGATGGATGAATGGATAAAGGAAATGTAGTATATTAATATCAGTATAATTTAATATTATTCTACCTTATAAAAGAAAGAAATCCTGTCATTTGTGACAACACGGATGGACCAGGAGGACACTGTGTTAAGTGAAATAGGTCAGACACAGAACGACAAATACTGCATGATGTCACTTATATGTGAAATCACATATAATTATATTTTCACTTATATGTGAAATCACATATAATTTCACAATTATATGTGAAATCTAAAAAACTCAAACTCTTAGAAGAAGAGAGTAGAATGGTGGCTACCAGAAGCTGGAGGAAGGGGTGGGAGGATGAGGAAAAAGGAGGCAGCCTCTACTTCCCACCAATCTTTCGTGCATGTCCCAAACCTGCCACCTTTGGGTTCCCCAATACTGTGCTGTCCCCATAGAACATAAGGTGAGTACAACATTCTATTTTATCTGTACTCTGTAGTGTCCAAGCACAGAACTCTGAGAAGACAGACACTGAGATCATTAGGTCATTCCCAGGCAGACCCATCCAAGGGTGCCTGGTAAAGGTTTAGCAATGACCGTCCGGCAAAGCCCTATCTCTAGTGTTTTTCAATTTCAGTGCAGTAAATACTTCTACTTTGGCTATTGTCAAGCTACTGGTGCATACAGAGTTGGGGAGCTAGAAAGAGATGTACAGAAGCTCATTGTTACAGACGTAGTACAAGAGACATACCTCACTCCCAAGCATAGGTATTCATTGAAATAATTAGCAACAGTTGAGTTTTGAGTATTTACTGACAATTTTTAAAATCAATTATATAATTATAAGCTTATGTAATTTAATTTTTAATAATGGCTGCATTTAGCAACCAGCTCTCGAAATTCCTGAAAATTTGCCGGTAGACTCCTGCGAGCATGTATGAGCTGGCCCTGGCACACACTGGGCCTGCCGCCCAGCCCACGTTTATTGACTTCGTTACTCATAGGGACTCTGCTTTATTTTAAAATTATGTTTATGGCTTCTTGTCTGTCATCTCCTGCTAGAATATAAGCTCTGTGAGGGCAGGGATTCTGCCTGGCTTGCTCACAGCGCTTCCTCCAGCACCCAGAACAATACCAGGTGCATAGCAAGTGCCCAATAAATAGACCAATGCCTGGCACGTAGTAGGTACTCAATAGCTGTTGATGAGTGAAAGTAAGAAAGAGAATGAGATTCCTAACACAATGATTTCATGTAAATTAGAAACAACACTGTGACACTGCATGGTTTTCCAAGGATGCAGGGCATTCAAAGTCGTTTGTGTCGGTGCCTGTGGGAAGGGAGGGGAGCACAGCCAGAGATGAAGAGTGGAAATAAATTAATAAAACGAGAGAAAGGCTTTGCCTGGACAGGAACTGAAGCCTGTGATTAACTCAACTCTCCTCACCTGAGATCTGATTAGGAAAACGAGGACATCTTCATTTGCATAGAATTTTCCAGGAAACAAGGCAGTTAGTTCCCTGCCCTGGACCACAGGGGCTCCAGGGAGGAGGCTGGTAGAAGGCAGTCGTGCTCAAGGTCACTCTGCAGGGGCTGAGGTGTTTCTGTCTAGAAACCTGATACAGTGGGGTGGACGGGGGACTCCCAAGGAAAAACATGCAAAGACGGAGGCAGCCACTTGTCAGTACACAGCTCCCGGCTGGGCATGGTGGGGCCACTGTGTACCTGTTTCTTGAAGTAATTAAATGAAATTACTTTTCATTGATGAGGCTGGGTGTGACAGCTCACACCTGCAATCCCGGCACTTTGGGAAACTGAGGGAGGGGGATCGCTTGAGGTCAGGTGTTCGAGACCAACCTGAGCAACACAGGGAAACCTCGTCTAGACAAAAAAATTAAAAAGTATCCGGGCATGGTGACGGGCACCTGTGGTCCCAGCTACCCGGGAGGCTGAGGTAAGACAATCACTGCAGCCCAGGAGGTCGAGGTTGCAGTGAGCCGTGATTGTGTCACGGCACTCCAGCCGGAGACTGAGCAAGACCTTGTCTCAAAATATAAAAAATAAAGAAATGGATGAATTAATACAACTTAGGATGATTCCATTTGTATTGTCATTATTTATTCGGTTTTTAGAGACACTAAGCGTGTTAAAAATTGTCTTCTTTGGAATGCAATGCCGGTTTAAGGTGTCTGTGCTCCTGCCCTGTGTGCCTCTGGTCTTGAGTAGTGATGGTGACACAGCAAGGGTGGGGGCATGGTGGGGAGAAAACGCTTGAAGCAATTGATCTGGGAAAGGAGAGATCAGAGCCAGAGTAAAGATCAGGATGCTGGGGACTGGGGCTCCTGGGTCTGAGGGAGGAGGAGCTGGGCCTGTCCTCCTGGGTCTGAGGGAGGAGGGACTGGGGACTGGGGCTCCTGGGTTTGAGGGAGGAGGGGCTGGGGCGTGGGATGCTGGATCTGAGGGAGGAGGAGCTGGGGCCTGGACTCCTGGGTCTGAGGGAGGAGGGGCTGGGGCCTGGGCTCCTGGGTCTGAGGGAGGAGGGGCTGGGCCTGTACTCCTGGGTCTGAGGGAGGAGGGGCTGGGGCCTGGGCTCCTGGGTCTGAGGGAGGAGGGGCTGGGCCTGGACTCCTGGGTCTGAG
>NW_012115710.1:2870725-2872195 GCF_000951035.1 Colobus angolensis palliatus | reverse complement strand
GGACTCCTGGGTCTGAGGGGGGAGGGGCTGGGGTTAGGACTTCCGGGACTGAGGGAGGAGGGGCTGGGGTCAGGACTCCTGGGACTGAGGGAGGAGGGGCTGGGGCCTGAGTGGAGAGAGGAGGGCCTGGGCAGCTGACGAGGTCCATCCCACCGTGAAGACCATCATTTGTGCCGCATCGTTTCCTCAATCCAGCTTCGGTACTTGCACAGGTTGGTGTAGACACCAGGGTAGCCAGGCAGGGCGCAGCGCTCCATTCCCCAAGACACAAGGCCCTGGAGCTGTCCTCTGCACACCAGGGGTCCCCCAGAATCACCCTGAGGGGGAGGAACAGAGATAGAGACACCGATGGACAGGTGGCTAGAGCCACGGCACAGAGAACCCAAGAAGCAGAGATAGTCAGGGAGACAGGAAGAGACTCTGCGGTGGACAGTTAGGGACACAGCCCTGCCCCAGCTCTGAGGTCTCTGTCCCAGAGGTCAGGGCACTTCCTTCCCTCTCCACTGGGTCTGGCTCTGTCTCTGTGTGCACCTGCCTGTCCCTTGAGTCTCACCCGGCCCCTCTCTGTTCGCTCCATCTGTAGAACACTTGTGTGTCTCTCTTTTTCTATTTCCCCGTCTCTGCCTTTCTCAAGGATGCATTCAGATTTCTAGAAGCCTCAGCACAGCCTTTCCCAGACCCATATGAGCAGATGCCACTCTGCGATCTTTCCCCAACCTGCCTCATCGTACTCCACCAACTACCCTAAGAGGGTTATCCCCGCCTGACAGACGAGGAAACTGAGGCCTGAATGCTTTGAGTCCATTACCCAGGAGGCACAGGGCTAGGAAGCAGGGTAGCCTGGCTATCGGAATCTCTCCGTCCCGGCGGCTCACTCTCTTTTGAAGACCTCGGCAGACTTCCGTGCTCCTGACATCGTCTGCCTAAATCCCAGTCCCACATAATCCCTCCCCCAGCTCCCATCCTGAGCCTTACCTGACAAGAGTCTTTCCCGCCCTGGGGAACTCCTGCACAGACCATGCCAGGCGTGATGGCTTTAGAATAGGCCCTCTGGCACACCTCATCCGGTGAGATGTTGATGTTCACACATTTCAGAGAGGCGGGGTACCTGGCTGGGGGAGCACTGCAGGATTACGACTGGGTCTACCCTCCCATAAGACCCAAGTGTCCAGGCCCCCAGCCCCTCTTCTCTCAGACCTAGGAGTCCAGGCCCAGCCCCTCCTTCCTCAGACCCAGGAGTCCAGACCCCAGTCCCTCCTCCCTCAGACCCAGGGGTCCAGGTCCAGCTCCCTCCTCCCTCAGACCTAGGAGTCCAGGTCCAGCCCCCTCCTCCCTCAGACCCAGGAGCCCAGGGCCAGCTCCCTCCTCCCTCAGACCCAGGAGTCCAGGTCCCTAGCCCCTCCTCCCTCAGACCCAGGAGTCCAGGCCCCCAGCCCCTCCTCCCTCAGACCCAGGAGTCCAGGTCCCCAG
>NW_012115710.1:2850431-2870030 GCF_000951035.1 Colobus angolensis palliatus | reverse complement strand
CCCTCCTCCCTCAGACCCAGGAGTCCAGGTCCCCAGGCCCTCCTCCCTCAGACCCAGGAGTCCAGGTCCAGCCCCCTCCTCCCTCAGACCCAAGAGTCCAGACCTCCAGCCCCTCCTCCTTCAGACCCAGGAGCCCAGGCCCAGCCCCCTGCTTTCCAAGACGCAGGAGTCCTCACCGATGGGACTGGATATAGTTCCCCAGCCTGACACTCGGCAGGAGGTCCCGGAGCTGGCACAGGCCTGGGCGACCTCAATGGGCCTGACTGCCCTCCCGATCCGCGCGGGCTGCTGGAGCCGCAGCAGCATGAGGTCGTTTTCGTGGGTCCGGGAGTTGTAGTCGGGGTGCGTCACCTGGCGAACCACGCGCAGCACCTGCTGGGTGGCCTCCCACCTCCTCAGGTTGTGTTTACCCAGGGCGACCTGAAGGATCCTGGCCACGACCCCCAAGAGAAGTGCTGCTCAGGGTCTGAGCCGGAGACCCCTCCCCACCCTCCGGCCCGACTCCCTGAGGTCTAGCCTGCTTCTCACTAACTGCAGGCCGAGCATTCTTGGCCTCCTGTGCCCTTCCCCATGACCAGGGCATTCTCTCGGCCCAGCCCCAGCTGCCTCTCCTTCCGCTCTTGGGCTGAGCTCCAGCTCCTGGCTTGGGAAGAAGGTGATGATTGGGAGAGCTTGGCTCCGTCCCAGGGTCTGTGCTGGGCTCTGTGCTTTGAGTTCTAAGTGAAACTGCATTATGACTCTAGGCTGTAAATCAGAACTGATATTCTGGAGTAGGCTCCATTCCATTTCTAGTCGGGCCTCTGGGTTCTATACACCTTAAACTTTTGACTCTATGCTAAGATCAGGAATCTAGATCGAACCTGGATTATGACTTGATTTTTTGTTTGTTTGTTTGTTTGTGATGGAGTCTCGCTCTGTCATCTAGCCTGGAGTACGGCGGCACGATCTCAGCTTACTGCGACCTCCAGCTCCTGGTTCAAGTGATTCTCCCGCCTCAGCCACCTCAGCCTCCCGAGTAGCTGGAACTACAGGTGCCCGCCACCACATCCAGCTAATTTTTGTATTTTTTAGTAGAGACGGGGTTTCACCATATTGGCCAGACTGGTCTTGAATTCCCAACCTCAATTGATGCGCCCCCCTCGGCCTCCCAAGTAATGGAATCACAGGCATGAGCCACCGTGCCCGGCTGTGACTTAATTTCTAGAGTCTGATGTTAGGTTTCTGTTTTAGGATAGGCTGAGGGTTTTATTTTGAGCAATGGATTAAGACCTGGGCTATGGGTTCTGGACACACTGATAGCTCCAATTTCTGGGTGGTGCTCTGGGTTCCTTATTAAACTCTGGTTTCTGAGCCGTTCTTAGACAACAGTATGAGCTCTGTGCTCCAGTTGGGGTCAGGGTTCTCAACATTGGTCTGAGCTCTTGATTCTACAGGTCTGTTTCATATTGGATTATAGGGCTCTTGGTTCTGGACTCTGATCTGAGCCCTTGACCTCAGGTTGGGCTCTGGGTTCTAGTTGGAGCTCCAGGTTATGGCCTGGATCCAAGATTCTAGAGTCTGATTTGCATTCTGGCCTTTATATTCTAGACTCTGGCCTGAGCTTTGATCTCTAGGTTCTAGACTGATCTTCTGTTTATGGCATAGACATGGCTTATAGGTATTTTGACTTCTTGGCTGGGGTCTGGGTTGTAAGTTCAGATCTAGAATTTAGGAGGGGTCTGGGTTTTATATGGGGCTTCCGATTAGGATCTCCATTCTGGGATTTATTTATTTATGTATTTATTTATTTATTGAGATGGAGTTTCACTCTTGTTGCTAAGGACGGAGTGCAAAGGTGCGATCTCGGCTCACCGCAACCTCCGCCTCCTGGGTTCAAGTGATTATCCTGCCTCAGCCTACTGAGTAGCTGAGATCACAGGCATGCACCATCACACCTGGCTAATTTTGCATTTTTAGTAGAGACAGGGCTTCTCCATGTTGGTCAGGCTGGTCTTGAACTCCCAACCTCAGGTGATCTGCCCGCCTTGGCCTCCCAAAGTGCTAGGATTACAGGCATACACCGCGCCAGGCACATTCTGGGCTTTAAACACTGGGTTGAAGTCTGTATTCTAGGCTGCTCATAGCGGAGCTGTAGACTAGACTCTGAACTAAACCTGGGATGTGCAACAGCCCCCAAGTTTTGCCTCTATTCTTAGAGTTGTATGTTCCAGCTGTGAGCAGGGTTCCAGTTCTGGATTTATGGCTAGGCTGTAGGTCCTGAACTGGGCTCTGAGTCCTACGTAGTGTCCTTAGTTTCTGAATGTAGACCGGGTCCTGAATTCAGCCACCAATCTGGATTGGGCTAAGCTTGGTCTTGATGTAATGCGGGGCCTCTGAATGAATCACTGGATTCGATGTTTGGTTCTCAGCAGGCCCATGGGTTCCGAGCCGCCCACCTGCTTTCAGAACCTATGCTGAGTTCGAGATTTACGGAGGAGTCCACATCCCGAGCTGTGTTTTTGGTTCCAGGCTCTTCTCTAGACCTCAGACCAGGAGCCAGCCACTACATTGGGTTCTACACAGAGATCCAGGTTCTCAGCTCAGTCCTAGGGTTTTAGACTCTAGAGTTCACTGGACACAGGGACAGGGGAGGGGGTCACTTACGGGCGGCCGCAGTGAGCAGCGGTGACGACCCACTGGTCTGAAAGCAGGGCACCTCCGCAGAGGAAGCGGCGCCCGGGACCCGCCAGCAGGGCCGCCTGCCACGGCTGGGAGCTCCGGGTGCATGTATAGCCACCAATTATCTTGTTCTCATCCTCTTGGCTCCGTGTCATGTCTAGGAGTGGACAGGATTGGGTGGGGAAAGTAGATGAGCAAACACTCTCCACTCTGCAAGTCTGTAGGATTCCAGAACTGACAAATCCCCTTCCTTTTGGTCTAACCCCTAAACCGCCCACTTCTATCCGTCCCACCCAGGGTGAGACAGGTCCAATGTTGACCCCGTTATTGCCCCAACACGGAGAGTTTTCTGACTCACCTCCCAAGTCACCTCCGTAGCATCTCTTATTTTGTGCCGTGGCCACCTTATCTAGGGCCTTGCTACATCTACAACCCTCAGCTCTACGCGCCCATAATTTCTGTGATCACTTCTCGAAATATGCCACATTTTCCCCCAGTGAGTCCTTCCCCAACACATTCAAGGACCTCCCTGTCTCTTCCCCAAAGTTCCCACTCAGTGGGACCCCAATGGACTCCACCATCTCTTGCCCCACACTTGCCCCCAGCCACCTCGCACACCCCACACCACGATCCTGCCACCCCATCGTCCTTCTCCACCTTCCCTCTGACAGCAAAACATCTTTCCCACATTGTTTCTTTCCTAGCACAGTCAAGTAGAACCCTGTGATCCTTCTGTTATGGCCTACTCAGGACCTAATAGTTCTCTACGATTCCTTATGTATTTTGCACCAGATCTTATAAACACCTCTCTCCCCAGTCCCACAATTTCCCAGCACTTCCACAACTAGGAATTTAGGCCTCCAGCACCCTCCCCCGCCATGATCCCCAGACCACTCCCTGCTCTTTCTTACAAGGTCACCATGAGCATCCAGGGGCCCCAAGGACCCATTCTCCATCTCTTCTCAGAGTCTCCAGGGGACCCCCTTGTCTCATACCCAACCCTTCTCTTACCTATAGCCAGGACTTGAAGTGCTGTCAGCAGGAGGAACATTTTAGGGGCTGAGGGCCAGGTTCTGTCAAATGCAGAGAGAAAGTGAGAGAGAAGGAACCTTCAACAGAACCAGGGGCTGAGAGGCAGAGACAGCGAGGGCCACTTACCCAGAGCCCAAGACCCTCAGCGACATGAAGACAGCAGAGAGGTAGGGACCACAGACCAGGAGGGTGGGGCCTGCAGGCTCTGCGGGCGACAGGCGGGAGGATGAGGAGCAGGGCGCAGGTCCCTCCTTGATGTCTTGGTGAAGGAAGGAGGGGAGGTGTCTCTCTTCCTAGTCACGCTGGCAAAGCCTTTTATCCCTGGTCGGGACAGCTGGCCCTGCCCCCACCTCCCGCTGCCCTGCTTCTGATTTTTTTTTTTTTTTTTTTTTTATAGCCTAGTTCCCATTCCAGAACTCCCTGATCCCATCCCCTCCCTCCCCTCTCTGGCCAAAAAAGCAGCCACAATTGTTCACGAGAACCCGCCCCTGGAAGATGCTATAATCTAGAAGGAATCCTGGGAGGGGACACCAGGGCAGGGTGGGCACAGGAGGGTTCTCAGTTGCTGGAGGTGGTGGATCTGGTGGTGGAGTCAGGAAACCAGGGTGGGGAGAAGGGGCTGAGAGAGGGAGGAAGAGAGGCACTGAGAGAGGGAGTCACGGTAGGGGAGAGAGAGAGAGAGAGAGAGAGAGACAGAAAGAGAGGGAGAGACAGAGAGACAGAGAAAGACACAGAGAGTGAGACAGAGAGACAGAGAGTGAGACAGAGAGACAGAGAGCCAGACAGAGACATACACAGAGAGAGACGGAGAGAGACAGGGAGAGATGGAGAGACAGAGACAGAGAGACACAGAGGCAGACAGAGACAAAGACAGAGAGACAGACAGAGACAGAGAGATAGAGACAGAGACGGAGAGACAGGGATAGAAAGACAGAGACAGACAGAGACACATAGACACACACACAGAGAGAGAGAGGGGGGGAGAGAGAGAGAGGCTGGGAAAATGAATGAGAAGATACGACAGTGGAGAGAGAGGGGTCCAGGAATACGAGCACTGAGGGACATGTGCTCATGAGAGAAGGAACTGAGGAGAGAGAAGGAGAAAGAGGTGGAAGCTGGATGTGACAGGGAACAGGAAAGGCAGATGGTGGGAAAAAAAGACAGAGGAAGAGGGACACACAGAGATGCAGAGAGAGAGGGGTGTGGAGAAGTGGAGAGAGAAAAGCAGAAGACGGAGGCAAGAAGGTGGAGACAGAATGTAGACACACAGCAAGAGAAAACAGTGGAGAGAGAGGAGAGAGGCCGAGACGCCCCACCATGAGGCACTCACCACACACACACAGAACAACAGCGATGATGATGAAGGCAGTGCGGGCATGAGACGTGGAAGAGAACGGGACATGGTGGGAGAAAGAGGACAGGACAGGCAGGCTGATGGCAGAGGGGAGACAGGAAGGATGGGCACCTACAGGGAATGGGGACAATAACAGAGGAGACAGGCAGAGATGAGAGATGGCAGCGCCAGGGAGAGATGGAGAGGCGGGGTGGGATGGAAGACAGGCAGGAGGTGGGCGGGAGATACCTGGACCTGGAGCAGAGCTGCCCACCTTGCTTTCTCACTTTCGACTCCTGAGAGATGGGGGAGCCGAGGCCCCAGCAGGGAGCAGGAAGGTTGGCGCCAGAACTGGCATTCCCCAACTTGGGCTCTGCAGAGGGGTGGGGAAGAGCTAGGTACAGAGACAAAGTGAGAGCTGGAGATGCAAAGAGAGAGTGACAGAGACCCAGAGAGGGGGACAGAGACCCAGAGGGAGAGGGACAGAGACCCAGAAAGAGAAGACAGAGATTCAGACACAGAAGGATAGAGTCTTAAGAGATGGGGTCGGAAATTCAAAATGGTAGAGGGTAGAGAACAGGAGAGAGAGAGTGAATGAGGTGGGGAAGGAATCTGGCCAGCCTGCAGGAGGGGTTCTGGAGTTGGGGGGGTTCCATCCTCATCTGGGGGAGGGCCTACCCTCCTCAGCCCCTCCCCCAGCCCCTTAAATTCCCCAATGCTTGTGTGTAGAAAAGACGGGGTTTCGCCATGTTGGCCAGTCTGGTCTCAAACTCCTGACCTCAAATGATCCACCCTCCTTGGGCTCCCTAAGTGCAAGGATTACAGGCGTGAGCCACCACGCCCGGCAAGAACCCCTCTTTTAAGAAAGGATTCTCTTGGGACCCAGGGATGGGGCAGCAGGAGGGAGCCGCTCTGTGGTGACGAATCATCTCTCCGCTGGATGTGGCGGTGATTACACGATTCTACACATGAGATGAAGAGACACAGAAGCCCACGTGCACACACACACACACGTGCAAAGAAACGCGTGTGAAAAATGAACCCGCAGTGTGATCTGCAGTCTCGTTAACAGTTTGATTTCTGTGCCGATTTCCTGGTTTCCATTCTGGACCTACAGTTACACAAGGTGTCGCCACGGGGGGAAGTAAGTGAGGGAGATTCCCTACACTGTGTGTGTAGCCTCCTGTGGGTCTGTAATTATCTCAAAGGAAAAAGTTAAAAATAAAACAGAATTTCCTAGTAAACACAAGGTCTCCCTGTTCCTGAAAAGAACACTCTACTTAAGCAGAAGGCCTTGGTCAACCCCCAGGAGCCGGAGAGCGGCTCCTTTATGCCACTCTATCCCTGGGATCCAAGAGAATCCTTTCTTTATAGGGTGGGTGGGGGGGTGGGCAGGCGCGGTGACTCACGCCTGTAATCCCAGCACTTTGGGAGGCCAAGGCGGGTGGATCACCTGAGGTCAGGAGTTCAAGACCAGCCTGGCCAACATGGTAAAAGCCAGTCTCTACTAAAAATACAAAAAGAAAAAAAAATGAGCAGGGCATGGTGGTGGGTGCCTGCAGCCCCAGCTACTCAGGAGGCTGAGGCAGGAGAATCGCTTGAACCCGGGAAGCAGAGGCTGCAGTGAGCCAAGATTGAGCCACTTCACTCCAGCCTGGGTGACAGAGTGAGACTCCATCTCAAAATACATAAACAAACAAACAAATAAAGAGGGGGTTCTTGTGTTTATGCAGATCCTGAGCCAGGGCACAGAATGCCTGGAAGGCTCCCCAAGGTCTTCAGCTCAAAGGTAGGGACATAGCTGGAGATGTAGCCGAAGACCCAGTTCACCGCCTGTGGCTCCCAAGGACCCGCCGCCCCCAGCCCGGCCCTCAGCGCCCGCCGCGCTGTGGCCGGGTTGCTGGGTCCTCTTCCCACCACATTCTAGGTTCCCGGGGTATCTCGCTCCACCACTCCACCACCTGCTTGGCACGATCTTGTTTGCTGTGCCATGGGCATCGATAAAGATCTGACGAATGAATGAACACAGGGCCTCAGTCACTGCTCCTGTGTGAACTCACGGTCTGGTGAGACAGGCCAGCGGGGCCACAGGAAACTCCATGTGGTGCCACGTGTGCTCCCCCGGAGGAGGTTGAAGGGCTGGATGGAGCCCCAGGTGTGGGACAGGGTTCCAGGAGGAGCGGCTGTCTTAGCCGGGTTCTGTAGATGAATAGGAGTTTGCCAGGGAGGATGCACAGTGTGTGGAGAGGGTAGCAGGGAGGTGAGCTGTTTCGAGTAGGGATGGTGGGGCAGGAGGATGGTGAGAGAGCTCAGAGCATAGGAGAAAGGAGTGACCAAGATGAGTAGGGCCCTGGTGCTGCAGGGGTGGTGGTGGCATGATCCTGAGTAGGGGAGAGCAGAATCCTTTGGGATACTCAGGTCTTGAGCTCAGAGTGATGGGGTGTCATGGCACAGATGGCGCTGGACACCAGTGGTGTGGAGCCCACCTAGGGAGAGGGTATATGGTGAGAGGACCCCACTGAAGACTCACAGCTCAGGGGATGAGAAACAGTTACCCCAGGGGTAGGAGTGATTGAAGAGCTAAGAAGGACATCAGGAGGGAGCAGTGTCAGGAAAGTTGAGAGCTTTATTTTTCTTTTTAAATGGGGTCTCACTCCATTGCCCAGGCTGGAGTGCAGTGGTGCAATCACAGCTTACTGCCGCCTTGAACTCCTGGCCTCAAGCAGTCCTCCCACCTCAGCCTCCTGGGTGGCTGGGACTATAGGCCTCCTGAGTGGCTGGGACTACAGGCATGTGCTACCACAACCAGTTAATTTTTGTATTTTTTTGTAGAGACGGGGTCTCACGATGTAGCCCAGATTGGTCTCCAGGGCTCAAGCGATTTGCCTGCCTTGGCCTCCCCAAGTGCTGGGATTACAGGCGTGAGCCAGTGTGCTATGCCCAGCCAGAGAGCATTTTTTAAATGAGGGAGTGGCGGGGGTGGGGGTGGGGTCAGATGCCTCTGGAAGGAAGACAGGTGATGGGTGATTCTGGAGAGAAAGGTTTTTTTGTGGTGTGCTAGGGGTGGAAGCTGGGCGGAGCAGAGACCATAGGTGCAGACAGCTCTTGGATGTTAGGGGAGGAGAAGGGTGCTTGACAGTGATGGCTGTTTATAAGAAAGGAAAACCTGGATGGCACTTGGAACAAAAACAATCGGTCACATGTATTCTGTGCTCAGCACAGCCAGGGACTGTGATGAAACCTTGTTTTCTTTTTTTGTTTTTTTTTTGAGACGGAGTCTCACTCTGTCACCCAGGCTGAAGTGTAGTGGCGGGATCTTGGCTCACTGCAAACTCTGTCTCCTGGGTTCAAGCAATTCTGTTGCCTCAGCCTCTCGAGTAGCTCGGACTACAGGCACACACCACCACACCTGGCTAAATTTTGTATTTTTAGTAGAGGTGGGGTTTCACCATGTTGGCCAGGCTGGTCTCAAACTCCTGACCTCAGGTGATCCACCCACCTCGGCCTCCCAGTGTTGGGATTACAAGTGTGAGCCACTGTGCCTGACAGATGAGACCTTTTTAAAAATGTTTAAACTTTAAGAAAATTTTACAATATTTTAATTGTGGTAAAATAAACATAGCATAGGCCGGGCGCAGTGGCTCACGCCTGTAATCCTAGCACCTTGGGAAGCCAAAGAGGGCGGACCGCCTGAGTTCAGGAGTTTTGAGACCAGCCTGGGCAACATGGTGAATCCCTGTCTCTACTAAAATACAAAAGAAATTAGCTGGGCATGGTGGCGCGTGCCTGTAGTCCCAGCTACTTGGGAGGCTGAGGCAGGAGAATCGCTTGAAATTGGGAGGCAGAGGTTGCAGTGAGCCGAGATCGCACCACCGCATTCCAGCCTGGGTGAGAGAGTGAGGCTCCATATCTACCAAAAAGAAAAAAAAAAGCATAAAATCTAGCATTTTAACCATTTTTAGGTACAGTTCAATGGGATTCAGCAGATTCGCATTGCTGTGTAGCCATCACTACTCTGTAACTCCCCAGACATTTTCATTGTCCCCAAATTCTGCACCCACTAAATGATAGCTCCCTGCTTCTCCCTCCCCCAGCCCCTGGCAACAATCATTCTACATTCTGTCTTTATGAATTTGACTATTCTAGATCTAGGTACCTGACATAATAGGAATCAGTAGGAATCAGCATTTTTTTTTTTTTTTTTTAGAGATAAGTGTTACTCTATCACCCAGGCTGGAGTGCAGTGGTGCAGTCATAGCTCACTGCAGCCACAACCTCCTGGGCTCAAGCGATCCTCCCACCTCAGCCTCCTGAGTAGCTGGGACTACAGGTGTGCACCACCATGCCCAGCTAATTAAAAATTTTTTTTTTGTAGAGATGGGGTCTCCCTATGCTGCCCAGGCTGGTCTTGAACTCCTGGGCTCAAGGGATCCTCCTCCCACCTCAGCCTCTCAAAGTGCTGGGATTACAGGTGTGAGCCACTGCTCCTGGCCAAAAGGAATCATAAAATATTTGTCCTCTTGTGACTGGCTTATTTCACTCAACCTAATGCTCTCAACATTCATCCACGTTGTAGCATGTGCCAGGATTTCTTTCCTTTTTTTTTGAGACGGAGTCTCGCTCTGTCGCCCAGGCTGGAGTGCAGTGGCCAGATCTCAGCTCACTGCAAGCTCCGCCTCCTGGGTTTACGCCATTCTCCTGCCTCAGCCTCCTGAGTAGCTGGGACTACAGATGCCCGCCACCACGCCCGGCTAGTTTTTTGTATTTTTAGTAGAGATGGGGTTTCACCGTGTTAGCCAGGATGGTCTCGATCTCCTGACCTCGTGATCCGCCCGTCTCGGCCTCCCAAAGTGCTGGGATTACAGGCTTGAGCCACCGCGCCCGGCCTTTTCTTTCCTTTTTTAAGGCTGAATGCTATTCCATTGTGTATATAGACCAGATTCTGTTTAACCAGCCAAGTTCTTTATCTGGGTTAGTGTCTTCCCTTTGTTTTCCTCCCTCTTTCCCTTCATCCGTCCCTCTTCTCCCATCTCCCTTCCTTTTCTCCCCCACCTCTTTTCAGCAAATATTTATCAAGCACCTACTATGTACACCCTCATAGTTCTAGAGGATACAGCAATGAGCACAATACATACCCCTTCCAAAAAAAATCTTTGCCCTACTGATCTCTATATTCTGGAAGAAAAAGAAAATAAATAAATACAATATACGACATTACAAGTTATGCGGGTCTATGAAAAGGTGGCACCAAGGGCCTCCCTGCAGTGGAAGGGGTCTGTAGGTTTGGGAACTGCAAGACGGCCAGTAGGGGGCTGAGTAGGTGAGGGGAGAATAAACAATGAAGGCAGTGAGGTCATGGAAAGTCTGGACTCCTCAGGAGACCCACTGTCTTGTCCCCATTTTACAGACAGGGAAACTGAGGCTGAGAGAGGAGGTGGCTTGTCCAAGGTCCCACAGCTGGTAGGTGCAGGAGGCAGCAGAGACTCCGGGACTGTCCGAACCGCCACTCCACGCTCTTAACTCTTCCTCTGTTGTCTCCGTCTCCCAAGGCCACTATCAAGTTCATTTGCACACCGATGTGTGTGTCCAACACGATTTGAACAATTTCATGAGAATTAACTCGCTGACACCTTCCCCTAGCCATGGGAGAGCTCGCGAGTACCTCCGGTATTGTTACTCCCCTCATTGTACAGATGGAGGAAGTCTGGACGGAAATGTTCGGCCACTCGCCAAGGTTACACAACGCTGAATGGGGGCGCCATGACTTGAACCCAGGTGGGGAGCTCTTAATCACCTCATGAAATGTTCAAGAACAAAGGAGTGGATGGTGCAACCAGCGATGTGGTGGGATTAGCCCCAGACATGGGGACAGACGCCTCTTCCATTGTTTCAGGAAGGAAGGAGGAAAGGGCAGGTCAGGTGCGGGTAGGGTGTGGGCTCGATGGCAGGAAGTCAAGGCTGGTCCGTCCTGTGGCTTGTTTCTTCCCAGGAGACGTCAGTCAGCTCATCTCAAGGGCCCTTGGTGGGTGGGGCTGGGAAGGCTGAGGGTGGCGGTGAAGGGGCCCAGGTGACGTTGAGGATCATGTTTCAAGGGGCACCCTCTCAGTAGTTGGTGGATTTTTTTTTTTCCTCCAACTTCCTGGATGTAGACAAAGAGAAGGCGCCTGCAGGACTGGGTGATGGTGGGAGGGATGCTGGGACTGGGGAGCTGAGGGTCACCAGGGCAGAGGGGACTCTGGGGCTGTTCTTGAACTCCTGGGCTCAAGTGATCCTCCTCCCGCCTTGGCCTCTCAAAATGCTGGGATTAAAGGTGTGAGCCAGTGCACCCGGCCCAAAGGAATCATATTACAGTTGTCCTCTTGTGACCTGCTTATTGCCCTCAGCCTAAAGTTCTCAGCGGGTAGAGACAAGGGGGCTTGGTGGGGAGGCTGCCTGAGGAGGGTAAGACGTCTTTAAGGTGGAAGAACAGGTATGGCGCAGACAACCATAGCACAGAGGCATGGGAGGCTGTGGTCAGGGAGTGGGATGTGGGATTTTGTGGTTTCAGAGGTGAAGCCCTTCCGGATGGAGATAGAGGTTGGGTGTGACTGTGGGAACAATGGCGGGGGAGGTGGTCTCTGGCCACGTGGAGGTAGTGGGATGCAGAAGCTGGGGAGTCCTATCTTTGGAAGTTGGGGGGGTCATCTCTCCTGAAGCTCCCCACTCTGTGTGTCAGCCGGTGCCTGTCCCTCTGTCCACTTATTATAGCAATGGGGCCGGTCACCAAGGCCGGTCACATACGTCCTCTCACATTTAATCCTCGTGAAAGCCTTGTGGGGCGAGGGACTCTCATTAGTACCATGTTATAGATGAGGAAACTGGGCCTTAGACAAGTAACCTGGGCAAGTGGCACAGCCAGGCCTCAAACCCAGATCATTGTCTGTTAGACACCATGCCACTCTGTCTGCAGATCCGTTTCCATGTCAGCGAGGGCAGGGAGTTTTGTTTGCCTCATTCCCTGCTGGGTCCCCAGCTCCTAGAACGGCCTGGAGTGAGTGTGCGCGCCGTGAATGGTTGTGGGATGAGTGGACAGACCCCCATCTCTGTCTTCCTTCGGGTCCTGATGGGCTTTTGGTTGGCAACTTTCCTAGTGCCTACTGTGTGCCACGTCCCTTAATTCTCCCACCAGCCCCATGAGACACGATGACACCCATTTTACAGATGACGAAGCGGAGAGAAATGAGGTCAGTTGTCTAACGTGGCATGGAAGGGCTGGGATTTGAACCCCGGCCAGCCTGACTTGATGCCTCTCTGCTTCTGATCTCATGTGTGTCGTCGATGATCCAAACTCTCTCCGGGTGAATCTCTCAGACGTTTCTGAGCCGGCACTGAAAACTGCTTTGTGCCAGGCAGCCTCTGTGTGCAAAGCTGGAGGCCCCTGAGGCTCGGCTGATGGGCAGTGAACATTCCTGCCCCCCATCCCCCCTCTATTACCTCCCATTTATTTCTGTTTAAGCTCCATGGTGTGCCCCAACCTTCCCCCTGTGTCTCCTCTAAGTTAGCATCCTCTCCCCAGGTGCTTGGGTCAAAGACGCTTGGGAGCGTCCTTGATTCCTCCCTCGCTCTCATCTCCCATTCTGGCAGCTCCTGTCATTTAGCTCCAAAGTACACAGTAAAGAATCCGCCCACTTGTCTCCTCTCAGTCACCCTCTTCCAAGTCACCCTTATCTCTCACCTACACAGGTGCGAGAGCATCCAAACTGGTCTCGCTGCTTCCAGCCTCGACCCCCAACCCCTCCCTCCCTCGCCCTGCTAAGTCCATTCTCTATTCAGCAGCCAACGTCTTCTTAAAACAGTATCCTGTTAAAACCTGCTTAAAACCCATCTGTGAGTCCCCACTGCAATTATAATAAAACCCAAATGCCTCCAAGGCTCTCGGTGTCTGGCTTCTGTCCATCCTCCCAACCTCATCACCCCATTGTGTACTGTGCCTCTGCTCCCCTTGAACTTCTTCCATCTTCTCGACACGGGAGGTGCTTTCCCAACTTAGAGGCTTGGCCTTTGCTGTTCCCTCTGCCTGGGACACGCTTCCCACCACGCTGCCTGTGATCTTCCTTCAGATTTCAGATTTCATCTCCTGACCACCTTCTCTAGAGCTGGCATATTCCCTTCCAGTTTCTATCTCGGCTTCTTGTGGGTTTCCTTCCTACACCTTATTTCGATCTGTAATTGCGCTATCCGTTTGCTTCCTTGTTTATTATTATTGCTGGTTTTCTTCCTCTCTATGGTGTTTATCACTGTCGGATGTCTCTCATGTTTTATTTATTTACTTTCTTACTCTTACGTCATCTCTCCCCCACAACTTGAGTGCCAACCCTGATGGCACAGGGACGTTCACCGGCTTCACCTGCCCCTATGCCCTGGCACATAGGAGGTGCTCAGTAAACCTCTGTGGAAGAAAGAGACGTCTCTCATTAGAACTGAGGCTTCGCGAGGGCAGGGACCTTGTTTATCTTGTTGCTGAATCCCTGGTGCCACGTCTGCTACCTGGTATGTGGCAGGGGCTCTATGAAAACAGGCTGAAGGAGGAAGATGATCTCAGAGCCTGTTTAGAATCTCTGCTTTTCTCCAGAATCTCTGCACTCCATGTTCCCACCTCCTCAGACCTGACAGTGATCTCCGATGACCCAGCCCCGGGAGAGCACACAGGTGGAAGATGGGGAAGCCGGTCTTTCTGAGACTGAGCTCCAAATCCCCACAGCGAGAAGAATGCTTCGGACCCGATGGGATGAGACGCTGGTGCTTCGCTCCACTGCCACCTTCAGTTGTGTTTATGTAGGGGCTGTGTTTGCCGAGAACACGGGCCACAGCAAAAGTCCCTTTGTCCCCATGAAGACTGGGGCCTCCTGTTTAGCTAAAGGACTGTCTGTGTTCACTTGGGCCTCCAGCCTCAGCAGCTCCCTGCCCCTGCCCTCCATATTTACTAAACCTTCCTCCTTCAGCAAAAGAATCTCCCGGATTTACCATGGCCACTGGCATACGTGGCGAACATCTTTTTGTTGCTGTTGTTTTTGTTCAGTCTGCTTGGGAGAAACGTCTCTTGGATTTACACTTGCCTTTCAGTACACGTAACTCTCAGCATTGAGGAGGGTTCCCAGCTCTTGGTGAGGACTTCTTAAATAGCCCTCACATCCGTTCTCACCATCCTGACACCCTTGCCACTGCCCCAGTTTTGGCTACCAAATCCATTCCCAGACCTTTGTCCCAGGGCTCTCCCTGGCCTCCTGCCTCAGAATCTTCCCTACTCCAGTCCTTCCTGGACATGGCCCCAGAGAGATCTTTCTGACACCCAGAGCTGGCCCTGTCTGCTCTAACCCTCCCTAGGGCCCCATCCCGGCCAGAAGAATTCCAGCGCTTTATGGAGGGCTGGCCGCCCCCTCCACCATCCTGCACGAGGAGGAGCGGCAAAGCCTCGCAGGGACTTGGGGCTCCCACGCCTGCAGGCCTCTGTGCCTGCCGTTCTCTCTGCCTTGCACGTTTGTCCCTATCTCGCCCTTTCCTGTGCTCATTCTTACTCATCTCCAGCTCCCGGTTTAAACATTACCTCTTTCAGGAAGCATTCCATGACGCACCACGCTGAGTTAGAAGCCCCACCTTGGGCCTCCCCTGTGTTCCTCCTAAGCCCCACCGTGGCACGTATCCCTCTGGGTCTTGACTTGGCAGTGTCCCTGCCCGCCTCTGCTGCCAGACAGGGAGCCCATTGAGGGCAGGGACCAGGGCTGACTCAGCTGCATTGCCCCACCGCCCTGCACAGGGCCCGCCAGCTCCAAGGAGGTGTCAGGAAATGTTTGCTGCGTGAATAAAGGGGTGATCAGTATCCCTCCTTTGCTCAGATATCCTCCATGGCTTCTGCATTGCTCAGAACCAAAGGCCAGGCCAAAGTCGCCTCTCCCTCTCACCTCTCTCCTCCACCTGCCCCCTCTGCTTTTTCCCTCAGTCTCAGAGTTTGCATTTGCTGTTTCCTGCCAGGAGCACTTTCCCCCGAGACCCCCCAACCCCGTGCTCTCTGCCTCACCCTACGCCTTTCCCTGAATATCTCCTCCTTGAAGCCTCCCCTATCCCTCCTACTTAAATAGAAGTGATTATCACCATCTAACATACCACATATTTGACTTATTTTTCTGGGTTTTTTTTTTTTTTTTGGTCTCTCCCTTCAGGGCATGGTTTTGTTCTGTTCACTGCTGTCACAAATCACATGCTCAAAAAGTATTTGTTGAGTGGATGACACAGGGGTCTTGAGGTCAAGGAGTGTCCGGTGTTTATACGGGACCTTAAGATCTCTGCCAACCTGTGTGTCTCACCCTTGAGGAATGGCTCAGAGACCAATGGACAGGTGGCCAGAGACGCCTGAGTTCCCAGTCTGGGCAGCGGAAGGGGAGACCTGGCTTTGCTGTCAATGACCACCGGCTGCACAGGCGAGGTCACAGCGACCTCTTGTGGCCAGAGACGAAAAGAACACCTTCCCCCAGCATTTTTTTTCATTTATTTATTATTTATTTATTTATTTATTTATTTATTTATTTATTTAAAGAGTCTTGCTGTCGCCCAGGCTGGAGTGCAGTGGCACCATCTCGGCTCACTGCAAGCTCCACCTCCCAGGTTCACACCATTCTCCTGCCTCAGCCTCCGGAGTAGCTGGGACTACAGGCACCCACCACCACGCCGGCTAATTTGTTGTATTTTTAGTAAAGACGGGGTTTCAGCGTGTTAGCCAGGATGGTCTCGATCTCCTGACCTCACGATTCTCCCGCCTGGGCCTCCCAAAGTGCTGGGATTACAGGTGTGAGCCACTGCGCCTGGCCTATTTTACTTTATTTTATTTTATTTTATTTTTTGAGATGGAGCCTGGCTCTGTTGCACAGGCTGGAGTGCAGTGGCCAGATCTCCAGATCACGGTTCACTGCAACCTCCGCCTCCAGGGTTCAAGCCTCAGCCTCCTGGGTGACTGGGATTACAGCCACCTGCCAGCCCGCCTGGCTAATTTTTGTATTTTTAGTAGAGGCAGGGTTCCGCCTCGAACTCCTGACCTCAAGTGATCTGCCTGCTTCGGCTCCCAAAGTGCTGGGATTTCAGGCGTGAGCCACCACATCCAGTACCCCAGCTCTTCAGAGTACCCCATGAGCAAGGCTGGAAGCCCAGGCTAAGAGGGATGGCAAGCACTCACTAAATGCCAGGCGCTCTTCTAAGCGCTGATATGTATTCATTAACAATAACCACAGGGCGGAAGTACCATTCCTCCCCACACTGTACTGCCGAGGAACCTGCTCAAGGTCACGCAGTTTGCCGGGCAGAGCTTGACTCTGAACTCAGGCAGTCTGGGTCTAGGAAGCACATTGCAAACCTGCGCAGTCCAGTGGAGCACCCACAAGTCCCATGTGGTGGCTGAACTGTGGGGAGTCTGGATTGAGATGGGTTGGAAGTGTAACATACACACTGAATTTCGAAAACTCTATATGAAAAAACATGTATAAAACATCTCGTGGCTGGGCGTGGTGGCTCACGCCTGTAATCCCAGCACTTTGTGAGGCCGAGGCGGGTGGATCACAAGGTCAGGAGATGGAGACCATCCTGGCTAACACAGTGAAACCCCGTCCCGACTAAAAATATAAAAAATTAACTGGGCATGGTGGTGGACGCCTGTAGTCCCAGCTACTCAGGATGAGGGAGGAGAATGGCGTGAACTCGGGAGGCGGAGCTTGCCGAGATTATACCAAGATTAGGGCACTGCACTCCAGCCTGGGTGACAGAGTCAGACTCCATCTCAAACAAAACAAAACAAAACAAAACAAAAAAACAACTCACTTAAGTTTTAACATACTGATTATATATTAAAACTTTTGTATAAGTGGGTCAAATAAATTTATTTAAATGTCACTTGTGACCCTTCTCTAAAAATACAGCTATGAGATTTTAAATTATACATACGATTTGCATTTTCAATTGGAGAGTGCCTTAAACCACAAAAGAAATCTAACCCACTCCCCTCCCCCCCGCCCCCGCAGAGGGAGAAACTCCAATGAACAGAAGGGAAATGGTCCCTTGCCCAAAGCCACATGGTAAATCCCTGGCACATCAGCAATAGGAACCTAGGTCCCCTGGCTTCTAGCAGGCAGCCCAGCCAAAGTGTCCAGAGTCCCAGCTCCTTTGTTGATTTGCTGTAGTGTGGCCCCGGGCAACTTACTTCACCTCTCTGGGTTGTTCATCCTTCATAAAATTGGTGCTGAAGGAACCAACCCAAATGCCCATCAATCAATGAGTGGATAAAGAAACTGTGGTATATATATACGATGGAATACTACTCAGCCATACAAAGGAATGAATTAACAGCATTTGCAATGACCAGAATGAGATTGAAGACTATTATTCTAAGTGAAGTAACTCAGGAACGGAAAGCCAAACATCCTCTGTTCTCAGTGATATGTGGGAGCTAAGCTATGAGGATGCAAAGGCATAAGAATGATACAGTGGACTTTGGGGATTTGGGGGGAAGAGTGGGAGGGGGACGAGGGATAAAAGACAACAAATACAGTGCAGTGTATACTGCTCGGGTGATGGATGCACCAGGATCTCTCAAATCACCACGAAAGAACTTATTCATGCAACCAAATACCACCTGTACCCCAATAACTTATGGAAAAATAAAATAATATTAAAAAATAAAAAATAAACTTTTTCCTTCTACATATCACTTAAAAAAACATTGTTGCTGAAAACCCATTCCTCATGTCACTGAGCTAATGAGGAAGGCAGGCACACTTGGCACCAGGACTGGCACAGAAGCGTCATCCTATGCAATTGATCTAGATCATCTTGCACCCCCTACAGCTCATTCTCCTCACAGCAGTTGGAGTAACTTTTAGGAAATGGAAATTAGACCCACTGCTGGGACCAAAGCCCTCCAGAGACCTGCCATCACTCTTAAAATACAAGTCTTTCTCGCCAACAGAAGACCACACATGGCCCATCCCTGCTTACTGGCTCATTTCATCTCTTGCTATTCTCCTCCTCACCCACTCTGTTCCCGCCACACTGGACTTGCTGTTCCCTGCACTTGCAAGCTGATTCCCACCTCTGGGCTTTGGCACTGGCAGTTCCCTCCACCAGGAAAGCTCCTCCCCCAAATGGCTCAAAGCTTTGTTCTTTTGCTTCTGCAGGTCTGTGCACAACGTCACGTCCTCCAAGGCCCTTCCTTCCCTGACCCCTATGGATACGAGCTCTTTTTGTCTCTCATCATTTTTTTTTTTTTTTGATTTGTAGCATCCATCACTACCTGACATTACATACTGATGTGCTTACTGTCCATTTCCCCCAGACTGAACTTCATGAGGGCAGGGACTTGTCTCCTGCTCGCTGCCATGTTCCTAGAACCCAGAGGAGTGCCTGATGCAAAGGAGGTGCTCATACACATGTGTTGAGTGAATCCTCTAGCCCTTGTCCTCCAGCCCAAGTCTGGGTGGCCACACAGTCAGGACAGGACTGAGAAGCAGGGGTCTGGGAGAATACCAAGCCCAGGGTTGGGAGGTGGGAGGAGAGAATTGAGAAGCCTTCCAGGAGGACCCCGGAGGATCTGCGCAGAGCGATGGGAAGAAGGGGCATTTCTGACAAGAAGCCAGCCCAGCAAGTCCTGGAGGTGGGACTGAGAGCACCATCTCCCCAGGAAGCTTGAGATTCTCACAATCTCCCCGTACCTACAGGACAGCAACACTGAAGCCCAGCGCCCCCTGGTGGCCAGACAGTAACATGAACGACCAAGTCCAAGTGGTCACCATTTATTGAGCACCTCAACTTCTCTGCTCTTCCGCTTCCTCCCAATGGTGCCTTGATGCGGGGAGTGGGGGGGGCAGGGGAGGGGGGCAAGGGGGCTGACTCCATTTTCAGAGAAGAAATGGGAGATGAAAGAGGCTAAGTCACCGACAGGCTCACAACCCTGCTTCCAGAGTCCAAGGTTTGGGGAACCCATCCAGACCCTCCTCACCCATGACAGAGATACCAGGAGAGATTCGGGAGGGGATGGGTGGGGGAGGGCCAATTCCACGATCTTTGATCCTCCAGAGCTTTGGAGGGAGCCCTCGGTGTGACCCCTTCCGACTGGGTGTCTTAGGGCCATTTACCACTTCAGGCTACAGCCAGTGAGGCCGTGGTGGAGACGAAATGAGGGTGCAGCGTGCAGTGCACAAGAAGCGCTGGAAGGGAGGCATCGTGATGGGGGCTGTGAAAGGCGTGTGTCCATCAGGTCATGTCACTCTGCTTACCCCACTGTGGGCAAACGGGAAACATCAGGTCAAGACCCTCCTGAGAACACCCAGAACCAGCAGAGGCACTGGCAGCTCGAGACCCTTCCTTCCTGAGACCCCGAAGTCTGGGATCCCAGCTTCTTCAGAGTTTCAGGTCAGCAGGCCCCCATCTCCTTCCCAACCCCACATGGAAGGCCCGGTAAGGTAACAGGTTTATTCACAGTGTCATTTACAGGCAGCCCCCACCGCGGGGCGTCAGATCCCGGCAGGAGGCCCGAAGTCACTAGAAGGTGGGGACGGCCT
>NW_012115710.1:2787885-2849866 GCF_000951035.1 Colobus angolensis palliatus | reverse complement strand
GCCCCGCAGGAAGTTCATGAGCACGGTCTCCGCCATGTCGTCGGCGTTGTGACCTGGTGGGGAGAGACGGGAGCGGGTGAGGTGGGGCGCGGAGGGCGCTGCTGGTCAGGGAGCCCCCCGGGGAACCAAGGGTTCCACGAGGACCCAGAGAGAGACTGGGAGGAGAGACCCAGGGCACAGTGTGGCCGCCAGGACCGAGAGAGACGGCGAGAGGGAGAGCAAGCCATGGAGACCCCCGAACAACGTGCGACAGCCAGGATCCAGAGGCAGGGAGGGGGAGAGAGAGCCATGGAGACCCCTAGGGCACTGTGGGCAACCAGGATCCAGAGAGAGACGGGGAGGCGGAGAGCGAGCCATGGAGACCCCCGCGGGAACCGTGAAGCGGCCAGGTGCAGGCTGGAGGTGGACACAACAAAAAATCAAAGAGAAACATAAGCTCCCCTGGCGCAACATGGGGCTGCCCTCATGTACCACCCGCCTACTGCATAGTGGACCTCATGCTAGTTGCCCTTTCATATAGGGAGTAAAAGTGCATTATGCTGCTAATAACCTTATCAGCCTCCGTTAAAACCGCAATTCAAACTGTACACAAACATCAGAATGGTGTTTAAGGCACTTAACCAAAATTCTCAAGAGAGTTGGTGGGGTAGGCAGCCTGCTTTCTCCCCCACCGCCTAGGGAGTCCATGGCCTAATTCTGGGAACCTGTTAGTATGTTTGGTTGCAGGGCAAAGGGAAATTACGGTTGCAAGTTGAACTGGGGCTGCTAATCAGCTGACTTTACAACAGGGACAGTCTGGTGCATTATCCAGGTGCGCTCAAGGGAATCACAAAGACCCTTAGGGTGGAGGGGGGAGGCAGAAAAGGGAGAGATAGGGCCATGGAGACCTTTGAACATAGTGGGCGGCCAGGACCCAGAGAGAGATGAGGAGGGGGAGCCTGAGCTATGGCGCCCCTCTGGGCACCATAGGACAGCCAGGACCCAGAGACCGGGAGAGGGAGACGGGGCCATGGAGACCCCTGGGCACTGTGGTGTAGCCAGGTGGTGGCTGGAGGTGCACACGGCAGGAATCGAGAGGGGAACATACACAAGCTCCCTGGGGAACTTGGGGATCCCTCATTTGCCACCTGCCTACTGCATATGGGGGTGTGAGGACAGAAGTAAGATTAGAGTGATGGAGACGGTGTAGGACTCAACCTATCATCCTTGGCTTTGAAAATGGAGGAAGAGCCGGGCACAGTGGCTCATGCCTGTAATCCCAGCACTTTGACAGGCCGAGGGGGAATCACCTGAGGCCAGGAGTTCAAGACCAGCCTGGCCAACATGGCGAAACCCCCATCTCTACTAAAAATACAAAAATTAGCAGGGTATGGTGGCAGGCACCTATAACCCCAGCTACTCGGGAGGCTGAGGCATGAGAATCTCTTGAACCTGGGAGGCGGAGGTTGCAGTGAGCCGAGATCGTGCCACTGCACTCCAGCCTGGGCTCCAGAGCAAGACTCTTTCTCAAAAGAAAAAAAGAAAAGAAAAGGAAATGGAGGAAGGGACCAGCCAGGAATGTGGGCAGCCTCTGGAAGCTGGAAAAGGCAAGAAAATGGACCCCCTTGCCCCAGAGCCTCCAGGAGAAACGCAGCACTGTTGACATTTTGATTTTAGCCTGGTGAGACGTCTCAGACTTCTGATTTCCAGAACTGCAAGATAATAAATCTGTGTTGTTTAAAGCTGTGAAATTTTAAGTAATTTGTTAACAGCAGCCAGAGAAAACAAATGATTCTTGACACAGAGCCTCTGACAACACAGACTGTAGTTTTTTATGTTTTTTTCATTTTGTTGTATTGTGTGTGTGTGTGTGTTTGAGACAGGGTGTCGCTTTAGTGCCCAAGCTGGAGTACAGTGGCACGATCTCAGCTCACTGAACCTCCGTCTCTAGGGCTTAAGTGATCCCCCCCGCCTCAGCCTCCAGAGTAGCTGGGACCACAGGTGTGTGCCACCATGCCCAGCTAATTTTTGTATTTCTGTATAGATGTAGTTTCTCCATATGTTGGCCAGGCTGGTCTTGAACTCCCGAGCTCAAGTGATCCACCTGCCTTGGCCTCCCAAAGTGGCTGGGATTACTGGCATGAGCCACCACCCCTTTAATCACTGCAGTGTTTTTGTGTTATCTTTGTTTAGAAACAACAGTGAGAAAAAAAAATAAAAATTAAAAAATAATAAAAAAAAGAAATAACAGTGAGAAATATTTACACACTGGTCACCATGAAATTGAAGCTATACTTGTTCTGTGTCTTGTCAAGTTGTACTTGAGTCTGTATCAGTGCTTCTCAATCTAGGATGATTCTGCCCTCCTTCCCTCCCCCAGAGACATTTGACAATGGCTGGAGACATTTCTGGTTGTCAGGTTGGGGGTGGGGCACTACTATTAAATAGCATCTAGTCGGTAGAGGTCGGGGTGCTGCTAAAATCCTATAACGCAGAAGACAGCTCCCTAATGACAAATTATCTGGCCCCAAATAGCAATAGGGCTGAAGTTGAGAGGCCCTGGTCTATATGGTAAAAATCCCCCAAGAACTTGGCTCTAATTGTGTTTGTAGTAATGGTGGCCTTCCAAAGACCTGCTGAGCCCTGTAACCTTGAGATCAGGCATGTTTGCAAATGACATCTGGTTAAATGTTTATTGATTTAAAGTTGTAAACCACATTAACTAGGGGAGACTGGATTTGCTCCACACCTTGTCATTACAAACCCACTCAAGAGCTCCTGATTTTGTAATAATTATTACAACAATTATTATACTATGCCTTTGAAAATGGAGTGTATAAACAAAGTGTAAAAATCACCTATCAAGTTAGGGATTTTTCTGGAAGCCTTCATTACTTTTAGAAGTACAATTGTTCTATCAAATTAACTTTAAAACCCGAGACAGTCTCTCATTCTCTTTTTCTTGCTCTGTCGCTCAGGCTAGTGCGATCTCAGTGGTGCGATCTCAGCTCACTGCAACCTCCACCTCCCGGGTTCAAGCAATTCTCCCACCTCAGCCTCCCAAGTAGCTGGGATTACGGGCACCTGCCACCACACTTGGCTAAATTTCGTATTGTCAGTAGAGATGGGGTTTCACCATGTTGGCCAGGCTGGTCTCGAACTCTTGACCTTGTGATCCGCCTGCCTCAGCCTCCCAAAGTGCTGGGATTACAGGTGTGAGCCACTGTGCCCGGCTCAAGCGTTTCATTCCTTCCATACACTGCCTGTTCTTGTATGGAAAGGATTATTCTTCCCATTTTCCATCACAGAGATCTAGGGAGTTCTCCAAAGTTACTCAGTAAGGAAAGGGCCACACCAGTGAATGAAGCTCAGTAAGCCTTCCCCAGAGCCAGTGACCCTAGCACAGTGGCAGACAACAGACTCAGAACTACTTTTGCCTTCCTATCCTTTGAGTGTGCTGGTTCTCTCCAGCTATCATCTCTCACCTCCATGACCGCAGCTGGCTTCCCACTGACTGGTCTCCTTGGCTTTGTCCCTGCCCCTCCAACCCAGGTTCCTCACCGTGGTATGGGTGAGCTTTTCAAAGTGAAACTCTCTTCATGTCACTTTTACTGGTTCCACCACAGCCTACAAGGTAAGGCCTGACCTCTTGCACCTCTCCAGCCTCCCCTGCCCTTGCTTTCTGGGCTCCAGCCACACTGGACTTCTTAGGGCAGCCCAGATTGGCTTTTCACAGACCAATAACCTCTCCCCAATTCTTACCCCCTTTACCTCTTCACCGTGAGCCTTCAGATTTCAAAATAGCTCCTTGACCCCACTCCTTCCACGCCATAGAATTCTCTGTGTGTACACATAGTCCGTAACATGCCCATGCATGGTCAATAACATGTATAGTGTTTATAATTTTGTACCCGATAACCATGCAAAGGTAGAAACTTGTGCATAACTGTATTCTTAGCCCTAGCCCGACAACAATGATGATAATAGCATGTATAAAATGTGTAATCTATACTATATCATACAGGTTATGTAACATAACTATAATATAGGTAACATTATACTTCTACTGACTCATCTAATTGTCATAACAAGTTTATGAGCTGGGTACCATTCATAGTCCTGTTTTAGGGATGGGGTGAAACAAGTACAGACTGGTTAAGAACTTTGGTATGGTCACAGTTGGGATCCAGCATAGCGCAGAAACTTAGCATCTGTTTGTTGAAGGAATGGATGAAAGAGAATAAAAAAGTTTGGGAGGCCGAGGCGGGTGGATCATGAGGTCAGAAGATCGATATCATCCTGGCTAACACGGTGAAACCCCGTCTCTACTAAAAATACAAAAAATTAGCCGGGCATGGTGGCGGGCGCCTGTAGCCCCAGCTACCCGGGAGGCTGAGCCAAGAGAATGGCGTGAATCCGGGAGGCGGAGCTTGCAGTGAGCGGAGATCGTGCCACTGCACTCCCACCGGGGAGGCAGAGACAGTCTCAAAAAAAAAAAAAAAAAAAAGTTATCAAAGAGGAGAGGCCAACCAAGAAAAGGAATTAAGAGATGGAGATACTTTTTAGAGCCAGAGCTGGATTCTGAAAGGTGGACCGTAAGATATCAAGCATGTTAGAAACACTTAAAAATAAGTACAGAACCAGAGATCTAATCTCCAGAGACTTTCACCTCCCACCCCTTTGGCAATCTGTGGAGACCAAGACGGTGGCCAAGACCCAAAAGCCTTTGTGATCACTGCCTGTCCCCTCTGTCTCCCCAGCATCTTGAACCTTCAAAGGGCCCCAGCCCCAAACTGGAGCATGTGCACTTCCGCATCTCCTTACAGGGATCCTCCAGTGAAGCCACCAGGGTCTCCTCGCCCACTTCTGGAGCATGCGCCCGAGTCCCCTTCCAGGCTCCGCCTCCTCGCCCGTACATGCGCCCCCCTGCCTCCGAGAGTGCAGCCCTGCACCACGCCAGTACTCACCTGTCACGATGTGCGTGGCTCCCACGCGGCGCGCCCCTTCCTCCAGCGCCCGGCGCCGCAGCACTCCACAGAAGGTGCAGCAGGAGCGGCTGCGGCCGGAGCCAGCTGTGCTGCGGGCCACGGCGTCCATCGTCCAGCCCCCGAAGAGGTCTTCGTAGGCCACGACCGTGAGCGGCAGCTCCCAACGCGCCGCCTGGCGCCGCACGGCCGCCAGCGCCGCGTCCCGGTAGCCACCGATGCCCTCGTCGACGGCCACGAGCTGCAGTGAGATGCCCAGGCGCGGCGTCAGCGCACGCAGCACATGTGCCAGCACCGTGGAGTCCTTGCCGCCCGAGGCGCCCACCGCCACCACCGCGCCCGGCGGCAGCAGGCGGCCGGCGAGCACCGTGTGCAGCACCTCGGCCTCGAAGGCGGCGCAGAAGCAGGCACCGCACAGCGCTTGGCCCGAGCGCGGACGGCGGAGGGCGGCGCGTGAGGCATGGCAGGAGGCGCACGGCGGGGCGGGCATTGCGGGAGGGGTCGGCTTCTCCTAGACAGGGAGAGAGAGGAGGTGGGTTACACGTGGATTCCGGATTGCAGGGTCCTTGCCTTCGGGGAGATTGTCTGGATTGCACCTCTGCCCGGAATAGACCAGGGAGACGTGTGTGGGAGTGGAGTCGCTTCTTCTAGCGCTGGGGACAGAATGGTTATAATCAGGTCCTGGTGTAAGGAAGCCACTGCCTTAGGGAAGGCTTCTTCAATTGCACCCATTATGCACGAAGAGAAGTAGCTTAAGAAGCTGGCTTCGTGGGTAAAGAGCGGGAGCGACGAGCAGGTTATACCCAGGATTAGGTTGTATCCTGTCCAGAGGGATGAGGGTGTATATTAAGGACCATTTGTCACAACCTCCAGGGAGGCCACCCTTGTTACAGCCCTGATCAGAAGGACAAGGTAGATATTGGCCTGGGCCACCAGGGCTGTTAAGAGCGCTTGGGAGGTGAGGGGTTTATAACTCTAAGGGTAGAGAGAGGCCAGGGGACTGAAGCTCTATTCAGGGGGAGGTGGAAAACAGGAAAGGCCAATTGATTTCACTTTGTAGGCTGGGATACGGTCTCCAGGAATGGGTTCTGATGGCATCCTATGAAAGGCAGGGTGATCACCTTCTCCAGGGAACACACAGGCAGCCTGGATCACACCTCTTGGGAGACCAGCTGGGGTTGCACCCATTTTGAGGGTGAGAGATTGTGTGGGCCTCCAAGATTGAACTCAACCCTGCTCTGGTATCAGAATCCCCCAAAAGCTTCTGTGGCCTCAAGACATGGATTGGCCCATCTTTGACCTTCATCTGCTATCTTTCCTACCTCATCCTTCCCCACCCAGCCAAGACTCCAACCCTTCAGTCAAATCTTGGTCCTGCCTGCCTGGTGAACCCATAAAAACTCCCCAGGCTCAGTTCCCCTCCCCAAGCCACCATCACCTCCAGCCTGGACTACTGCAGTCACCTCCTTGCCATTGCCATTCAGAGCAGGTCATGCTGCTTCTAGGATTTACCACAATGTGTGGAATTATTTTATGTGACTATATATTTGCCATCTCTAACTTCTATGAGGACAGAGACCAGTGCCGCTCAGATGTCTAATAGGCATCTCAAAACCCAAATTCCTGATTCCTCTAACCTTACGGGCTTCTTCTGGAGTACAGGGCAGCTCCATCCCTTCCAGCTGCTCAGGCCAGAAGCTTTGGGGTCCAGGACCCTGGACTGCTCTTTCTCTCACTACACTTGTCATGCTCCCAGTGGGTGGCACCCAATTGCAAGGCTAAGTCCACGCATTTTCAAACTCCAGGTACCTAAAGGAAATTGAGCAAATCCTGTTTGAATGTAACTTCAAAACAGCCAAACTCAGGACCTTCTCCAGAGCAGCACCCTAGTCTGGTCTGTCTCTCTCCTGGACGGTTGCCTGGGGCTCCTCACAGGTCTCCTGCTCCCGCCTCGCCTCCTCTACAAACACTCCTTCACAGAACAGCCAGTGGGATCGTACCCTGAATCTTCTCAGCATCCTCCTCTCGATCCCATCTCAGTTTAGTATAATAACTGCTAATGGCCGATGAGGCCCTACATGTCTGACTCCTTGTTTCTCTGACCTCCTCTCCTTCAGCCTTTATGGGGTTTACTCTGACACCCGAGGAACGCTCCTGCTCCAGATGTTTGCACTGGCTCTCCCCTCTGCCCCGAGTACTCTTCCCTGCCACTGGGCCCAAGAAGCAGCCCTCAGGACCCATCTGCAGGGACCATCAGGCACATCTGTCACAGCTGAGCAGCAAGCCTTGGAATCTTTCCTCCCCCCACTTTTGACTCACTCATTCTGTGCTCCTGGATTTCCTGCTCAATTCTCTTTTGGGGAGGCCTCTTCATGTCCCCCAGTCCTGCCTAGCACCCATCTCTTTCCACTCTTTTTAAGATTTAAATTTTTTTTCTTTTTTTTGAGATGGAGTCTTGTTCTGTCGCCCAGGCTGGAGTGCAGTGGCACAATCTCGGCTCACTGCAACCTCTGCCTCCCAGGATCAAGCGTTTCTCTTGCCTCAGCCTCCCGAGTAGCTGGGACTACAGGCGTGCACCACCATGCCTGGCTAATTTTTTTCTTTTTTTAGTAAAGATGGGGTTTCACCATGTTGGCTAGGCTGGTCTTGAAGTTCTGGCCTCTAGTGATCCGCCCAACTTGGCCTCCCAAAGTGCTGGGATTACAGGTGTGAGCCACTGTGCTCAGCCTCTTTCCATTCTTGTGAGCGCCTATGAATCATGATATTCAGATGTCCCTCCTGGCTGGTCCTCCACATGGCTGGGGCACCTTTCAGATGTTCAGACCCTAAGTGCCCAGACAACCTTTCTCAAAAGGCAGAAACCTGTTCTTGCCCATCTGTTCCCTCTCTTCTGAGAGCAGCCACCACTTTTCATCCAGCACATCTGCAGGACAGGACATAATGTCACCCTGGACTAATCTCTCCTCACCCCCTAAATCTACAGTCACCCAGTCCTGGGGGTCCACGTCCTGAGGAAGGGAGACCCTTGCAGGGGACAAGACTGCACAAGTTAGCAGAACCTAATAGGCCATGATGTGGAATTTTAGGTTTATTCAGGAGGAGATGGGAGCCATGGGAGGTTTTCGAAGAGGGAAGGGGTACAATCTGACATGTTTTAAAAGGATTCCTAGACTGGTCAACATAGCGAGACCCTATCTCTGAAAAAAAATAAACAAATTAGCTGCTCCTGGTGGCGCAGGCCTGTAGTCCCAGCTACTCAGGAGGCCAAGGTAGGAGGATCACTTGAGCCCAGGAGGTCAAGCCTGCAGTGAGCCATGATTGCACCACTGCACTCCAGCTTGAGTGATAGAGTCAGACCTTGTCTCAAATTAAAAAAAAAAAAAAGTGGGATTCGTTTGGCTGCACTGTTTGGCTCTGTGTGGTGAGGACTGTTGTAAGGGACAAGGACAGAAGGCTGGAGGTCAGCACACTAGACAGGAGTGGTGGCAGTAGAGGTGGGAAGAAATGAAATTTCAGATCTACTTTGAAGGTGGAGCCCATAGGACATGTATAAGACTGATTGGGGACTGGGGCAATGACGAGAGAAAGTGATGAAAGGTAACTTTGAGGTTCTGGCCTGAGCACTGGAGGGATGGTGGGGCCATTTTGTGAGGGGAGAAGACCAGTAATTCCATTTGGACACGTCAGGTTTGACATGCATGTTAAGCGTCTTCCCTCAAAGACTTGATGGACCCCAGTCACTGAATCGAGCGCCTCCACCAGGGCCCCCAGAACTGCACGTGTGCAGCTCCATACAGGCCCTGATCCTGACTAGCTTCACTAGTGACAGGTCTGCCTCTCTGCTTCTTCAAGGCAGGGACAGGGTTGGTCTGGTGCCCTCGCCCCCGCCGGCTTGCGCAGAGTCGGTGCTCAATAAATATCTGTAGGATCAGGGAATAACAAACGCTCCCAGAAGAGAGGCTGCAGACCCTAGGGATGCCTCTGGATTGCAGCCTTGTCAAAACGACAGATAATGTGTGGCATGGGGGCGGGGATAGGCAGATAGTGACCTAGGGGCGGGGGCAAGCAGATGGTCTTATCCTGTCTTGGGGAAGGGGGTGGCCCGGTAAGAGACAGGCCGGACCGCAGCGTCCAAAGCGGGAATCCTGGCTACAAGGCCTCAGGGACACAGGCGCTGGGAAATCAGAGGCGTCTTACGCTCGGAGAGACCCTCAACCCTCCCACGGCACCGCAACAAAGAGCCGGGGTCCACATGCTGACCCACCGCAGGAGGAAGTACTCACCGGGGCAGAACTCAGTGCTGGGACGCCCACACTGCCCACCACGCGGAAGCCTGGCACGGAAGTGACTCAGAGACTACCACTCCCATAAGGTCTTGGGGCTTTCTTGCCTAGAACTCCCAGAAGTCCATGCGACAGTGCCGCTGGATGCGCCGCGGCTCCGGGGTCCCGTTTGGCCTACAACTCCCAGAAACACTTGCGTTGCTCTTTCCGCTGCTCCCAAAGGACACTGCCCCCCCCTGTTTACTTTCTGCGCCTGCGCGCGGGCGCAGGGAGCGGCGGAGCAGCGTGTACTGTTGTCATGGCAGCGCGCTGTCACCGGCAGGTTGCTGGATGGGCGAAGTAGTTGTATTCTGATTAACTGGTTTTGTGGGATTATTATAGGATTTTAAGGGATTATAGGGCCTGTGATTTCTGCCCTTTGAGGCGGGGTTGCGGGTGGGGATTGAAGGTGAAACTGCAAGGGTTGGTCGCTAGTGTAAAAGGCGCAGATGGCGCATCCGCAGAGCGGACTTCGAGGATTGGAGCGGGACTCCGCGCGCACGCGTGGGCGGTGGTGAGGCGTGTGCTGGAGACCCAGACTCTAAACATCCAAACAGAAGGATCCAAAGATCTTTCTCACCTAACCCAGGAGCCCAGACGCTCAGAGACTCAGACCCTTGAGACTAAGGGGGTTAAAAACGCAGACCCCTGGCACCAAAGCACCTGAGAGAACCAGTAGACCTGGAGACTACCGTCTGCACCCTAGAGACACAGGGATCTGGAGGCCTCCACCCTCCCCAGAGACTCAAATGCCGGGGCACAAGGAGTCTAAGGACTCAGATATCATATCCTTGAGACCCGGGTCCCCAAACCTAAGTCCTCAAAAAAAACTGAGGCTCAAAATTCCTCTTGATGGCGCGGTGGCTTACGCCTGTAATTCCAGCACTTTGGGAGGCCGAGGCGGGTGGATCACGAGGTCAAGAGATGGAGACCATCCTGGCCAACATGGTGAAACCCGATCTCTACTAAAAATGCAAAAATTAGCTGGGCGTAGTGGCGTGTGCCTGTAGCCCCAGCTACTCGGGAGGCTGAGGCAGGAGAATGGCTTGAATCCAGAAGGCAGAGGTTGCAGTGAGTCGCGATCGCGCCACTGCACTCCAGCCTGGCCACCGAGTGAGACTCTGTCTCAAAAAAAAAAAAAAAAAAAAAAACCTCTAGATTAAGGCACTGCCAGAGCCTTAGACTAAGATGTGGAGATGTGCAGAGAGCCCCAGGATGTGTAGGTCTATGGTGGGTGATGACGTGAGCGGGAACCCCATGCACCCTGTAGCCCGTTTTATCCCCCATAACAGGAAACCATGATGTCTTCCTTTCAGATTAAATGACTCTCCGTAAGGTCACTGTTAAGCCTTATCACGGGCCAGTTCTGTTCATCTGTGCGCATTGGTTCATTTGTTGAATTTATTTTCTGAGGTCTCGTACCAGGCTGGCCCGGGGCTAGGTTTAGGTGACACAAATGAATCAGACTTTGTTACTGCCCTTTGAGTGTGTCCCCCCACATACACTCCCCCAACCATCCTCCTGGTAGGGGAGACAGGGACTTAGTCAATACGGAGTGATAAAACTTGACATGGACTTAAGAGCCTTGAAAGCTCAATTTCAATCACTGCCAGCCAGGGTGTCAGGAAAAACAAATTCAACAGGGGCTGCTATGTGCCATACACCATCTCAGTTTGTTCATCTGTAAAATGGGAGCAATAATAGCAATGTCTGCCTCACAGGATTTATGGGAAGTCGAATTACCAACACCTCTAAAGAATTTAGAACAGCTTCTGGCACACAGTATGTGCTCAACAAGTGGTTATCATTCTCATCTCAATTCTTATAACATTAAGATTATATGTTACATATGAGTTGTATACAACTGTAATTCTTTTTTTTTTTTAATGAGATGGAGTCTCACTCTGTCACCTGGACTGGAGTGCAGTAGTATGATCTTGGCTCACTGCAACTTCCGCCTCCTGGGTTCAAGTGATTCTGCTGCCTCAGCTTGCTAGGTAGCTGGAATGACAGGTACGTGCTACCACACCTGGCTAATTTTTGAATTTTTAGTAGAGACGGTGTTTCACCATATTGGCCAGGCTGGTCTCGAACTCCTGACCTCAAGTGATCCCAAAGTGCTGGGATTACAGGTGTGAGTCAGCATGCCCAGCCTTGTAATTCTACTTAGATGAGGATCTTGAAGCTCAGTGATGTCACTTCCCTAGACTGCCTGACTCTACAGCTGGGGTTGCAATCTTTTCCTGTAAAAAGGCCAGATAGCAAATATTTTAGGCTTTGTGGGCCATAGGGTCTCTGTGGCACCTCTGCTGTTGTATGCTGAAAGCAGCCATAGATATAAGATAAACAAGTGAGGGTGGCTGTATGCCAATAAAACTTTATTGATGGACACTGACATTTGAATTTCATGTAATTTTCATGTGTCAGGAAATATTCTTCTTTTGATTTTGTCAGCCATTTAAAGGTGTAAAATCATTCTTAGTTTGTGGACCATGTAGAAACAGGCAGCAGGCCAGATTTGGCTGGTGGGCTCTGGTTTCTAGCTCCTTGCTCAAAGCCTCTCTCCTTAGTCTCCAAGCTGTGCTTGCTCTTGGAAGAGGTGTGAAGTGTGGCAAAGGAGGTTGAGAATTTGAGGGTTGAAATGGCCTTTTAATACAGAAGAAATCGCCTGAGCAAAGAAAGATCTTGTGGCAGGAGAGCACAGGGTGCCTTTTGTTTGAATGCAATTTATGTTGTCTAATCAGGTTATGGACTTAAATGCTATAAAATGGAAATGGTGCGCAGACTGTACAGTGAAGTCTCCCCGCAAGATACGGCTTGCCACTATTCTTCCAGAGTCATCATGCCTTGATACCTGCCTCTGGGGTCATTTAGCTGACTACCTGCCCCACATTTGAATGTTTCTCCCAGACTATTCTTCCCATACCGAGTGACCCTGTGACCAGACTGTCCCAGGGCAGTGCCTGGTGCTCATGGCTCAAGACACAATTCTGCTGGGCCTGGTGCAGCTGCCATCCAGGTGGTGAGAAAGTAAGAGGACCCAGAGGGGTCCTGAGTGGGGAGCGGGGTCAGCTTCTGAGCCTCTCCTGCTCTCCCCAGGGACTTTGGCTCAGGATCCAGGAGACGGCCTTAGAGTTCAGGAGCTGGTGATGGTTCAGGAGGGAACATGCAGGCATGTGCCCTGCACTGTTTTCTACCCCAAGTATTACTGGGCAGGATCTGGCCTAGCTCATGGCTACTGCTACCAGGACGAAGCTACTCCTGGAAGGAATGCTCCAGTGGCTACAAACCCCAAACAATTGCAGGAGAAGAACCAGGGCCAATTCACCTCGTTGGTCATCCCCAGACCTACAGCTGCTCCCTGAGCCTCAGAGATGCCAATGAGGCGGATACAGGAACGTACTTATTTCAGGTAGAGAGAGGTTATTACATGAAATACAGTCACGAAAATGAGAAGTTGTTCTTGCATGTGACATGTGGAGAAAGGTCCCAGAAAAGGAGCTCTTTCTCCTCATTCGAGGTCATGGGAAGCATGCAGGGACTGTGGGGTGGGGCTCTGGCACAGGGAGTGCCCCCACTCCCAGAAACAGGAATCAGCCCCTTTCTCTTTTCTAGTGCTGATCCAGCCACCTGAGATCCATATCCAGAAGTGCTGCCATCAGGTGACCCTGGAGATCTGACTTGCACCATATCACGGGCCTGTGAGAAGGGAACCCCACCAAATTTCCTCTGGATAAGAGAAGCCATCAGTTTGACAGTCCCCGAGACCCCTCTCCCCGACCAGTCCTCAGTTGTCAGCCTTATCCCACAGCCATGTGACCACGGCACCAACCTCACCTGTCAGGTGAAGTTCCCCTGAACTGGTGGGACCACGGGGAGAACCATCCAGCTCAATGTCTCTTATGAGTGGTGGATCAGGACACCCATGCCTGGGCCCCTGAGAACAATGGGTGTCAGGAGGGAAGCGAGGTCAGAATCAGGAATTTTTTTTTTGTTTAAGACAGAGGCTTGCTGTGTCACCCAGGCTTGAGTGCAGTGGCACAATCTCTGCTCACTGCAGCCTCTGCCTCCCAGGCTCAAGCGATCCTCCTGCCTCAGCCTTCCAAATAGCTGGGACTATAGGTGGCACCACCATGTCCAGCTAATTTTTAAATTTTTGGCAGAGATGGGTTCTCACTGTGTTACCCAGGTTGGTGTTGAACTCTTAGGCTCAAGTGATTCTCCTGCCTTGGCCTCCCAAAGTGTTGGGATCACAGGCGTGTACCACTGCCTGGCCAGAGTGTGAGTTGTTTTTTTTTTTTTTTTTTTTGAGATGGAGTCTCGCTCTCTCACCGAGGCTGGAATGCAGTGACACGATCTCGGCTCACTGCGACCTCTGCCCTTTGCCTCCTGAGTTCAGGTGATTTTTTTTTTTTTTCCTCAAAACTGCATTTATTTCATGGAATATCATCACTTTCACTTGGACCTGCCATAAATTTCTGTCAATATTTCTCTCATGTGTAAAAATGTACAGAAGCCATCAAGTGATTCTTATGCCTCGGCCTCCGGAGTAGCTGGGATTACAGGTGCCTGCCACCATGCCCAGCTCACCCTTGCCTGGCTCAGCTTTGAGCTCTGTCTCGATGCCTCCCCTACTTTCTGCCCCTTGATCCTCCTCTTATGCATGGCGTCTCTCTTCCCCCATTTACCCCATTCCGGATGCAGCACTTTCTGCAAATGTCACCCTTTTCATCCACCACACTCATGAGCCAGTGGGTGCTGTAACTTCACTTCCTGAACAGTGTCTCCCATCATGCCCTCCTTGCTCAGTCCCCTCCCCTCCATCGGCATGACCAGGCCCTTTGCTGTCTTTTTTTTTTTTTTTTTTTTGAAGATGAAGTTTCACTCTTGTCGTCCAGGCTGGAGTGCAGTGGCAGGATCTTGCCTCACTGCAACCTCCACCTCCTGGGTTCAAGTGATTCTCCTGCCTCAGCCTTCCAAGTGGCTGGGATTACAGGCATGTGCCACCACGCCTGGCTAATTTTTGTACCTTTAATAGAGACAGGGTTTCACCATGTTGGTCAGGCTGATCTCAAACTCCTGACCTCAGGTGATCCACCCGCCTCGGCCTCCCAGAGTGCTGGGATTACAGATGTGAGCCGCCGCGCCCAGCCCCTTTGCTGTCTTGATCATTGCTCCGTGCCCCTCCCCAGCCTCCCATCTTCCCTTCATGCTGTGCTCCTGACAACACAAGCCCAGAAAGACCTTCCTGCACTCAGTACCAGCCCCACCCCTTCCTAGCCCAGAGTCTCCTGAGACTCCTCGGCACCCTCAATCCAAGCTCCTCAGCTGGTCATGCCCCAACACCTCCATGTCCCCTTGGAAGACCCCAGATATATGTGCAGGTCCCTTCATCTGCCAGGCTGTTTCAGAGCCTTTGCACATCCCTCATCCTTCACTTGTGAAGCCCATCCGTCATGCGTCAGTATGACCCGCTCCCCCTTCCAATCTCAGTTCAACCTCTTTCCCTCCAGGGTCTGTCAGCTAGTGTAGACTCCAGGGTTTGTGTACCTAAGAGCATGAGCCGGGCCAGGCTTGGTGGCTCATGCCTGTAATCCCAGCACTTTGGGAAGCTAAGGCGGGCAGATCACGAGGTCAGGAGTTCGAGACCAGCCTGACCAACATGGTGAAATCCCATCTCTACTAAAAATACAAAAGTTAACCTGGCATGGTGGGATGTGCCTGTAATCCCAGCTACTCAGGAGGCTGAGGCAGGAGAATTGCTTGAACCTGGAAGGCAGAGATTGCAGTGAGCCGAGATCGCGCTACTGCACTCCAGCCTGGGTGACAGAGCAAGACTTGGTCTCAAAAAAAAAAAAAGCATGAGTCAAACCGTCATGTGTCTTCTGTTTAATTCTGAATGGGAGGTAAGGGATAAGCTGACCTCTCAGCACCACGCTTCCTGCTTTGTCTGTTTTTTTCATCCAGTCCCAACGACACTGAACAATGGCACATCACTGCCTGTCATGGAGGGCAAGTCCCCGTGGTCTGTGGCTGACAGCACCCCGCCTCCCCACCCTGCCCTGCTGAGCGGGTCCTGAGACGGAAGAACACCAAATTCCTCCCAGCTCTCAGCCCCCGGGGGCCTGGAGCTGCCTCAGATAGGGGCTGGGGATGGAGGAGAATTGACCTGTTGGGCTCATCACCCACTGCGATCTCAGCACATTTCCCTGAGCCTCTGAGCAGAATGAGTTGCAGGACCAGCGCTGGGGCAGGCAGCCTGGTTGGGTGTTTGGGCTGTCAGAGGGGTGGAGGCCTGCGAACAGAATCTCATACTCTTCTACCCTTTCCCAGGAAGCCCCTCTGGTTGCAAATGTGTGAGTGAAAAGGCCTCCTGGCCCCTGGTTCTCACCTGATCAGGCGCCCTCATGGGCACTGGCTTCCCCCCCCCCACCCCCATGGCCTCACCTGGGGCTGCTACTCCAGGTGAGCAGCCTGCTCTTTTCTGGGGAAGCTGAGGGATTGGCCCCCGAGTTCCAGGTGGAGCTGAGCTGTCCTGTCCCTCCTGAGTTAGAATTGAAGTGGCCGATGCTAATCTGAGGCCCGTGTTGGCTCTGCGGGTGTGGAGGCCCTCAGGAGAGCAGGGCTGAGAGGCCTGACTGAGTCCCTCCTGCTCAAGACAGAACTCAGATGTGGACACCCAGCCCTGCGGGACAGATGCAGGACATCACTGTCAGCCATGGCTCAGCCCTTCTGACCACTGAGATGCTGCAACTTCCCCTCCTGGGAGGGAGTGATTAGGCAAACATGGGGGCCTGCAGTATTCCCGGCAACATGCACCGATGATAAAACTACATAGAAAAGCATGGAGACCAGGCCGGGCGCGGTGGTCACGCCTGTAATCCCAGCACTTTGGGAGGCCGAGATGGGCGGATCACAAGGTCAGGAAATCGAGACCATCCTGGCTAACACGGTGAAACCCCGTCTCTACTGAAAATACAAAAAAATTAGCCAGGCGTAGTGGCGGGCGCCTGTAGTCCCAGCTACTCGGGAGGCCGAGGCAGGAGAATGGCGTGAACCCAGGAGGCGGAGTTTGCAGTGAGCCGAGATTGCGCCACTGCACTCCAGCCTGGGGGACTGAGCGAGACTCTGTCTCCAAAAAAAAAAAAGAAAAAGAAAAGCCTGGAGACCATTAGCGTTAAAGTGAGGCGGAGAAAGTGGGGGTGTGGCTGACAGGAAGTGGGGTAACAAAGGGGAGGTGCTGTGGTGTCCCCACTGTTCTGTTTCTCTAAGCGTGTTCATATGTATAAACCACTGAGATTTTTTTCCTGGGGGGAAGATATTTTTATCTATACGGTTTATATTTCTCCCAAAACTATTTCTAGAAAACTGACATCGGTCTAAGGAGGCTCCACCACACAGGCTACTCCCAGTTCCTCCCAGCCCAGCCACACAGTTCCAAAAAGTCTTCTGTTGAATTCAGGGGCACGTTTCTTCTGTCCTGAAATCCTGCCCGTCGCTGGGGGTGGACGCCCCAGGGCTGGTGTCCTCGCTCCACATCTCCTGTTCACCTGGACCCCCGGGAGCAGAGCCTGCAGAAGCAAAGCCCCGGGGCCGGCAGACCCCTCAGGTTCTGGAGTAACCAGGGAAGTGTGGCTGAGCGAGACGTTGGTGGTGAAGACATCCTTCGTGGCGCTGAGACAGCAGTGAGGAAAGGAGAAGTATCTTCCCTTTTGAAATCTGCCCCTTCCCTTCTGGATTTCCTCCCTTCCAAACCTCACAGTACAACAATCACAGTCTCAGTTTCCCAGACCTCCCGCGAGCCAGGCTCTCCTCTGTGTCCTTGGCGTGTATCAACAGGCGGAATCCTCACCTCCACAGCCCCGTGTCCCTCTGCTCGGTCCCCCTGAGACTGACCCCCCGACCTAGGGGAGAGTGACCCCATCCTGCCTGTGCCCCCCACTGAAGCTCCTGCTGTGGACAGCTCAGAAGTCAGGAGCCTCAGTGTCTCCCCTCTGCACAGTGACTCCTTGGGGACAGTGTCCAGCTCTACTGTGTTGGCCTCATTGTGCAGAGGGGGTGCCCACCTCGTACCTGCTGGCAGGGGGAATGAGAGGCTGCCTGCTCACCCCACCTGCACCCCTGTCTCTCATGACCCTGAGACCCACCTCTGAGCTACACAGACAGCCACAGCCTGTGACTCAGGGGTCTGGCCAGATGGGACTCATTTTCACCCTGCAGAAAATGTCACCTAAGGGGAAGAACATTGAGAGGGAGGCAGGAAGTGGGGTGGGCCCTGCATGGGGTGGGAATCTGGGTGAGTCTGTCTCCTGCTCTGGCCTCCGGGACCCAGGAGTGGATGTGGGATTGTAGATGATCGATCTCCCAGGGCTGACCCAGGCCTGACAGTGTCTGTGTGTGAAGTTCCTCCTCTGGGGAGGTCACTGTTCTGACCTCACCCCTGTGTTCCTGTGGGGCCTCCTCTAAGTCTTGAGCCCTCAGTTCCTGAGAGAAGAACCCTGAGGAACAGACGTTCCCTGGCGGCCCTGGCACCTCCAACCCCAGACATGCTGCTGCTGCTGCTGCCCCTGCTCTGGGGGAGGGAGACGGTGGAGGGACAGAGGAGTAACTGGAAGGATTACTCACTGACAATGCAGAGGTCTGTGACAGTGCAGGAGGGCCTGTGTGTCCATGTGCTCTGCTCCTTCTCCTACCCCTGGTATGGCTGGACTTCCTCTGACCCAGTTCGTGGCTACTGGTTCCGGGCAGGGACCCATACAGACTGGGATGCTCCGGTGGCCACAAACAACCCAGCTCGGGCAGTGCAGGAAGAGACTCGGGACCGATTCCACCTCCTTGGGGACCCACAGACCAGGAATTGCACCCTGAGCATCAGAGATGCCAGAAGCAGTGATGCAGGGATGTACTACTTTCGTGTGGAGAGAAGAACTATAAAATGGAATTATAAATATGAGCAGCTCTCTGTGCATGTGACAGGTAAGGCACGGGCTCCAGGAAAGGCCACAGGGAAAGGTCATGGGGGCGGCAGGGAAAGGCTGGGATGGGGCCCCTGCCCCAGGAGAGGGCTGAGGGTGAAGTGAGTTGGGCTCAGGGCAGGAGCTGGACCAGAGCCTGAGTTCCCCCCAGAGCTGCACCATGGATCCTCTGTCCTGATCCTGAGTCCCCCTCTCTTCACCAGCCCTGACACACAGGCCCAACATCCTCATCCCAGGCACCCTAGAGTCCGGCTGCCCCCAGAATCTGACCTGCTCTGTGCCCTGGGCCTGTGAGCAGGGGACACCCCCTCTGATCTCCTGGATGGGGACCTCCGTGTCTCCCCTGGACCCCTCCACCACCCACTCCTCGGTGCTCACCCTCATCCCACAGCCCCAGGACCACGGCACCAGCCTCACCTGTCAGGTGACCTTCCCTGGGGCCAGCGTGACCACGAACAAGACCATCCACCTCAACGTGTCCTGTGAGTGCTGGGCCGGGACGCCTGGGTCCCTGATGGGGTGAGCGTCAAGCCTGGACACAGGGTGCTGGGTCCCGGAATCTGGGCTGGTTGTGGGGTCAGGAGGACAATGGCTCTGTCTTCCCTGTTTATGCGGCTCCTGGGGACAGACAGGGCCAGCGTTCCCAGCCCACAGTGATGCGGGTCTCCATGTCTTTCTGTCCCAGACCCCCCTCAGAACTTGAGCATGACTGTCTTCCAAGGAAATGGCACAGGTAGGATGGAGCCCCCTCCCTGGGGCTGGAGGTTCAGGGCCTTCAGGTCAGGATGGGACTGGGTTATTCCTCAACCTAAACTCACTTTGGGAAACAGAGATGCCCTTGTGGGTGAACTCAGGGCCCCTCTGTGTCCTCAGACCCCAAGGCCGTCTGTTCCCATCCTCCCATCACCACTCTTGGACTCCCACACACACCTCCCTTCGGCCTCAAACAAGAACAGGGTGGCATTCACACAGCAGGGCCAGGCTCTGCGGTTCCTTCTCGTGCATCTCCTGAATACACCTCCACCCTTATCTGTTTATTTCCGATAGTTCTGATATAAGTACTTCTGGACAGGTGATAAATGCCCATGGGCAAAAATCCAAATTGCAGAGCAGAGTCTGTCCTCCGATGCCTGCCCCCTCCCCAGAACCAGCCACTGTCCATCCAGGCTGCCCTGAGCCTCGGTTTGTGCCCTGGAGGATCAGAGGTGGTTTGGCGTCTGAAGTGAGACGGCCCGCACCCTCCTCTGGGGCTGTGTGTGATTCCGCTGCACGGATGGACTCTGATTTTGTGGCATCTCCTGATGGAAGATCATGGCACTCATTGTATCCTGTGGCAGGAACATGGCAATGAACCATCTTGTATCTACTTCCACAGGAATATCTCAGTCTGTGGGTTAAGTTCCTAAAAGCACATGTAGCTACGTTATGTGTCCACATTCCCGACAGTGAGCAGTGGGAGTGCATGTGTCCAGACTTCAGTCTATGTCTGTGTGTCACTTGCTGTCATCAGTCTCTGTATCTTTCCTTTTTCTCTAGATCTACGTACTTCTCTGACCCTCTGTCTCTTTTTCTACAGTATCCACAGTCCTGGGAAATGGCTCGTCTCTTTCAGTCCCAGAGGGCCAGTCTCTGCGCCTGGTCTGTGCAGTTGACAGCAATCCCCCTGCCAGGCTGAGCCTGAGCTGGGGAGGCCTGACCCTGTGCCCTTCACAGCCCTCAAACTCGGGGGTGCTGGAGCTGCCTCGGGTGCACCTGAGGGATGAAGAGGAATTCACCTGCAGAGCTCAGAACCTTCTGGGCTCTCAGCAGGTCTCCCTGAACGTCTCCCTGCAGAGTGAGTGCACCGGTGTGCTGGGGAGGAGCTGGAGGAGGAGAACACACCTTCTCCACCCTCAGTGACCACTGAGCGGCCCCCTGACCTTCAGAGAGGAGCTCCGCTCTGGTCTGTGCTCGGCTGTGAGCACTTTCCTGGGACCCACAGCACTACTGTCCTCTTCCTGTCAGGGAAGGGTTGTGGGGTGGGGAGAGGGCAGGAGTGGATCTCAGAGGGGAGAGGATGGGGCCTGGACAGGGGTGTTTAGGGAGACAAGTGCCTTTCTTTGCAGGGCTGAACTGGAGTCACACAACTGAGGTACTTGCCTTGAGCATCAAATTAAAAAAAAAGGAAAAAGCCCAGCAAGTTAGCAATCAAACGAAATGATACTGCAATGCAATCATCTTTTATAAACAGTGGAAATGGAATGCAAAACGAATTCATTGATGGATAAAATGTTAACATCGTAAAGAAAAAAAAAAAGGAACGGCTGGCACTTGCACGCCTCACTGGCCTCAGGAAGAGTCTCTCCATGTCCTTCTCTCTCTCACTTCTGTTCTTTGTGTCTGGGAAGCGGAAGTGGAAATAGACGTATAGGACCCTACAGGAAGTGGGAGGAGGAGGAGAAGAGACCCAATTCTCTATGGTATATCACAAAAATAACTCCAATCTGTCAACAGGTAAAGCCACATCAGGAGTGACTCAGGGGGCAGTCGGAGCTGGAGCCACAGCCCTGGTCTTCGTGTCCTTCTGCATCATCTTCGTTGTGTGAGCATGGACCTTAGGAAGGGAGGGAGAGCCCTGGGGGAGGGCAGGCTGGGAGCTGGATCCCTGAAGCCAGAGCTGGAGGGACCCGGATGGGTCAAGAGCTTGGGGCAAGAAGGAGGTCACAGGTGCATGGTGAGAATTCCATGTGGGCCTGTGTTTGAGGAGCTTTGAGTCTGTGGCAAACCTTGGTACCCACTGTCCAGGAGAAGAGAGTCTCTATTCTCAACCTTGGGGTCTCTAAGACTGGACCACTGCTTTCCCGCCTCAGTCACCCCTGCAGTCCCTTAATAGGAAACACATGGGGGGTACCTGGTCTGCCCACTGCACCCTGATCTGACCACACTGAAAAGCTGTCTGGTCTCTTCACTCAGAGTGAGGTCCTGCAGGAAGAAATCGGCAAGGCCAGCTGCGGGCGTGGGGGATACGGACATAGAGGATGCAAACACCGTCAGGGGCTCAGCCTCTCAGGTGAGTGCTGTGAACTCTCCACAGCCAGCATCCAGCCTGGACACCTCCCACAGGATGACCCCCAGGACTAATCAGCTGGGCATAGCCAAAGTTACCTCCTCTCTGTTCTTCCTTTCTTCTCTGTAGCCCCAAATTCACAATGTTTGGTTGGTTTCCTCCCCCAAGAACAGCTTGCATTGTCCCTGCCCCCTATCCTGACCCTTCATTGCTGAGGCCTGAGGATCTCTGTCTTTTGCTCCCTCACTTCCCTGCCTGTCACCTCTCCTTTCCTGACTGGGGGACTGTCCAGAAGGCATCATCGTCCAGTTCCTCTGCATTTGAACAGCTGTTCCCCCACGCCTCGATACTGTCTAGAGCAGAAGCCAGCAAATATTATCTGTAAGCGACAGATAGAAACTATTTTTGTCTTCATGGGCCACACAGTCTCATTGCAGCTCCTCGTATCTGCTATTGTAGCGAGAAAGAAGCCATATACCCTGTGTAAAGAAATGAATATGGCTGTGTGCCAATAAAACTTTATTCACAAACATAAAGAGTGGGCTGGATATAACTCAAATACTGTAGTTTGACAACCCCTGATCTAGAGTAAAAATCCCAAACTCTATAGCCTGCAGCAGTGCACATTTTGACCCTTTTTTTTTTTTTTTTGAGTTGGAGTCTTGCTCTGTCGCCCAGGCTGGAGTGCGGTGGCGCGATCTCTGCTCACTGCAAGCTCTGCCTCCCGGGTTCAAGCCATTCTCCTGCCTCAGCCTCCGGAGTGGCTGGGACTACAAGTGCCCGCCGCCATGTCTGGCTAATTTTTTGGTATTTATAGTAGAGACAGGGTTTCACCGTGTTAGCCAGGATGGTGTCGATCTCCTGACCTTCTGATCCGCCCGCCTCGGCCTCCCAGAGTGCTGGGATTACAGGCGTGAGCCACTGCGCCCGGCCACATTCTGACCTTTTAAGCACTTACCTCTCCACTAGGGCAAGAACAAGGGTGAAGTGAGTGAGGCTCTTGCCTCAAGTGCATTTTTTTGTTTGTTTGTTTTTGTTTTTTGAGAGGGAGTCTCGCTCTGTCACCCAGGCTATAGTGCAGTGGCACAATCTTGGCTCACTGCAACCTCCGCCTCCTAGGTTCAAGCGATTCGCCTGCCTCAGTCTCCTGAGTAGCTGAGATTACAGGTGTCCACCACCACACTTGGCTAATTTTGTATTTTTAGTAGAGACAGAGTTTCACCAAGTTGGCCAGGCTGCTCTTGAACTCCTGACCTCAGGTGATCCGCCCGCCTCAGCCTCCTAAAGTGCTGGGATTACAGGCGTGAGTCGCCACGCCCAGCCTCTCTGTTCTGCTCTGACTCCCTTCTCTTTCCCATGTCTCAGGGGTCCCTGACTGAACCCTGGGCAGAAGACAGTCCCCCAGACCAGCCTCCCCCAGCTTCTGCCTGCTCCTCAGTGGGGGAAGAAGAGCTCCAGTATGCATCCCTCAGCTTCCAGACGGTGAAGCCTCGGGACTCGCAGGGACAGGCCACTAACACCGAGTACTCGGAGATCAAGATCCACAAATGAGAAACTGCAGAGACTCAGCCTGATTGAGGGATCACAGCCCCTCCAGGCAAGGGAGAAGTCAGAGGCTGGTTCTTGTAGAATTAACAGCCCTCAAAGTGATGAGCTAAGCACATAGTGAAAAGCACACAGGCTTTGGAGTCAAAGTATCTCCAACCTGAATCCACACTGTGCCGTCCTTTTTAGTTTTTTGACTAAAAGACAGACAAATCCCTACCTCTCTGTACCTTGGTTTCCTGCTCTGGAAAACAGGAATGAGAAGCCCTACTTGTGAGGTTGTGGTGCTCACTCCAGGAGCTACCTCCCCTCAGCGCTCCTGGCACAGGTGTATGCTGAGCAGTGATGGATCGCTGTGCTTTGAACACAAAGGTCCTGCTGGGAACCTCTCCTGATTCTGGCGGCAACTGGTACCTATATGTCTGTGTCCCTTGCCTGCAAAATAGTGATTCTGCCACTTTCCAGGAAATGACCTCAGTCTGCAAATCAGGTCTGGGTAGCATCTGGATCCTGCCCACCTCTTCGGCCTCATCTCCCCTCCTTGGGACTGCTAGACCTCCTTGCTCTCTGTAGTCTACGTACTGTGCACAGTCCAGTGGGAGTCTTTAGGACACACTGAGCTCTCTCTGCGCTGCTCACAGCCCATCCATGGCTCCTGGATCCTGAACCTCCCGTCACATCCTCTTCATGACATCACTCTCCGACCTCAGTCCACTCCTCCATCCTCACCACTTAACCCACCGGTCCCTCTGGCCTTTTCCAGATCATTTGCAACATGTCCTGTTGGTTCATGCCTCAGTCCTTGAACACTGGGGACCCTCCTCCTAGAATGCCCTCCTCCTGGGCCTTCATCTGCCTCCGTCTTTGAAAATGGAGTTCCAGGATTGGACTTCTGGGTTGAGCTGAGGGAGAGACTGAAGCAGCAGCTCATGATCTCCCTCCTCTAAAGCCAAACCCAGGGAATGAGAAACGTTTCCAAAGGGTCAAAGGATCATCTGGCAAATTAAACATGATCCAAAAAAATTCACCTACGTACAGCACCCGAACGAGGGAAGGAACATCTCACAACAGTCACTTTATGCAGTAGCCCTGATGAGAAGGAATCAAAAGACTGGAGGAGGCACTAACACTTCCCTAAATCTGGACTCTTGCCCATTTACGGCAGCATCAAAAAACCGTAAAGTACCAAGGAACAATTTTTTAAAAATCACAGCCGGCCGGGCGCGGTGGCTCAAGCCTGTAATCCCAGCACTTTGGGAGGCCGAGACGGGCGGATCACGAGGTCAGGAGATCGAGACCATCCTGGCTAACACGGTGAAACCCTGTCTCTACTAAAAATACAAAAAACTAGCCGGGCGAGATGGCGGGCGCCTGTAGTCCCAGCTACTCGGGAGGCTGAGGCAGGAGAATGGCGTGAACCCGGGAGGTGGAGGTTGCAGTGAGCTGAGATCCAGCCACTGCACTCCAGCCTGGGCGACAGAGCAAGACTCCGTCTCAAAAAAAAAAAAATCACAGCCGGGCGCGGTGGCTCACGCCTCTAATCCCACCACTTTGGGAGGCCGAGACGGGCGGATCACAAGGTCAGGAGATCGAGACCATCCTGGCGGTCAGGAGATCGAGACCATCCTGGCTAACACGGTGAAACCCTGTCTCTACTAAAAATACAAAAAACTAGCCGGGCGAGATGGCGGGCGCCTGTAGTCCCAGCTACTCGGGAGGCTGAGGCAGGAGAATGGCGTGAACCCGGGAGGTGGAGGTTGCAGTGAGCTGAGATCCAGCCACTGCACTCCAGCCTGGGCGACAGAGCAAGACTCCGTCTCAAAAAAAAAAAAAAAAAAAAAAACTACATAGAACAGTAGGAAGACTATTATTATTAAAGTGAGGCTAGGGGTTCCTTCAAGGGGGAGCGGGGGCATGGGCAATAGGAAAGGGAAATGTAAGGGTGAATGAGTGAATAAAATCTCTTTCTTCATTTCAAGGGAGAGACTTGACAATTCTTTTGTGATGTTCTAATTCTTGAAGGATGGTAATTTTGTGTGAATCACTGAGTTGCTTTTTAGGGGACACTTTTATGTACCTGTCTTGTATTTCCCCCCCCCAAAAAAAACTGTTTCAAGCAGAGCTGACCTGGATCTAAGGCGGCTGCAGCTTGCAGGATTTTCCCCACTTCCTCCCAGACCGGCCACACAGTTTACAATAATCTGTTGAAGTCAGGTGCATGTTTCTTCTCTCAGGAAACCCCACCCATCGATGAGGGTGGACACCCCGCGGCTGGTGTCTTTGCTGCATGTCTCCTGTTCACCTGAACCCCTGGGAGCAGTACCTGCAGGAGCAAAGCCCCGGGGCTGGCCCTCCTACCCTGCAGTAACCAGGCCTCGTGAGATAGTGGTGAGGGGAAATGTCCTTGTGCCCAGAGAGCTGTGAGGATGGGAGAAGTGTCTGCTCTTTTCATATTGATCCTTTCCCTTATGACTTTCCTGTCTTCCAAGCCCCACAGTACAACAGCCACAGCCTCAGCTTCCCCAGCCTCCTGCGAGCCAGGCTCTCCTCTGTGTCCTTGGCGTGTATCAACAGGCTAATCCTCACCTCCACAGCCCCGTGTCCCTCTGCTCGGTCCCCCTGAGACTGAACCCCCGACCTAGGGGAGAGTGACCCCATCCTGCCTGTGCCCCCCACTGAAGCTCCTGCTGTGGACAGCTCAAACGTCAGGAGCCTCAGTGTCTCCCCACTGCACAGTGACTCCTTGGGGACAGTGTCCGGCTCTGCTGTGTTGACCTCATTGTGCAGAGGGGGTGCCCACCTTGTGGCTGCTGAGGGAGGGATGAGAGGCTGCCTGTTCACCCCACCTGCACCCCTGTCTCTCATGGCCCCGAGTCCCACCTCTGAGCTACACAGACATCCACAGCCTGTGACTCAGGGGTCTGGCCAGATGGGACTCATTTTCACCCTGCCGAAAATATCACCTAAAGGGAAAGGCATTGAGAGTCAGGCAGGAGGTGGGATGGGCCTTGCATGGGGTGGGAATCTGGGCGAATCCGTTTTCTGCTCTGGCCTCGGGGACCCAGGAGTGCACATGGGGTGGTGGATGGTGGATCTCCCAGGGCTGACCTAGCCCTGACAGTGTCTGGGTGTGAAGTTCTTCTTCTAAGGAGGTCACTGTTCTGACCTCACCACCAACTTCCTGTGGGGCCTCCTCTAAGTCTTGAGCCCTCAGTTCCTGAGAGAAGAACCCTGAGGAACAGACGTTCCCTGGCGGCCCTGGCACCTCCAAGCCCAGACATGCTGCTGCTGCTGCTGCTGCTGCCCCTGCTCTGGGGGAGGGAGAGGGTGGAGGGAGAGGGACAACGGGGGGATGGTTACACGCCGCAAGTGCAGAGGGAGGTGACAGCGCAGGAGGGCCTGTGCGTCGACGTGCCCTGCTCCTTCTCCCACCCCAAGACTGACTCTCCAGAAGTTCATGGCTACTGGTTCCAGCAAGGGGCTAACACAGCCCAGGACGCTCCAGCGGCCACGAACAACCTAAAACGACAAGTGAAGAAGGAGATCCAGGGCCGATTCCAGCCTCTGGAAACCCGCAGATGAACAACTGCTCCCTGAGCATCAGAGACGCCAGGAGGAAGGACCAGAGGTTATTTTTCTTTCGCCTTGAGAGAGGACACGTGAAATGGAACTACATGTCCAACCAGCTCCACGTGTTGGTGGCGGGTAAGGCGCTGGCTCCAGAAGCAGCACGAGAAAACGTCATGGGGCTGCAGCTCGGGGTGGGTTGGAACCCTTGTCCTGGGAAGGGGTCGGGGGTGAAGCGTATCGGGCTCAGGGGAGGCACTGGACCAGAGCCCAGGCTTCCCCAGGGCTGCACCTCAGACCTCCTCCTGATCCTGCACCCCCTCCTCTCCTCACCAGTCGTGACCCACAGGCCCAGTATCTCCACCCTGGGGACCATGGAGTCTGGCTGCCCCGGAAACCTGGCCTGCTCTGTGCCCTGGGCCTGTAAGCAGGGGGTGCCCCCTACCATATCCTGGATGGGGACCTCGTGTCCTCCCCAGGCCTCACCACAACCCGCTCCTCAGTGCTTACCCTCATCCCAAAGCCCCAGGACCACGGCACCAACCTCACCTGTCAGGTGACCTTGCCTGGGATGGGTGTGACCATGACCAGGACCATCCAACTCAATGTGTCCTGTGAGTGCCAGGACGCCTGGGTCCCTGGTGGGGCGGGGTGTTGCCGAGAGCAGCAGGATGGGGGTGAAGGGTGCTGGCTCCCAGAATCTTGGCTTGGAGTGGCTGGCTCCACTTTCCCCATTTACGTGACTCCTGGGGAGACAGGGCCCGTGTCCCCAGCCCTCACAGTGACGTGGGTCTCCGTGTCTTTCTGTGCCAGAACTTGACCGTGACTGTCTTCCGAGCAAATGGCACAGGTAGGACAGAGCCCCCTCCCTGGGGCTGGGGGAGCAGGGCCTTCAGCTCAGGGCAGAGCCAGGTCCCTCCTCATCCTGGACTCACCCTGGTGACCTGAGACCCCCTTGTGGGTGAATCCAGTGCCCCTCCCCATCCTCAGCCCCTGTGGCCACGTGAGCCCCTGTTCCCATCCCCTCCTCACTCTCCTCAGAATCCTCCACACACACCCTCCTTGGCCCCGCAGCAAGGGCAGGGGGCATTGATACAGCAGGACCAGCCTCGAGGGTCCTGATCATCCACCTCCTGAACACACCTTTCTCTACAGCACCCACAGCCTTGGGGAACAGCTCATCCCACTCAGTCCTGGAGGGCCAGTCTCTGCGCCTGGTCTGTGCTGTCGACAGCAATCCCCCTGCCAGGCTGAGCTGGACCCGAGGGAGCCTGACCCTGAGCCCCTCACAGTCCTCGAACCCTGGGCTGCTGGAGCTGCCTCAAGTGCACGTGAAGGATGAAGGGGAACTCACCTGCCGAGCTCAGAACCCTCGGGGCTCCCAGCACATTCCCCTGAGCCTCTCCCTGCAGAATGAGGGCACAGGTGGGAAGGGGAGGGGCTGGAGGAGGAGGATACACCTGCCCCACCCTCATGGGCCATCCACTGCCCTGAGCTTCAAGGGGGAGCTCAGCTCTGGTCTGTGCTCAGTTATGAGGCCTGGAACTTCCCCGCAACCCAGAGCGTCACTGTCCTCTCCCCGCCAGGGAAAGGGTGTGGGGTGGGGAGAGGGGAGGAGTCGATCTTGGAGGGGAGGAGCTGGGGCCTGGACAGGTGTATTTGAGAAGACAAGCGCCTTGCTTTGCAGTGCTTAGACCAGGATGAGGCACGTGAGGCACTTGCCTTGGCACCAAATTTAAGAACCAAAAATAAAACAACTCAGCAAGCAAGAGAAATAATATTGTGACATGATAATCTTTTTTAAAAAAATAAAAGTTAATGCAAAATAATTCCATGATGAACACAAATCAAAATTTTAAATAATAAAAAAAAAAAAACTGCACCCAGCACTCTCATGCCTCACTGGCCTCACCAGAAGTCCGTAATCCTCCTCCTTCCCATGCCTGCTCTTTGTGTCTGGGAAAGCTGGGAGGAGAATCAAAGTCAAGGGCCTTACAGGCAGCAGAAGGCGAAGAGACCCAGTTATTGAAGGTAAATCCCAGAGATAACTCCAATCCATTCGCAGGCACCACATGGCCTGTATCAGGAGTGATGCTGTGGGCGGTCGGGGGAGCTGGAGCCACAGCCCTGGCCTTTCTGTCCTTCTGTGTCATCTTCATGGTGTGAGCATTGACCCTGGGGAGGGAGGGAAGGAGAGCCCTGAGGGAGGGCAGGCTGGGAACAGAGTCCCTGAAGTCAGAGCTGTAGGGACCTGCATGGTCAAGAGCTTAAAACAAGGGCAAGGAGGTCACAGATGCAAAGTGAGAATTTCACAAGCATCCTTGCCCGTGGGGCTCCAAGTCTATGGCAAGCCCGAGGCACCACCAGCCAGAAGGCAGGAGCCTGTGTTCTCATCACTGGAGTCACTGGGGTCCCTGGGACTAGCTTGCCTCTGTCTCACCTCAGTCATCCCTCCAGCCCTTTAATAGGAAACATGGTGGTGGGGTGGGGGTGGGTCCACCCACTACACCTTGATCGATAAAGACTGAAAGACTCTGGTCTCTTCACTCAGAGTGAGGTCCTGCAGGAAGAAATCGGCAAGGCCAGCAGTGGGCATCGGGGATACAGGCATGGAGGATGCAAACGCCATCAGGGGCTCAGCCTGTCAGGTGAGCAATGTGGGTGTCTCCACACCCAGCATTCAGCCTGGACACCTCCCACAGGATGGCCTCCAGGATTGCTCAGCTAGTCATGGCCAAAGTTATCTCCTCATCTCCTCCTCCTACCTACAAGCCGGCTTCTCCTGCAGGATTCCCCATCTTGCTGACAGCATGGCAGTCCCTCCTCCCAGATCAGGCATGGAGGAGAGTTGCCTCCTCTCTGTCCTCCCTGTCTTCCTCTACAGCTGAAAGTTCACCACATCTTGTCAATTTGCCCCACAAAGGACAGCTAGCATCACTCCCGCCCATCCTGACCCTCTCATTGCTGAGGCTTCAGGATCTTTTCTCTGGACCTTGTCACCTCCCTACTTCTCACCTCCCCTTCCCTATCTGGAGGGACTATCTGGAAGGCATCACTGCCCAGTTCTTCTGCATTTGGACAGCTGTCCTCCACCCCCATGGTCTAGATCAGAGGCCAGCAAACATTTTCTGAAAGGCCAGATGGTAAGTATTTTTGGCTTTGTGGACTATACAGTTGTTGTTGCAGCTACTCAGGTCTGCTACTGTAGAATGAAATCAGCCGTAGACCAAATGTTAATGGTGAGTTGGACTGTGTTCCAATAAAACTTTATTGACAAAAACAAGCAGTGGGCCAGATTCAATGCAAGGGCTGTAGTTTGCCAACCCATGATAAAGCCCAAACTCCTCAGCCTGGAGCCCTGCACATTCTGGTTGTTAGGCACCTACCTTTCCAGGAGGGCCAGAGTTAGGATGAGAAGAATGAGGCACTTGCTTTGAATGCAACATTTAAGGGGACGCCAAAAATCTCAGCAACTGAGAAAAACAAAGTTACATGCATTGTTTTTTAAAACATCAAAATTAAATTTTAAAAACCAATGATAAGCCAATATCAAGATTTTAAATAATGACAGGTTAAATAAACTGAAGTGGCCAGGCGTGGTGGCTCACGCCTGTAATCCCAGCACTTTGGAAGGCTGAGGCAGGCGGATCACCTGAGGTTAGGAGTTTGAGACCAACCTGGACAAAATGGTGAAATCCCACCTCTACTAAATTAAAAATACAAAAATTAGCCAGATGTGGTGGCAGGCATCTGTAACCCCAGCTACTCGGGAGGCTGAAGCAGGAGAATTGCTTGAACCCGGGAGGCAGAAGTTGCAGTGAGCCGAGATCGTGCCACTGCACTCCAGCCTGGGCAACAAGAGTGAAACTGTGTCTCAAAAGATAAAAATAAAGTAAAAAAATAAACTGAAGTGAACTAAGAATTATTTAAGATCATCACTTAGTCAAGAGAAATTGTCAAGTAGGGACAGCGTTCTCAGTTGAAAATGAGGGAATCAAAGTTGAATTTGAAAATATTATTTCTCCTTGCTTCCAGTAGAGCCAGGAAAGCTGAGTATAATAAATTCTGCTCTAGGTATACGTAAAATCTTTAAACTTAAAATGATGTTTTATTATACACCATTTTCCAATTTGTCAGTAGTAGTTCACTTATTTAATGTTCTGGATAAAACTGACCATTACATACATGAAAACATATAAAGAGGGACAGACATTTTTCTCGTGCCTCAGGCTGCAATTGGCTCAGCAAAGCACATTTAAAAATCCTGGGTTTATTTAAATTTTTGTTCTCCATGGAGTTTTTGGCACTAATTTTGATTTTAAAATATTACACGAGGCTGGGCGCGGTGGCTCACACCTGTAATCTCAGCACTTTGGGAGGCCAAAGTGGGCAGATCACTTGAGGCCAGGAGTTGGAGACCTGCCTGGTCAACATGGCAAAAGCCCGTCTCTACTAAAAATGTAAAAATTAGCCGGGCGTGGTGGCACACACCTGTAATCCCAGCTACTCAGGAGGCCGAGGCACAAGAATCGCTTGAACCTGTGAGGCCGAGGTTGCAGTGAGCCAAGATCACGCCACAGCACTCCAGCCTGGCTGACAGAGCAAGATTCTATCTCAAAAGACTAAAAATAAAAGGGTTATAGTCTGTAAGTGGCCATCTAGGCGGGCTGGGAAGTGTAACTTCTCGTGAAAGTTGGAAGTCAGGTGTTTTAAGGGAGGAGGGCTTGGAGCAGTTTTATGTTGGATGGGTTGGCTAAATATACAGATTTAACACATTAGAGGCAGAGTTATGGGTATTTACGAAAGCGTGTCACACGTACGTGTGATGGATAAATACCTCAGTTATATGCAACTCATGTTTATTTGGGGTGGAGACTTAATATTTAAATGTATTATAATTAAGCCATCTATGTCCAGAGGCAAAGCAGAGACGTAGAGGTGTTTAAGTGTGTAGTCTCTGTAAACTGGCAGAATTAGCCTATGGTTGTTTTCTTAGGAGAAAGTTAGTGAAATTAGTCTTTTGCTTAATTCAAGCTGTGGTTGTGGCTGGTGGAACAGGGGGGTCAGTTAGCATCTGGCAGTGGATGAGCTGCAAATTATTTTAATATTGTTTGTTTTGAGACCAGTGTTCGTTGAGCTGATAGAGAAAAAGAAAAACCTTGAGGCCGTCAGAACACAGTAATTCTTCAAGTGCTGTGGCACGTGACTTCACCTTTGCTTGGCGTGCCCTTAGGTCTTGTTTAAAATTTGGTACCATAATGCTACGAAGAGTCCACTCTGTCAGTCTTAGGGTCTCTAGGGTAACATTAACGTTGTTCAGTTATTGTGTCTAAACCACACAAACGGGGTTATAATGAGATATGTCTGACCCAGCGCCCTATGGGGAGAAATCAGGGAAGAAGTTGCATCTCAGGTCCGTAAGAACCACGGGAGAGTCCTGGGTAGAGAGAGGTCAAGGTGCCCAACTTCCCACCAAGTCCAAGCCCAATTCCTCCTCACGTGGGACCCTAGGAGGTGGAGGAGATGGTCTGGGGGCTTCACCTCTGCACCAAGAGTCCTCAACATCTCCGTACTTTTAAAGATTTCTGAGGGCACTGTGAGAAGATGCCATCGTGTGGGGGAAAGAGGCCACCAGGTGAAGCTGAGGAAGGAGTTGGCACTGCTGGCCTAACTACCAGGGGTAACAATAACAATGCGGATGATAATAGTAATTTACTTCACACCGACTATATGCCAGGCACTGTGACAGGGTTACCTTAAGCCTCCCAGCAGCCAAGCAAGACACATACTTTAACCCCATTTGCAGATGAAGAAATTCAGAGGTGCAGAGAGGTGAAGTTACTTGCCCAAAATCACACCGCAAGAACATGACAGAGACCAATGTTCACACCAACGAGAAAGTCAGTACGGGAATCTCAGGGTGGAGGTACAGGGTCCTGGCACCTGGATGTGGATAGAAATGCATGGTGTGTGTGTGCGTGTGCGTGTGTGTGTGTATGTCTGAGTGAGTGTAACACCACATCTGCGGGTCTGTGCAGGGCTGTGTCTAGGCAGAAAGAGCCACTCAGAAGTGTTCAATTCACAGGGTATCACAAGCAGTACTTGGAAATACATTTTTCTTTCGCTTTTATAATAACACATACTATTTTATTTTGTTTTACTCTAAGTTCTGGGATACATGTGCTAAACGTGCAGGTTTGTTACATAGGTATCCAGCCATACGAGGAGCGAAGAACCGTCACACGCTACAACATGGATGAGGCTTGGATGCATCATCTACGTGAAAGAAGCCAGACACACAGACACAAAAGACCACAAATGGCACGATTCCTCTTATACGAAGTGTCCTGAATAGGCAAATCTATAGAGACAGAAAGTGCAGTGGCCCAGGGCTGGGAGGGAACAGGTGATTGAGGTGTGACTGCTAATCAGCACTGGGTTTCTTTTTGAGGTCATGAAAAAGTTTTTAAAATGTTTGTAGTGATGTCGGGCAAACGTATTTCCTGCATTCAAATCAAACGCACGTCGTTCTTCCTTGTGCAGAAGAGAATGGACTGCGACTCTGCCTGGTATGAGGCACCACCCTGTGATGATACTAAAAAACCCGTGAATTGTACACTTTACATGGGTCGGTTGTATGTTATGTGGATTACATTTACCAAGGCTCTTACAGGAGGTAGCTAGTCAGCACAAGCAGGGCGGGAGAGGGCTGCCTCCTCCACTACCAGCAATGTCAGGTGGCCATCTGCTGACAGTCAGGTGGTTGTTACACTGTTTCTCTAAAATAATCATTGGTCGCAGCTGGTGCCAGAGAACGGCCATCTCCCAATGGATAGAAAACACCTGAAAATGGCGATCAGCAGCTTCCCAATGCGATCTGCCACAGGACTTGGATATGTTCCCCTGCTAACCGAGCCATTTGCGGGGGGAAGAAAAAGATCATGTACTTCTTTTTAGGATAGTGGGGAGTTTCAGTTTCCCTTAGAAATAAGAAGAAAATCTTTCAAAACTATGAGTGACAGGACTTCAAAGTCCTTCGTTGGGAAGAACCCAAGTAACAAAAGTTTATTAAAAGAAAAACAGAGGTTAGCAACCTGTATACCTCATGTGTACGTGGGAGACACCCAGGGAAAAAGAGTAAATTTCAAAGAGGTGGCTTTGACTTCAGGCTTAAACAGCATCTTCCACGGAAACAAAGAAGGGTGTGGGCAGGCCAGTTATCGGAAGGCAACAGAGAAATACACCAGGAAACAACAGCGAGGCTTGTTTTGCAGATCACATGGGTGCCTCTTCCCTTGATAAGAGTTTCGTGAGTCAGTCGTCTTCTCTTCCTGGTACAGAGGGAGACCCCTTTGCTGTTGGAGATTGCTTTGTAGATGTGGTTTTCCCTTTTAAAAAGGTAACTTCTTCCCTGGTTCTCAGAGCGTCTCCTGTGTCTGCAGGCTCTTGAAATAATCTTTATGCCAAAAAGGTACATTTGGGGGTGGCGTATTTTGGTCTCCTACAGTCGTATTTTGGGGTGATGTATTTTTTCGGTCTCTTACAGTCTCATAAGGTTCAAAAGATCTGTTGTAGGTAAAGGATTTAGAACATGTAATAATAAATTAATAATTAATAATTAGTTAATTAATTAATTAATACTAAAGGCTCACTAACAGCGTTCTCCAATTAAAACAAAAACTATTTCCAGCTATTTGCACAAGTCTCACATTACATTTGACCTGATTTGTCTTTGGTGTGAAAGGACTGGAAAGTGAAGGGTTATGACTGCCCTCTGGTGGCCATACTGTGAATTACAGCCTCTGCAAATCCCGGTAAAAGTTGGTCCCGACGGTGGAGGACATACATACTCGCTCTTTCACTTCTTGTGTGTTGAGGATCACAGGAGGTTCTCCCATGGCTTGCTCCGTATTGGATGGGAGGTTGGTAAAAAAAAAAAGTCATCCCACCAACTGCTGCAGAGAGAAAAGAGGGCTTCCCTTGGCGCCACACTACAGGGAAGTTTTACAACAAAATCTTTCAGCACATGGGAGCAAACGTACTTCCTGCATTCAAATCAAACACACGTTGCTCCTCCATCTGCAGAAGAGAATATACTGCGGCTCTGCCTGGTATGAGGCAGCACGGATGCACACGTACAGGCCGCTCAGAGCTCCTGAAAAGTGAGAGAAACAGACACACGTGGGAGCCTGGGCAGGCTTTGCCGCAGGAAGCAGAGGCATCCATAAGAAAAAGACGGATGAGGGACGCCTCATCAGGAGCAGCTTTGCAGTGTGAATTAGGAAGAAGGTAGGGAAACAGCCCCCACCATTTATTAAGGCATTCATTCGTGTAGACCTGCACTGAGCATGCGCTTTGTTCTTAGATGTGCTGTTAGGTGGGGATGGAGGATGTCGGAGACAGGGCCCAGGAGAGGTCCCTCCTCCCCATCCTCTCTCTCTCTCTCTCTTTCAGGCTCCAGCCATGGAGGGGAGACTCTGCTGGGGCCAAGGATCAGATGACAGAATCGTAGAAGGAAAGAGCTAGAGGGAAGCATGAGCTTGCTCCTTCTGCTGGAGCTGGGAAATCCATCTGCTCTTGGTTCTCGGGCCTTCGTTAAATTCATTAAAGAAACACAGTAAGACTCACATATTCATATTTGATCTTCTGGTCTATGAACATAGTATGACGTTATTGTTAAAACTAAATGTGACTGGGCACAGTGCCTCAAACCCATAGTCAAAGCACTTTGGAGGCCAAGGTGGGAGGATTGTTTGAACCCAGGAGTTCAAGACCAGCCTGGGGAACATAGCAAGACCCCATCTCTCCTAAAAATAAAAACAAAAAATTACTCCAGCCTGGTAGTATGAGCCTGTGGTCCCAGCTACTAGGGAGGATGAGCTGGGAGAGTCACTTGAGCCTGGGAGGTCAAGGCTGGAGTGAGCTGTGATCATGCCAGTGCACTCCAACCTGGGCAACAGAGCAAGACCCTGTCTTAAAAAAAAAAAAGCACTAAATGTACTGAATTTTTTATTATGTGCCACATGCTAAATAACTTACAACAGATATTATTTACCGGAGACTTAATTTGTTGTATATCAAACGAGGATGCAGCTACCTCTCTATTAACAAGGATGAATTAAGAGTTATCTAGATACTATTGTGTGTAGAGATTTGACAAAGGTATGGTGGCAAGTACTAATATGTCCCAGGGATCAAGTGTTGCTGGATGCATGCTACACAGAGTGATATGGACAACCACGTAGCTGGACCTAAAGTTTAATTTTCTCTGTACATTCCACTCATGTTGACTGGAAATAGTATGTCTTTGGGCCATATTTAACTGTGAGAAGCAGATTTTTACATGAAAATGTTGATCCATATCATGAGCCTCTAAAAACACTTGCTTCTGCCCATACTGCACCAAATAGCAGCATGAACAGAAAAAAAGTTTTTTTCTGCACTGGTTCATAGAACGAACATGTGTTCTCCCTTTTGTTTTACAGGAAGATGCTGCATAGTTCTTATTTTGGAGATGTCATCGACACTGTGCAAAGCAGTGTACTAGCTGCCAGGGGAAAACTCTATAGTCATATTTCTTTCAAATTTTCCAATATGCTCCCATGACACATGGCAAATTCCCAATTTTTCACAGCTCTAAAGCCAGACAGTATATGTGTGTGTGCGGTGAGGACATGAGGCTATGGATGGGGAACATCTCAAGGGCAGGAATCAGGTCAGTGGCATCTCTTCTCAAGCCCCACCTATACACAAAGGCTCACTGTAAGAATTAAAGAAGGAAGAAAGAAACATGTATGGTGGCTCGCCAGTCAAGACAGGTTTTAGAGAAAACAAACCTGAGAGGAGTTTCTGGCTGAGTTAGGTAGAGGCACACTCTCTTACAGACTAAGAGTTTTTAAAGATTTAGGGTGGGAGGGTTTATCAGAGGCTTGGACTGCTTCTGTGCCTCTTTGTTGTGCTTATCTGGGAGGGAGAGTTGTGTGTCTGTTCCCATACGTCTTTTTGCAGCTGCAGGCATACCCACCGAGTCTGCATTTAGCTTTCCTATCTTAGTGCACCTGAAGGTAAAGGAATGTGCTTATTAAGGCCCACTGTTTTACTAGGGCCCATTGGATGAGGGTCAAGTTTGGCAATAACTCAAGAGACTTTCCCCCCACCTCCCTCTGTGCCTGAGCTGTCTTATCCATGTTTCACTGTCTGCTCTTTCTGGCTGCTTGTAGTTAGCAGAGAAGTGATGTCCTTAAAATGCATGAGGCTAGAAAGGGAGTTGAAACTTAAAGTGGTGGTGTTTGTCTGAGATGACAGTGGTCCTGCTCTGTCACTCACTATGTCTTTAGTGAATGAATGAAGAAATGAATGGCTGCCACCTTCACTTTACCTAGGATTCTTCTTTGTTTCTCTGCCCCAGACACTCACACGGACCCTATGGAATCCTATATCCTGCTGGACAAATCACCCCATGGATCTAGGTGAGGCTGTGACTCGGGCCAGGCCAGCAGTGACCAGCCCCGGTGTAAACAGTTGTGCATAGAAAAGTACCTCAGAGTGGAAGGATTTTAGACACGGGGTTCGCATGTCTCAGATGGCCTCGGAGGTACTGGTCCAGGCTCCGGTGCTCCTGGGAGGCAAGACTCAGATTCTGCTCCATCTCCTCCCCTCTCTGGGCGGGTCTCTGGCATCTCTGGCCCATGAGGGTCAATCTGTGTGAAAGGGACAAGCTTGAGCACGTGTGGGTCTGAGGTTCCTCTTCCATGCAGGACTGAGGTTTTCTGTTCCTCCCCAGCTTCCTGTCCGGCCCCCTAGCCCTTCCCCTCCGCTCCTTTCCTGTTCTCTGCTCACACGGGGAGCCCAGGAAGCCTCAGCCTCAGACATGCTGCTGCTGCTGCCCCTGCTGCTGCTGCCCCTGCTGTGGGCAGGTGAGTGACTGCGGGCAGGGGGGTTGTCGGGCTGGGCCGAGCTGACCCTCATTTCCCCACAGGTGTCCTGGCTATGGATCCAACAGTCAGGCTGGAAGTGCAGGAGTCAGTGACAGTACAAGAGGGTTTGTGCGTCCTCGTGCCCTGCACTTTCTTCCCTCCCACACCCTCCTACCCCAGGAATTCCCCAGTTCATGGTTACTGGTTCCGGGAAGGAGCCATTGTATCGTTGGACTCTCCAGTGGCCACAAACAAGCTAGATCGAGAAGTACAGGAGGAGACCCAGGGCCGATTCCGCCTCCTTGGGGATCCCAGTAGGAACAACTGCTCCCTGAGCATTGTAGATGCCAGGAGGAGGGATAATGGTTCATACTTCTTTCGGATGGAGAAAGGAAGTACCAAATACAGTTACAAATCTACCCAGCTCTCTGTGCGTGTGACAGGTGAGGCACAGGCTCCAGAAGTGGTCACAAGGGATGGTCATGGGTACTACAGGGCAGGGCTGGGATGGGACCCTGGTACTGGGAAGGGTTTAGGGGTAAAGCCTGTCATGCTTAGCAGGGGAGCTTGACCAGAGGTTGATCTTCTCTCAGGCCCTCACCTGGACCCTCCCTCTTGATTCTGCATCCCCCGCTTCTTCTCACTAGACTTGACCCACAGGCCCCAAATCCTCATCCCTGGAGCCCTAGACCCCAACCACTCCAAAAACCTGACCTGCTCTGTGCCCTGGGCCTGTGAGCAGGGAACACCTCCAATCTTCTCCTGGTTGTCAGCTGCCCCCACCTCCCTGGGCCTCAGGACCACTCACTCCTCGGTGCTCACGGTCACCCCACGCCCCCAGGACCACGGCACCAACCTCACCTGTCAGGTGACGTTCCCTGGAGCTGGTGTGACTACGGAGAGAACCATCCAGCTCAATGTCTCCTGTGAGTGCTGGGCCAGGATGCTCGGGTCCCTGAGTGTGTAGGGGAGACAGGATGGGCTGGTGGTGCTGGGGACATTTAGTGTCCTGGGGGCCTGGCTGAGTTTGGCAGTTAGAAGGACGTGAGCCCTGTCTCTTCTGCATTTCTGTGGCTTTGGCAGGAGTAAGGGAAAATGCCTACCCTTATCTCATCTCTACTCCCGACTGAAGGAAATCCTCTCTTCCTCTCTTAGATGCTTCACAGAACCCAAGAACTGGTATCTTTCTGGGAGATGGCTCAGGTAGGAAGGCGCCTCCCTGCCTGGGGCTGTTCCTGGATTGAGTCTGTGTCGCGTTTGGTCAGAGCTGGACTTTCAGAGTCAAATGTTCAGAGGCAAGGCCTGCAGTTAGACACAGGTAGACATCAGGCACCTCGGATAAGGATATTGGGGGATGACTAGCAACTTCCTCCTTGCCCATCCAAATAATGCTCTTTGTCTCCCTCCTGTCACTGAATGTCTTGGGGTATTTTATTTTTAATTGATAGATAATAATTGTACATATTTATGGATGGCATAGTGATGTTTCAATACTAATAATGTATACTAATCAGATCAGGGTAATAGCATATCCATCATTTTGAACATTTATCATTTCATTGTGTTGGAAACATTCAATACCCCCTCTCTAGCTATTTGAAACTATCTATTATTTTTAACCATAGTCATTCTACAGTGGTATAGAATACCAGAACTTACTCTTCCTTTCCAGGTGTGATCTTGTATCCTTGAACAAATCTCTCTCCTTATCATTGTTCCCCTAACCTTCCCAGCCCTTATTATTCTCTGTTCTACTTTTTGCTTCCATGAAATCAACTTTTTTTAGCTTCCACTTATGAGTGAGAACATGTGGTATTTAACTTTCTGTTCCTGGCTTATTTCATTTAACATAATGTCTTCTAGTTCAATCTATGTTATAGTGAATAACAAGATTTCATTATTTTTCATGGCTGAATGATAATCCATTGTGTATATATGCCACATTTCCTTTATTTATTCATCTGTTGTTGGACACTTAGGTTTATTTCATATCTTCCTATTGTGGATAGTGCTGCAATAAACACATAGGTGCAGATGTTTCTTCAATATACCGATTTCCTTTCCATTATATAAATGCCCAGTAATGGGATTACTGGATCATATGGTAGTTCTATTTGTATTTTTTTGAGGAAAAATAACTACATATACTAGTAGTGGTTATACTAGTTTACATTCTGGTCAAAAGCATTTAAGAGTTTCCTCTTCTCTACATCCTCACCATCATTTGTTAATTTTCATCTTTTTTTTTATCATAGTCCTCCCAACTGGGGTGACGTTACCTCATTGTGGTTTTGATTTGCACTTCCCTGGTGATTGGTGATGCTGAGCATTTTTCACATATTTGTTGGCCATCTGTATATCTTCTCTAGAGAAATGTCTACTCAGATAATTTGCCCATTTTTAAATCAGATTGGGTTTCTTTGCCATTGAGATGCATGAGTTCCTTGTATATTCTGTATATGAATCACTTGTCAGATGAATAGCTGACAAATATGTTCTCCTATTCTGTAGGTTGCCTTTTCACTCTGTTGATTGTTTCCTTTGCTGCATAGAAGCTTTTTAGCTTGATATTATCTCATTTATTTGCTTTTGCTTTTGTTGCTTGTGCTAGCAAGGTCTTACTCATAGAATATTTTTCCAGACCAATGTCCTACAGCATTTCCCCTATGTTTTCTTCTAGTATTTTAATATTTTTGGGTCTTACATTAAGGTCTTTGATCCATTTTGAACTGATTTTTGCATAGGATGAGAGGTGTGAGTCTAGTTTCATTCTTCTGCATATGGCACCAGTTTTTCCAGCATCATTTATCGAAGAGATTGAGTGGGACTATAAGACTGTTCCTCCAGCTGGAAGTACAGGCAGCACGGGTTGGTTTCTCTGCTGTTCAGGACCCGTGTCCCAGCCAATCCTGGGCCCAGGCTCCATGCAGCTCTAACTGTGGTATTCAGCCATTGCTGCAGGCTTAGGGGAACGAAGACGGACTTACAGTGATGAAGAGGTGCGTGGCCACTGGCCCCCAGAGGAGGGCGCACTCCAGAGACGGCTGTGGTCTCGAGACGGTGCTGTGTCGCAGCAGCTTGCCCACAGGGGCTGGTTGGGGAGTTGGGAGTGCACACCGTGTGCTCCTAATCCAGAACCCTGCAGCTGCGTGAATTCCTGGCCGCTCTTCCAACTGTACTCCGAGCTTGTAAGGACTGTAGGATGAACCTGTAGTAAGGAATGTAGGTATCTGCAGTGGGCACTGGGGGTTGGTTGTATTCTTCTGCTTATCATTTCCCTACAAGGGGAAATCCTTCCTGTCTCTGGGACAAACCACAATCTGGGCTGGGGAGAGGGAGCTGCAAAGTCTGGGTGCCTCCATGCTGCCCTCCTGGGCCTCCAGTTGCCACAGGTAACTCTCCACTCCCCTGCTGCACTACAGTACTCTCCCTTCGACACTCCACTCAAATCTTTGCTGTTTGTTCATTGCCTTGGTCCTTTCCTGCCTGGTGGGATGGGGGAGGATGAGCTCCAGGCACCTCTGGTCAGCCATTTAGCTCCAATGGGGCATTTTTTAATAGGTTTTATTTTTCAGAGTAGTGTTCGTTTCACAGCAAAATCGAGTGGAATCTTCTAGTCGCTGAACATCTTGGGAGCATTTATAAATGAACTTTATTTTTCATGAAAAAATTGAGCAGAAGGTACAAAGACTTCCCATATGCCCTCTACCCTTACACATAGTTTCCCCGGCCATCAGCATCCCCCATCAAAATGGTACATTTGTTACAATCAATAAACCTACATTGACATATCATTGTCACCTGAAGCCCATAGTTTACATTGAAGTTCACTGTTGGTGTTGTACATTTTACAGGTTTCTGAAAAATGTATAATGACATGAATCCACCATGAGAGTATCATATAGAATAGTCACACTTCCCCAAAAATCTCTTTAGGGCATTTTTTTTTTTCTATTGTCCATACCGCAACCCTTACCCCAACCTCTGTCCAAAGACCAGTGCTCTCTCCACTGCCTTCTTCCAATTAATAATGGCATCTGGTCCCTCAGTGGACAGTGAGCCCAGTGAGGGCAGGAATAGTTCCCTCAGCAGTTGTCATCAAACTGTTGACAGATGATGCTCAGAGAAACGCCCCTGACTCTGAGTGTTGGGATCTAGAAGGTCCAGCCGGGCAGGTCCAGGAGAACTGTCTGAGTCTAAGAAGGTCTGAGAACCACCTCCCTGCCCCACCCTGACTCCAGGTGCTTTTTTTTTTTTTTTTTTTTGAGACGGAGTCTCGCTCTGTCGCCCGGGCTGGAGTGTAGTGGCCGGATCTCAGCTCACTGCAAGCTCCGCCTCCCAGGTTCACGCCATTCTCCTGCCTCAGCCTCCGGAGTAGCTGGGACTACAGGCGCCCGCCACCTTGCCCGGCTAGTTTTTTGTATTTTTAGTAGAGACGGGGTTTCACCGTGTTAGCCAGGATGGTCTCGATCTCCTGACCTCGTGATCTGCCCGCCTCGGCCTCCCAAAGTGCTGGGATTACAGGCTTGAGCCACCGTGCCCGGCCCCAGGTGCTTTTTAAGGCCAAAAGGATCACCTCTGACCCTGAGTGGTGGGACCAGTGGGAAGAAAGAAGAGACAAGGCCTAGCAGCATTCCAGTGCTTACTCTCTCTCTCCCTCTCTTTCTCTCTCTCTCTCTCTCTCTCTCTCTCTCTCTCTCTCTCTCTCTGTCATCCAAGAGGCTCAGAGCTTCACAGTCCTTCAGCGGCTATTTCTGAGGTTCATTTCAGAGAGACCGAGGGTGGAGAGGAACCTGGGTCCTAGGAGAGATGGTGTTTTGTGCACCGGAGAGAGAGGGTGCAACAAGAGGTCTCAGGTGTACTGTGTACTTCATCTCACGGTCATGGTCCATATTCATGTCTATGATGGATGGGAAGATCTAGGAAGATCTAGGAGCTAAACTCCATTTTGGAGGTGAAGTCACCCCTCTCTACATGCTGGAGAATACGATACACATACCTGTTTATCCAGATTAGAGTTCATCCCATGTCTTTTTTGTCTGCAGGGAAACAAGGAGTGGTTCAGGGGGCCATTGGGGGAGCTGGTGTCACAGCCCTGCTCGCTCTTTGTCTCTGCCTCACCTTCTTCATGTGAGCATTTTCTCTGGGTCAGGCATGGACCAGAGGTGAAGAGGATGGACCTCGTGTAGAAGGGTCCTGGAGGGGCTGTGAGGGCTGGAGAAAGGGCAGGGGGTGTGGTGATCTACAGAATCCAGCCTGTAGCCACTGGGCTAGGCATGGGTCTATGCTAGGGCCCTGGTCTCAGGTGTCCAAGGAGTGGGAGGTAGAGGAAGACCTTGTTACTAAGTTTCGTTTGAAGGCTCCGGGATTAATTCCACCCCTTACCTGCCAAAGTCCCTCATTCCAGGCTCATAACAATGGCCCCACAGCCTGAGAAAACCAGGCTCAAAGACCCTGGTGTCTCCCATCAGAGTGAAGACTCACAGGAGGAAAGCAGCCAGGACGGCAGTGGGCAGGATCGACACCCACCCTGCCACAGGGCCAGCATCGTCGGTGAGTGACGGGGCATGCTGGCATCCAGGATGCCCTGCAGACACCTCCTCCCAACATGGCCCACAGTCATGCCCCATTCAGCATTTCCAGAACTGAGCTTATTGTCTTTCCTGCTGTTTAAGAGTGTAGGTTTTTGTGTTTTGTTTTGTTTTGTTTTTATTTTTTTGAGACAGAGTCCCGCTCTGTCACCCAGGCTGAAGTGCAGTAGCACAACCTCGGCTCACTGCAAGCTCCGCCTCCTAGGTTCAAGCCACTATCCTGCCTCAGCCTCCCGAGTAGCTGGGACTACAGGCACCCACCACCACACCCAGCTAATTTTTTGTATTTTTAGTAGAGACGGGGTTTCATCGTGTTAGCCAGGATGGTCTCGATCTCCTGACCTCGTGATCTGCCCGTCTCGGCCTCCCAGAGTGCTGGGATTACAGGCGTGAGCCACCGCGCCCGGCCCCAACAGTGTAGGTTTTAATATTATTCAGGTATGTTGAGGCCAATAGATCAGGAGATTATGGCCATTGAAAAGACCGTTTCTATGGCCGGGCGCAGTGGCTCATGCCTGTAATCCCAGCACTTTGAGAGGCTGAGGTGGATGGATCATGAGGTCAGGAGATTGAGGCCATCCTGGCTAACATGGTGAAATCCCATCTCTACTAAAAATACAAAAAAAATTAGCCAGGCATGGTGGCGGGCGCTACTTGGGAGGCTGAGGCAGGAGAATGGCGTAAACCCGGGAGGCGGAACTTGCAGTGAGCCGAGATCACGCCACTGCCACTGCACTCCAGCGTGGGCAACAGAGCAAGACTCTGTCTCAAAAAAAAAAAAAAAGATAGTTTCTTATTCACTGTTCCCAAGAGGAGAGGATGCACCACACCATGCAAGGCCATATAGAAAAGCACCAGGGTCAGTCAGGAAGCAGAGGGAGCAAGGGGAAAATGGGACAAGAGCCTTTACTATGGCTTTCATCGAAAATAATGGGCAAGACAGGGTAAGCAAGCTAGGCAGGTTTAGGATTGGCTACTTTGAACAATTTCAGCAGACTCGGGTATAGGAGTTGTCTCTAGTTGTCTGGTACGTGGCCCTGGGTTTATTAAGGGGGATTGTGGCCTAGAGTGTAAAAGCTCAATAAAGGATCCAGCTGGTAGTGTAGGCTTCAGATTGACTGGTTTGCACACGAAAGGTGCACTTGTGTGCAAGTCCTTTATTAGCTCTAGAAATCTACTATCCCTGGGAGAGGTAGTCTCTCAAGGCTCAGCAATGCCCCAGATGTTGAAACATCAGGAACACTTGGTTGACACACCCCTAAATATACTTCTCCTGATTGGTTCTCTGTCTCACTAATGGCACTCTTGTCCCCATTACCCAACCACAGACATGGCCCCCTCCTGCCCCAGTCCTCCATCTCTTCTTCCTGTGCCAGTATGCTACGATGCATGTCTGAGCTTCCTCTGAACACAGCTTAACACAATCACTGCTTCTGAGCTGAGATCCCCTGTTACTCCTTATTCTGCTGCAGCCTCACCTCCCATTTCTCCTCTCCAGAACATTACCTCCCTAAAAGATCATCGTCCCCTCATTCCCAAGTTTGAAATGCACTGCTTCTCCACACTCCTGAAAGGCTGGCATTTGGAGCAGGAAAACCAGAGGCCCCTTCAGTGCTATGCTCCCCCAACATTAGCCACTCAATCACCTCAAGCAGGGCAAGTTTTTCATCTCAGAATCATTGCTGAGCTGTTCCTTCCTTCTCATATGCCTAGTAGCTACCTGCCCAACTCCAGTGCATCCTTCAAGCTCTGATTTTTTAAAAAATTTATTTAACTCTGACTAAAGTGAACACCACAGTAGAGTTTTTTTTAACACAGGGTCAATAAGCACTCATTCATTCTACAAATATCTATATAATCCCATTTGCCAGTTGTTCTAGGTCCTTGTGCCATTCTGTATTTTTATAAACATGTATTTTACAAACATAAAGTATTCCTCCTATCAGGGGCTTAACATCTATTGGGAAAAGGGATGAAAATAATGAACAAATAAGTAGTGCAAATATACATGAAAGAGGCATGAAATAAGTGCTATGGCAGAAAATGAAATGGGAGAATGGATTGGACAGTCCTGGGGGCTAAAGAGTGGCCTTTGGGCAAACAGCTGCAGAAAGAAAATGAGTACAGTGTGAGCAGTAGAGAATCATCGAGGAAGCAGCAAGTACCATGGCTCTGAGGCTGGAGCACATCTGACGTTTTAGAGAAACAAAGTAGGACAGTGTGGATAAGGCAGTGTCGGGGGTGGGGTGTGGACTGAACAATGGCAGGTAGGAAATGAAGCTGAAGAGACATAGAAGCTGCAAATATTGCAGGGTCCTAAGTCCATCATAGTTATTGATGCATTTAGAGCAGAAGAGTGGCATGAACTGACACTCATTTTAGTGGGAGTGACTCTGGCTGCTCTGTGAGAAACTCTAGTATGTAACATAGAAGAGAAGATACCAGAATAGAGAATACATGGATAATCAAGCCAAAAGATGACTGACTCAGACTTAGTCCCAAGTAAGAATGATGAATCTGATGTGGAGAAATTGGGTTCCAGAGACGTCTTGAAGGTGGAGTCAACAGTATTTGCAAATGCAGTGATAGAGTGCATGCAAGGCAGGAGCAAAGATAGCTCACGGGCTCTGCTCGGTAAGTGTCTCAGATGTCATAGGTGGCTCCACAGATATCATAGATGTCACGGATGTCCAAGAAGACCCCATGGATGTCATAGATGTCTATAGATGCCAATGATGATGTTCATGTGACTTACTCAGAATTCAAACTTAAAGAATCAAATTGCCAATGATGAAAATCACCAACCTTGAAGGAGAAGTAAATTTTCAAGTGTATATCAAACATTATTTTGGTGACTGTAAGTTTGAGGTGCCTCTGAGACATCCATGTGGAGATGACAAGTAGCAGGCAAGTGTCTGGAGCTCAGAAGAGGGATCCATGTGCGAGACACAGAGGTTGGGGGCTCCCATATCAACATCCAATAATAGATGAATCTACAAGGAAGAGAAGGGGTCCACAGACACAGCCCTGGAACCCTCCAGCATCGAATGTTAGGGAGATGAGGTATAAATGGTGAGAAAGCTGAGAATGAGTAGGAGCCAATGACCAGGAAATTGCAGGCTCCAGTGTTGGTGGCCAAAGGAAGATGGGGCTTCATGGAGGAGAGGTTGGTCATTTGTTTCAAACGCTGGTAAGTCTGGTAAGATAGAGCCTGAGAAATGGCTATTTGAATGTAGCTAAGCAGTATGACAGCAAAGCAGATCTGATTTTCCACTAGAGAAAGATCCCTTGACTAGAGAGAGTTCAAGAGAGAATGGGAAGAGAGGAGGCACAATCTGTGAGTTGAGGGACTCTTTTGAGAAACACTACACCAAATCTAGAAACAAGCAATGGGACTGCACCAGAAAATGGTTGTACCCTGTAGACTTGCCATTTCTCCAGCATCTGCTCCTGTGTCTCTCAGGATACCATGTTCCTGTTTGTATAGAGCTTTGCACCACTTGAACTAACTACATTCCCATAGCTCCCCCTGCCACACCGTGAGCTCCACAAGGAAAAGGCTGCGTTTTATCAGACCTCCATCATTCTACTCTCTCCTGTTCAGCTGCACACTGTCACAATTTGCAATTACCAGTCTGTTTCTGTCTTCATACCCTGCAGTAGTGGAAATCACAGGCCTCCTGCTCTGCTTTGCTCCCGTCTGAGGATCCAGTTCCCAGCACAGAGGAGGTCCCAGAGACCTGGGACTGAGTTCAGGGTCAACAGATGTGTGACTTTGGAAATTACCTAAGCTCTCTGAGACCTAGTTTCCTGGTCTGTAAAATGGATAAAATAATAGATGCCAAAGATGATGTCAGTGTAGCTGGCCATCATTTTTCCACATTAGTCTCTGTGAATATTCAAGAGAATTGGGAATCAATCAATACGTGCTACATGTGTTAGATAACGAATAAGTAAAGCCTTAATTAATAAACATTTGATGAAAGAATGAAAGAGTGAATAAATGTTCATTTTACTTCATTGACCCTCTTTGCCTTCTCCCGGTCCCCCTCCTCACTGCCCTGCTCTAACCCCCTTCTTTCCTCTCCATAAGAAACACCAGAAGAAGTCCAAGTTACATGGCCCCACTGAAACCTCAGGCTGTTCAGGTGCCGCCCTTACTGTGGAGATGGACGAGGAGCTGCACTATGCTTCCCTCAACTTTCATGGGATGAATCCGTCCAAGGGCACCTCCACCGAATACTCAGAGGTCAGGACCCAGTGAGGAACCCACAAGAGCATCGGGCTCAGCTAGAAGACTCACATCCTCTACAGGTCGGGGACCAAAGGCTGATTCTTGGAGATTTAACACCCCACAGGCAATGGGTTTATAGACATTACGTGAGTTTCCTGCTATATTGACATCATCTTAGACTTTGTAAGCAGAGAGTCGTGGAATCAAATCTGTGCTCTTTCATTTGCTAAGTGTGTGATGTCACACAAGCTCCTTAACCTTCCATGTCTCCATTTACTTCTCTGTGAAATAGGTACAAGAAGTCCTGTCTCACAGGGATGCTGTGAGCATTAAATAAAGGTACACGTGGAAAACGCCAGTCCTTGTGCCGTGAGAGTTTGGTGCATCCTGGTTCCTTCCCCCTTGAACGGAAGTCATTAGTCATTTGATCCCTGGAACTATATCAGCAACATGTCTATCTCACTTGCTGCTCAAAACCCCACCATCTATTTCTTCACTGACTTGCCCTCCAACATCATCTCTCTCTACTCCTGAATCTTCCCTTTCCATCCCACCTGTCCCCTACTAAGATTTCTGCTTTCTTTATATTCTGCTACTGGGAAAATCACATATTAGCATTTGGAGAATTTTCTAAAACTCAGAGCTGACCATAGTCAAAATAGTTCCCTAGATCCCCAACCCACAGGAATAATTTGAAGCTTCTCAATGTGACATTCTAAGTCAGAGATGGGCAACCAGTACTAGCAAAGGGCCAGATAATAAACATGTTCAGTTTTGCAAGCAATGTGGTCTCAATTGCAACTATGCAATTCTGCCCATTGTAGCACCAAAGCAGCCACAGACAATCTGAAAATGAATTATATGGCCATGTTCCAACAAAATGCTATTTATCAAAACAGGCAGCCCACGGGCTGTGGTGTGCTGACCTCTATTCTCTGTTGTTCTGAATCTCGCTCAGTCTACTCTTCCAGTGCCACACCCTACACTCTATGGACCCCATTCTGATGCACTCCTCCCTGTGTGTTTGAATCCACATGCCTCCTCCAAGAAGGGCTGTCACCATGTCATCAGCAGGCTACCATATTTTTATCCTTCCAAATGACCTCAAAGGTAGATGTCTAAATTGAGATGGCAGAAAGAAGAGGCGCACAATCATCCTCCTAAAAAGCCCAGTTAAAATGATGAAAATCAGTTTAAGAAAACCAGCCCCAAATTCATCAGCAGCACCCAAACCATGACAGGGGTGAAAGCATTATGCCATAAGCTCATAATGCCCTTTAGATAAACAAATGGAAGATTCTGGTGTTGCTTAAAAAAAAAAAAAAATGCTGGCCGGGTGCGGTGGCTCAAGCCTGTAATCCCAGCACTTTGGGAGGCCGAGACGGGTGGATCACGAGGTCAGGAGATCGAGACCATCCTGGCGAACACGGTGAAACCCCATCTCTACTAAAAAATACAAAAAAAACTAGCCGGGCGAGGTGGCGGGCTCCTGTAGTCCCAGCTACTCGGGAGGCTGAGGCAGGAGAATGGCGTAAACCCGGGAGGCGGAGCTTGCAGTGAGCTGAGATCCGGCCACTGCACTCCAGCCTGGGCCACAGAGCGAGACTCCGTCTCAAAAAAAAAAATAAATAAATAAAAATGCGTGGGTCAGGCACGGTGGCTAACGCCTGCAATCCCAACACTTTGGGACGCCAAGCCCCGACCCCGCCAGGCTGTGCCCGCCTCTGCCTCCCCTGCCCATGGGAGTGGCGGGTGCCCCTCCAGGGTCCACCTCACCCAGCCCAGACCCCCAGGCGGCTCCGCCCCATAGATGGGAGGCAACTGCCCAGGGTGTAGGGGCAGTGAGGGTGCTGCTGGCTGAGGGACCTGCCCCATCCTGGGGAGGGAGGGTGAGTGTGTCGGGGAGGGGACAGCCCTGCAGATGTCAGAAATGGGGCTGGAGCAGCACAGGTTTCCTCTGGTTACAAACCACTCCTAGGTGCATACGCAACAGAAATACATACAAATGTTCTTCAAATATACACAAGAATGTTCATAGCAGTACTAATTGTAATGGCTGAAAATAATACCTACCCAATACCAATCAACAGTAACACAGATAAATAAATTATGGATTATTTCTGCAATGGAAGAAGCAAATAATGACTGCATACAACATGTATGAATCTTAGAAATATAATGTTGAGTGAAGGAACCCAGATACAAAAAGTACATACTATGTGATGTACTTGATATAAGGTTTAGAAACACTCATAACTAATCTTTGGTGTTCAAAGTCTAGATACTGGTCACCAGAGGGGCAGAGGTCAGGGGCTGGTTGTTAGTAACGACTAGAAAGGGGCATTAGGGAGTTCTGGGAGATTTTGGTAAGAATCTGTTCTTTGGGGGTTTTTTGTTTGTTTGTTTTTGAGACAGAATCTCTCTGTCACCCAGGCTGGAGTGCAGTGGTGCCATCATGACTCACTGCAGCCTTGACCTCCCTGGTTCAAGCCATCCTTCCACGGCAGCCTCCAGAGTAGCTGGGACTACAGGTGTACACCATCACGCCTAACTAATTTTTTAAATTTTGTGTGGAGACATGGTTCTCCCTGTTGGCCAGGCTGGTTTTGAACTCCTGGGCTCAAGCAATTCTCCTGCCTCAGCCTCCCAGAGTGCTGGAACTATAGGCGTGAGCCACTGCACCTAGCCCAGGATTTTTTTTTTTTTTTTGATCTGGCTACTAATTGCTCAGATGGCATCACTCTGTGAAAATTTTTTTAGTAAAACACTTGTGATGTGTTCCCTTTTCTACATGAATGTTACTCTTCAATCAAATTTACATTAATATTTTTATAAGATTATCCTTATTAGTGTCTAGTTCTGGTCTCCAAACCGTCAGCTTCCCCAGGTCAGGAACTGTACTATGTCCAGCCCTGTATTTTTAGAGCCCAGCCTTGGAACACAGCACATGAAGTGTACTCCAGTAAATCTTTGAAATGATCTGAACTCAATCCAGGTGGGAACCACAAGGTTGGACTCTGATGAGGCCTCAAAAGTTACATTTCCAGCCCAGGCCACTCTCCTAAGCTCTAATCTCCTATATTCTCCTGCACATCTCTCCCCGAGTGACCTACAGGCTCCATGCTTTTAATGCACCCCAAACTGGACTCATCTTTCCTTAAGTGTGGTTGTCTTCCAGGTTCCCCATCCAGAGGGGTGAGGACTCCTATCTACAGTCACGGCACTTGGTACTCAATGCCTGGGTGTCTTAGTTTGTTTGGGTTACTGTAGCCAACTACCATAAACTGGGAGGCTTATAAACAATAGAAATTTATTTCTCACAGTTCTAGAGGCTAGAAAGTCCAAGATCAAGGGGCCAGCAGATTCCATGTCTGATGAGGGCTCATTTTCTGATTCACAGACAATGCTTTCTCGCTGTGTTCTCACATGGTGGAAAGGCAGGGAAGGGAGCTCTCTGAGGTTGCTTTCATAAGGGCACTAATTTCATTCATGGGGGCTCCACCCTCATGACCTAATCACCTACCAAAGGCCCCACCTTCAAATACCATCACACTGGCGATTAGGCTTCAACATATGAATATGGGGGGACATAAGCATTCAGTCTATCTCACTGAGCATGGAGAGCATCGCACCCCTGTGCCTGGTTCTAACCTGTCTAAAGACACAGTTTCTGGCCTACACTCATGGTTTCTTGTGAAACAGGCCTCCTGCCCTTCTCCAATCTCTCAGATCCCAATTTAGGTTCCTCTCTGCCTGTTCCTCTAAGAGATCACTGTTTGAACCACTTCCTGAATCTGATGAGTTTATACCTTGTCCTCCTCCTCCCTTCTCCTGGCTCCTTCTCCTCTGGGGACTGTGAGCTCCACTGGCCACAGTATGAAATACCTCAAGGCCCCCAGGTACAAGGTCTTCTCCGGTATGAAACATCCTTCAACTTTGCACTACCCTGGGACAAATCTGAAACTCCCTCCTCCGGGATCCCACAGGTTCCCATCCATCTCTCCACCACAGCTGTATCCCAGGATCTAGAATCTGTTAAAACTGTCTTAACGAAGGCAGCAATTAAAATTTTCACTTCCTTCACAGTGGCCAAAAATTAGAAGCAACCCAAATGTCCATCAACTAATGAAGGAATAAACAAAATCTGGTACATTCCCGCAATGCAATATCATTCAGTCATTGAAAAAAGGACCGAAGTACGGATACATGCTACAACGTGTATGAACTTCGAAAAGATCACCCAAGTGAAAGAAGTCAGACATTAAAGATCACGTATCATGTGATTCCATTGATATGAAATGTCTAGAATAGGAAGTATATTTCTGGAGGCAGAAAGTAGATTGGTGGTTGCCAGGGACTTCGAGGAGGGCAGTGACTGCTTAGTGAGTACACGCTGTCCTTTTGGAGCAATGAAAATGTTTAGAACCAAATAGAGGTTGTGGTTACACAACACTGTGCATGTACTAAATGCCACTGAGTTTTTCACTTTAACATGGTTCATTGTATGTAATATGAATTTTACTTCAATAAAAAAAAATAATAATAATTTAAGCTTTCAAGGCAGACCTCCAGGATCTGAACACCTGCCTCACCACTGAACCTCCTGCTACTTCCATTTGCTTATCTGTTCAATGGGGATAATAGCACCACTTACTTCACTGGTTCATCCTGAGGATTCAATGAATCAACGCTTGACAGAGTGGCTGATGCATGCCAAGCCCCCAGCTCTTGGGGGCTGGTCAAAGCGAACTCAGCCCCCAGCCAAATTCTTCAAGGTAATGATTTGATTCACTAAATGACCTGCAGGTTTCCAGCTATATCCTTGTGGCACCAGGCTTCCTACTTGCACCCTGATTACATGGGTGACCCCTCTGGTCACGGGGAAAAGTGATGTGCAAGATAGCAAGAGAGAAGTATAAAGTCTTTTTTTTTTTTTTTTTTTTGAGATAGAATTTTTCACTCTTGTTGCCCAGGCTGGCCTGCAATGGCGTGATCTCAGCTCACTGCAACCTCCGCCTCCTGGATTCAAGCAATTCTCCTGCCTCAGACTCCCAAGTAGCTGGGATTACAGGCGCCTGCCACCACACTCAGCTAATTTTTTGTATTTTTAGTGGAGACGGGATTTCACTATGTTGGCCAGGCTGGTCTTGAACTCCTGACCTTGGATGATCCGCCCACCCTGGCCTCTCAAAGTGCTAGGACTACAGGCGTGACCCACCTCACCCAGCTATATAAAGCCTATTTTAAGTCTCCATGGCCAGAGTTTTGTTTCACTTCTCCCTTTCCCTCTTCACCCATTCCTGTAAGTCACCAAGTTCCTGGCCTGTACGCTTCCCCTTACTCTCAGATCCAGGTCCCATCTTGACCCCTCTTCCCCAGAACATGAGAAAAGCCTCCTCCCCAGCCTCTGGGCTCCAGTCTCACCCCATCCAGTCCATCACCAAAACCATCAGCAATGGGAGCTTTCTAATACCTCTAACCCTGTATCTCTCTTTCTAAATATCCTCCCATGCCTGCCCCTTTGCCTCAAGATGACGTTCTGACTCTAAGTGAGAGTTATTCAAGACTTTTCTCAGGCCAGGAACAGTGGCTCATGCCTGTAATCCCAGCACTTTGGGAGGCTGAGGCAAGAGGATTGCTTGAGGCCAGGAGTTAACACCAACCTGGACAACATAGAGAGACCCTGTGTCTACAAAAGCAAAGAACAATTAATTAGGTGTGGTGGCATGCGCTTATAGTCCCAACTACTTGGGAGGCTGAGGTGGGAGGATCCCCTGAGCCCAGGGGTTCAAGGTTATAGTGAACTAGATCATGCCACTGCACTCCAGCCTGGGTAACAGAGTGAGACCTTGTCAAAAAAAAAAAAAAAAAAAAGGCTGGGTGCCATGGCTCACACCTGTAATCCCAGCACTTTGGGAGGCTGAGACAGGCAGATCATAAGGTCAAGAGTTCGAGACCAGTCTGGCCAACATGGTGAAACCCTGTCTCTACTAAAAATACAAAAATTAGCCAGGCGTGGTGGTTTGCACCTGTAGTCCCAGCTACTTGGGAGGCTGAGGCAGGAGAATCGCTTGACCCTGGGAGGCAGGGGTTGCAGTGAGCTGAGATCACACCACTGCACTCCAGCCTGGGCGACAGAGCAAGACTCTTTCTCAAAAAAAAAAAAAAAAGCTTTTTACAATCTCACCCTCAGCCACTATCCCTCACACATCTCAGCCACATCCTAGAGATCGCGTGTCCCTCTGTGCCTCTCCATGCTTCATACATGTGGTTCTGTCTCATTGCAATATTGTCCCCTGCCCTCCTCCTTTGCAGCACACACTCATCCTTTGAGAGCTGGTTCAAACATCACCTCCTCAGATAAGCTGCATTGCCTCCCCTCTCCCCTCTCCCAGCCCCTATACTTTCCCACAGCTTGGATTAGAGCAGAGTTTATCAACTGTTGTTGGTACGTCAGTTCAGGTTCTTGACTTTGTGGCACAAAAGAATTTGAGAAGGAATCCAAAGTAAGAGTAGGCAAAGAAGTTTATTGCAAAGCAAAAGTACACCCTAAGAGGCAGAGGGAGGTAGAGACAGCCTCTGGCATCTCAAGGTAATTCCTTTCATGGGAGTTATACATACACAGTCATAAAATATTGGTGAGTCAAGCATGAAAAGTATGCACTCAGCATCTCTGCGCTCCAACACGCATTGCACGTATCATTAGCATATCAAATCTCCACCTAGTGGTGTGTTTTCCACTATTAAAATGAGGAAAAGGTCACTATAAGCTAAACCTTGAGCCTAGCTGCACATGCAGGACCCTGGAGAAGTTCCCAGTTCCCCCAAGGCAGGAATTTGCAGCTCCCAGCTTCTTGGGCTTTGGTGTTGATTGGCTGGAGATTGGGGAAACTACATCGTGAATAAGTAGCGTTTGTTCTCTTTGCCAGGCCATATTGAGTAACAGGAACTTGCAACCATCTGGTGGTCTGCTGGTATCCTGTAGGACTGTTTATCTTGCAAAAGAGTTAGGTGCCGACTCACTAGGGTGCAAGCCAAAGGAGCCTGCTTGGAAAGGGATCCACGGGGCTTTGCATAAGGAGACAAGTCAATATGGCCTCCTAACCTTACTTACCCTGCCTCCCAACCTCAACACTATTCATATTCTGGCATTTGAGGCTGAATAATTCTTTGGTGGTGGTGGTGGTTAGGGGAGGGTGTGGCAGGCCACGTCTCCCTAATGGCTGGCTGAACAGGCAGGCCTCCATAACAACCGTCTCAGCACTGATTGAGTGGTTAAGTTAAATCTTAAAAGCTGACAGAGCCAGTGCCCTCATACAAAGGCTGGAATGTAACAAAAGCCCACCAAGAGTTTTGCCCAGGCCTTTTCTGGGCCTTGAGCATGACGAGATAATGAAGGAATTCTTAACAGGACCCGTTTAGGATTAAACAAGTTTTATTGGAGGTCTGAAGAAACTCCTCAAGCCTCCACAAACGAGTTTATTGGGGGTCTGAAGGAACTCCCCAAACCTCCATGATTTAGCAGAAGATAAGATAAGGGTAATCACCCCAGCCCCTGGACCCATTTATGAGGAAAGACAGAGACCCTCTCATATTGTTGTATATTGTTTTATACTCAGTACCTGTTTTAAGAAAAAACAATGAAGTAAAACCAAAGACAGGCAGCCCAGTGCCAGGCCCGGAACCAGGCCCAGGTCTGCCTGGCCTAAACCCAGTAGTTAAAAATCAACTCATGACTTAGAAACCGTTGTTCCTGACATTGTATGGAAGAACATTGTGAAACTCCCTGCCGTGTTCTGTTTCACTCTGACCACCGGTGCATGCAGCCCCTATCACGTACCCCCTGCTTGTTCAAATCAATCATGACCCTTTCATGTGAAATCTTTAGTGTTGTGAGCCCTTAAAAAGGACAGAAATTGTGCACTCGGAGAGCTCAGATTTTAAGGCAGTAGCTTGCCGATGCTCCCAGCTGAATAAAGCCCTTCCTTCTACAACTCGGTGTCTGAGAGGTTTCGTCTGCGACTCGTCCTGCTACATTTAGATTAAGTAAATTTACTGAGGCTCCAGAGGAAGATCTTCAGGACTGAGATCTTAGTTATGGATTGGAATAAGTTAATCGCTTACGTCTTTAGATGAATGCACACTTACCTGTAGACAAATAGCTTACAAGGTATACGAGCTCTGGAACACTTTGTAATTTTGAGTTGGTCTGGCAATATTTTCCAGGTCTTCTCCCTGTACCCAGTTACAGAAATAAACTCCCTTCTCTCCCAGTTCACCTGTATCTTGTCACTGGGCTAAGAGAATAAGCAGCCTGACCCTTGGTTTGGTCGGGGAACAAGAGTGCCTTGTGAGACGTTGAGCAGCATCTCTAGGTTGTAGGTTGTACACACAAGATGTCAGTAGCTCCCCTAGCCCAGTTTTGACAACCAAAAAGGACTCCAGACATTGTCAGGTGTCTATCAGGGCACAAACAAGCACCCAATTGAGAAACACTGAATTACAGCCTTCCTCCTCTGTATTCACGTAGATACTTGAACAAAATGAACTTTCTCTAGTTCTTCTTTTCAAGGTCTTTTCAAGAAAAGAAACTGCCAATTTCTTCTTCTTTTTTTTTTTTTTTTGAGATGGAATCTGGCTCCATAGCCCAGACTGGAGTGCACTGGCGTGATCTTGGCTCACTGCAATCTCTGCCTCCCAGGGTCAAGCGATTAAAATTTTCACTTCCTTCACAGTGGCCGAAAATTAGAAGCAACCCAAATGTCCATCAACTAATGAAGGAATAAACAAAATCTGGTACATTCCCGCAATGCAATATCATTTAGTCATTAAAAAAAGGACCGAAGTACGGATGCATGCTACAACGTGTATGAACTTCGAAAAGATCACCCAAGTGAAAGAAGTCAGACATTAAAGATCACGTATCAGATGATTCCATTGATATGAAATGTCTAGAATAGGAAGTATATTTCTGGAGGCAGAAAGTAGATTGGTGGTTGCCAGGGGCTTCAAGCAATTCTCCCGTCTCAGCCTCCCAAGTAGCTGGGACTACAGGCGCCTGCCACCATGCCCGGCTAATTTTTGTATTTTTAGTAGAGACGCGGTTTCACCTTGTTGATCAGGCTGGTCTCGAACTCCTGACCTCAGGTGATCCACCCGCCTCAGCTTCCCAAGTTAAAAGGAAAACTTTTATAAGGTATTCCTGAAATCAAAACAAATAAAATAGTTTCACTTGGTTGAAGGAGAACAGTAGCCTTAAAGTTTGTAATTAGAGGTCAACTGGCGGTTTCTGATTGGTAAAGTATCTACTCAGAGGTTAGTAGGCAGTTTTGATTGGTTAAGCCTAAGTTTCATTTTTCTAGGATACAACCATTCACTTTGAGTTAGGTTTCAATTTGCTTACTTGGAAACAAAGGTCTTGGAGCCATCTCAGCCTAATGGCTTCCTAGTTAGTTATTCTGATAATTGGGAGAGCTCAAGTTCATGGGGTAAGGTTTGGGAAAGGGACAGAAATAGGTAACTTACTAAAACACAGTATGATAAGGTTCCTATAAAGATGGCAAGGGATATAAATTATGAGGATAATTATGGCCTAGAGTCTGGGGACCCAAGGGCAAGAGCTTTCCGGGATGGGAAAGAAGTTAGAAAAGGCTTCTCAGAGGAAGTTCCTTTCTGACGGCACTTTGAAGGGAAAGCAAGAGCCAGCCAAGCGGAGAAGAGAAGAAAAGCAGTTTAAGTATTGATAATATCAGTTACAAAGCAAGGAGGTAGAAGAGGGCCTGGCAGATGTTTGGGTGATAGCAGTCAGTCTGCCACAGCTAGGGTAAAGGGAACAAAGTCAGGTCCCCTCTCGGGAAGTCTATCTGGGGCCTGCTCTGCAAGGGCCATGCAGTAAGGCCCTGGAGGGTGAACATCATCCTTCAGTCTGTCACATAAAAAAAATAAAGGCACATAAATAAAGCAAGATTTTATCCAAAACAATTTTTCCAATAAAGGGAGAAGAACCTTTGTAGGAGTGGCAGGGGAACTACTGCAACAGGGAGGTGGTGACTGTCGTAATAGGCATCGGAGGTCTCCTATGAATCACAAAACAAAACCAAAAAGTGAGCTTCTATTCTAGTGGCACAGTCAAACTAAGGGAGGAGACCACCCCTCATATCATCTTATGCCCAATTTCTGCCTCCAAAGAAAGAAGAAGTAAAAACTAAAAGGCAGAAATGAAATTCACAAGCAGACAGCCTGGCACCACACCCTGGGTCTAGTCATTAGAGATCGACCCCTGGGCCGGGGCGGTGGCTCAAGCCTGTAATCCCAGCACTGTGGGAGGCCGAGACGGGCGGATCACGAGGTCAGGAGATCGAGACCATCCTGGCTAACACGGTGAAACCCCGTCTCTACTAAAAAAAATACAAAAACTAGCCGGGCGCGGTAGCGGGCGCCTGTAGTCCCAGCTCCTCGGGGAGGCTGAGGCAGGAGAATGGAGTAAACCCGGGAGGCGGAGCTTGCAGTGAGCTGAGATCCGGCCACTGCACTCCAGTCCAGGCGACAGAGTGAGACTCTGCCTCAAAAAAAAAAAAAGATCGACCCCTGACCTAATCGGTTATGTCATCTATAGATTACAGACATTGTATGGAACTGCACTGTGAAAATCCCTATCTTGTTTTGTTCCAATCTAATTACCGGTGCATGCAGCCCCCAGTCACGTACCCCATGCTTGCTCAATCAATCATGACCCTCTCACATGCACCCCCTTAGAGTTGTGAGCCCTTAAAAGGGACAGGAATTGCTCACTCTGGAGGCTCAGCTCTTGAGACAGAAGTCTTGCCGATGCCCCCGGCCGAATAAACCCCTTCCTTCTTTAACTCGGTGTCTGAGGAGTTTTGTCTGTGGCTCGTCCTGCTACAAAGCCATAAACCAAAGTATCATTAGCAAATGATATTCAGCAAAGACTGTTTCTGTTACAGGAAAGGGGTTCTGATCCACACCCCAAGAAAGGGTTCTTGGATCTCACGCGAGAAAGAATTCAGGGCTATTTCATAGAGTAACGTGAAAGCAAGTTTATTAAAAAAGTAAAAGAATAAAAGAATGATTACTCCATAGAGCAGCCCAGAGGGCTGCCAGTTGCCCATTTTTATGGTTATTTCTTGATGACATACTAAACAAGGGGTGAATTATTCATGCCTCCCCTTTTTAGACCATATAGGGTAACTTCCTGACGTTGCCATGGCATTTGTGAACCGTCCGGGTGTTGGGAGGAGTGTAGCAGTGAGGATGACCAGAGGTCACTCTCGTTGTCATTTTGGTTTTAGTGGTGTTTGGCTGGATTTTTTTTTCCTTTTGAAACAGAGTCACACTCTGTTGCCCAGACTGGAATGCAGTGGTGCGATCTCGACTCACTGCAACCTCCACCTCACGGAGTCAAGTGATTTTCCCGCCTCAGCCTCCCAAGTAACTGGGGTTACAGGTGCCTGTCACCACGTCCAGCTAATTTTTGTATTTTTAGTAGACAGGGTTTCGCTGTGTTGGCAGGCTGTTCTCAAACCCCTGACCTCAGGTGATCCGCCCGCGTCGGCCTCCCAAAGTGTTGGGATTACAGGCGTGAGTCACCGCGCCCAGCCTTGGCTGGCTTCTTTACTGCAACCTGTTTTATCAGCAAGGTCTTTACGACCTGTATCTTGTGCTGATCGCCTATATCATCCTGTAACTTAGAATGCCTTAGACCTCTGGGAATGCAGCCCAGTAGGTCTCAGCCTCATTTTACCCAGCTCCTATTCAAGACGGTGTTGCTCTACCTCAAATGCCTCTGTCATTTTGAAAGCGTAATGGGTAAGAAAGTGCGTGACGGATAAAGTGTGAGAAAAAATAAACAGGGTTAAACAACAGGAACGGAGTCCTCAGGGTTGGAGAGGAGCGTGGTTTCATCAGCATGGGCTGGAAAGGCCTTGCTGAGATGAAAATTGGCACCCACAACTATCCTGGCACTGCCCCTGGCTGCGGATTGGCTCAAGCCCTCAAGATCCAATTGGGCACAAAGGTTGGAGGATGGAGTTGCAGTTGCAGTTCCTGATTGACTCTGGCAGCTGTGCATCAGCTCCCAGGGGCACAAGCCTGTGGAGGCAATGCTTCTTCTGCCTCATGGATTGGCTGTAAAATAAGCTCATGCAGCCTCTGATTGGCTGTAAAGTGAGCCCATGCAGCCGCTGATTGGCTGCGGGTGGACGCACTCACCTAACGATGCGAGCTAGCCGGTCCTGCGGCTGCTATGCAGCCTCTCAGGCCGCTCTCTCTGTGCAGCCGACTATCACGCCCCTCACGCCGCTATCTCTGAGGATCCCTAGTCGCACAAGGCCGTGCCTGGCCTGTTGGCGTCCCTGGCGGTTGTTGGGTTCTGGCGGTTGTTGGGTCCCTGGCAGTTGTTGGCGGTTGTTGGGTTCCTTCACTGAACCTGCACTAACTGGGCTTCCAGTCAGCATCGGTCAGCGGATCCTTGGGCCGTGGGGCAGCCGCAGGTCGGTTAGGCCACCAGGGCGGCTCTCGTGCCAGTGAGGCCCCTGCGAGCCCTTTGAACAGACAGAGGCTAAATCTGGATCAGTCAGGCGGTGAGATTAAGCATAGTCAGGGAGTTCGCCAGGAGCCAGTGACCGCGTTCCTCAGCCTCCACCAAGTCAGTCACCTGGTCAGCCCGAGGGCAGCTGGGGTGACATCTGTCTACCAAGAAGGTAAGCAAGCGGCCCGTGGGTTCACAATCAGGTCAGTGCCCTTATGAGTCGACGGTTAGTCCCTTTGAAAATCAGTTCATGAGAAAATCCACTCCCTTCAGAGCCTGCCCTGTTCATTGTTTAATTAGGCTCCTGTTAAGTCGGTCTCTTGCTAAGTTACACCCCTGCAAGGCACCCAGTCATTAATCACACAGTTATCCCGTGTGTGTCTATCGGTTTCGCTGGTAATCATCCTGGCTTTCCCTAGAAAATCGTTTTCCTCACCATAAATAGGTCAGTCATTAGTAAGTCAGCCCTTCCCTTAGGAAGCCGAACACCTTTGCATCACTCACACCCTGCTAAGGAAATACACGGATGGAAGTGTGCTGAGAACAGAGAATATCCTGGAGCCCTTTGGAACAAGAGACAGAAGGAAAATTGAGAGACGCGATGGTCAAAGAAAACAGGCTGGGCGCAGTGGCTCACGTCTGTAATCCTAGCATTATGGGAGGCCGAGGCCGGGGGATCACTTGAGGTCAGGAGTTGGAGATCAGCCTGGCCAACATGGTGAAACCCCGTTTCTTCTAAAAATACAAAAATTAGACGGGTGTGGTGGCCTGTGCCTGTAGTCCCAACTGCTCGGGAGGTTGAAGCAAGAGAATTGCTTGAACCCCGGAGGCAGAGGTTGCAGTGAGCCAAGATCATGCCACCGCACTCCAGCCTGGGCAACACAGCGAGACTCTGTCTCAAAAAAAAAAAAAAAAAAGTAAAGGAAAATATAGTGGGTGCATGAGGAGACATCACATGTATGCTCTAAAGCCGATGGAGAGAAGTAAGAAGAAATCAGAATTTTGTAGTTAAATGGATCATTACATCTCCAGCAGTAAAACCCACTCATGTTACACATGAGGAAAAAGAGGAGAGTAAATTACTTGACCACAATTATTCAGTGCTTTACTGGCAAATCCTGGGCCAGGACCTAGGCAAGGCTCATTCCAACCATCTAACATGGGCTTTTAAATGGGAGAAAGGAGAGGGAAAAAAAAATGGACAATGCAGAAAGAAAGTGGATATGTGGCGTGAAGGAGAGAGGCATTTAACGACCTGGAAACCTGGGCAACATCTTTTTTATGTGAGAAGGAAAAAGGGCAGTCAGTCTGGAAGCTAAGGGTTGGGAGCACAGACTACTCAGAGAGGTCCTGTAAAACATGTAGAAATATGGAGTAGGAAAGGAGAGGGCTGGTTCCAGAACTCTGGGAAGGGATTAGGGGTGGTCAAGAGTGGTCCCAGGCTGAGTGTGTTGGCTCATGGCCATACTCCCAGCACTTTGGGAGGCTGAGGTGAGAAGATTGCTTGAGCCCAGGAGTTTGTAAGACCAGCCTGGGTAACATAGTGAGACTCTGTCTCTACAAAAAAAAATTTTAATTAGCTGAACGTGGTGGTTTGTGCCTATAGTCCCAGCTACTCTGGAGGCTGAAGTGGGAGGATCACTTGAGCCTGGAAAGCTGAGGCTGCAGGGAGCCGTGTTAGTGCCACTGCACTCCAGACCCTGTATTTAAAAAAAATGAAAAAGTGGTTCCAAGTCAAATGCTGGTAGAAGCCAAGTGGGGAACCTAATACATAGTAAATAACATTTTTTGAGTGCTTACCAAATGTGAGGTTCTATTCTACTGACTCATTTAATCTTAACAACAACTCTAACATGAGTGCTATTATTATCCATGTTTTTAAAATGAGCAGCTAGGCCTAGAGAGAGGTGAAGCCACTTGCACACTATAAAACAGCTAACCTTCATATCTAGGCAATTTGACTTGAATTTTTAAAAAGAGAGAGAGAGAAGCCGGTTGTTTGAATTTTTTGTGAAGTGCCCTGATTATTAAATGTTATCCCATTTTAAAAGTTAATTTTAAAAAGTAAACATTTGTGGGCCAAACAAAATTCATTTATGAGTGTTTTTAGTCTCTGAAGTGTTGGAACCAAACTCTCGATTCCCTCCTGGGCAGGGGTCGTCGCGAAGGATCACCGACACGAAGTTCACAGCAGAGAGTTATTTATTACTAGCGCGCTAGGGTCCCAAGCTCTAAGTTGGTCCTGGGACCCCGACTGCTTGTTACAGGCTGTTT
>NW_012115710.1:2736020-2780103 GCF_000951035.1 Colobus angolensis palliatus | reverse complement strand
CCTCATGAGGTTGTTTCCCGGAATTGGCAGGGGTGGGACCCTATCAGGGTGGAACACTATCGAGGCAGGGTGGGACCCTATCTAGGGCCACCTGGTGCTAACTTTTTAGGTTTTGTGAGGCCTACTAGTTTCAGAAGCAGGCTGACAGTGAGGGAAGTGACTTATCCAGAATCACCCAGAAAGTAGCGACAAAGATTAGGTCTTCTTACTTTTGGTCCACTTCCAGGAAAAATCTAAGTATACTGTGTGTCACATCAGGGCTAGCTGATTTATTCTTATATTTTATTCATGAGGAAATGGACTTGGAGAGGAGAATGAACTTCACCGTGCTTATACAGCAGTTTTTAAGGCAAAAGAGAATCATGAAAAAGACACTACATTTATAGTCAAAGGTTGAGTCTGAAATCAGCCTAATGGCTGCATATCTTGGGGCCAGTCATAGTGCTTTTGTGGAGCTCTGCCTTCCTTTTTGATGTGTTAACAATGAGATGTACCTCACAGCGTTCTTGAGACTAATATAAATGTTGGATAAAATTTCTGTCTCTGGAGTTGTAAATGGCAACCTTAGTTTCTCATTAGATGTTAACCAAAAAAGTAGTTAGTAGTCACAGCATGATTCAGTCAATCAGAATTGATTCACAGCAGGGCATAGTGGCTCATGCCTGTAATCCTAGCACTTTGGGAGGCTGAGGTGGGAGAATTGCTTGAGCCCAGGAGTTCAGAACCAGCCTGGGCAATATAGCAACACTCGACTCTCTCTCTACAGAAAATAATTTTTTAAATTAACTGGGTCTAGTGGTGAGCCCTTAAAGTCCCAGCTACTCAAGAGACTGATGTGGGAGGACTACTTGAGCCCAGGAGTTCGAGGCTGTAGGGAGCTGTGATTGTACCACTGCACACCAGCCAGGGTGACAGGGTGAGGCTCCATCTCTTTAAAAAAAAAAAAGGATTGATTCACAGTAGCCAAATAGTAGAAACAACCCAAATGCCATCAACTGATGAATGGATAAACAAAATGTGGTATATCCATACAATGGAGTATTACTCAATGATAAAAACGAAAAGATAATTTTGCCAGAATAGGCAAATTAAGTTATGCTGTCCATGACTCCACAGGGAGAGGATAACTGGAAGCTTTGTGTGGGGAACTTCTGGACCCTGCCCTGTGTGCCTTCCCTTGGCTGATTTTAATCTCTATCCTTTAGTTGTAGTAAACAGTAATCATGAGTATAACAACTTTCAGTGAATTCTGTGAGTACTTCTAGTGAATTACCAAACCTAAGGGTAGCCTTGGGGCTCCAAAAACCTGCAAATGATTTGAGAAATGAGGGTAATCAGGGATCCTTGATATCTTCAGTTGGTGTCAGAAATGAGGGGATCTTGTGGACCATTCCCTAACTTTTCAGTTGTATCAGAAATGGGATTCACCAGAGCAGCCCTGACTCACTGAAACATATGGTTTGAGAAGAGGAAAGATGTGAAGTCAGGATGATGAGCCTTTGACTCCTGGACTGTCCTGTGGTTACCGTGGGTATAGAAATGCAGCTGTTCTGCAAACAGTTACAGGAGATAAAAGTTACCACTGCTTTTTCAATACAATGGATCCAACCCCTAAGAAACTGACCCACTGGATGCATAAGGAAACAAACCAAATAGACAATCCCTTGGCTATTTTTATCCGTAATGGTTAAAATGAAAGTGGCTGAGGCGGATCCTGATGCTGGCCCAACTGAGCTACAGCTGCTAGCCTTGGGGCCACTGCTAAAGGGCAAAGTTAGGCTGAAATGACAGATGGCAAAGAAAATTAGAGTGATTCACCCGAGAGTGAGAAAAGGCGAACATTTCCAAGAGGGTGGAAATCTTGAAACAGTTATTAAGAAATGAGATGAGTTAAGCAGACATTGAGGGAGTCAAAACAAAGGTCTCAATGGAGCACTCTTAGAAATTAGGTGGAGCAGTGAGAACCCAGACTGGCCCTCCAGTGTTGAAGGTCCCTCATCAAGTCTGCTATATTTACCCTAGTTTGGAGGAATTTTAAAAGCCAGAAGGCAAACATGACAATGAGAAATCTGACCTCAGATCTCCTGAGGGGAGGAACTTGTGATCTAATCAAGATAAATGACAAAAGGGCCTGGGTTGCTTGGTCTGACCCCTGAGGACCCAAAGTCATAGGCACATTAGCGGTATAATAGTCAGGGGGTGGATAAGAGATATTTCTGGGACTCATGTGGGAGCCTTATACTCTGCGATTCCAAAAAGGTTGGTGAAATTCTAATAGCATCTATGGTTAGATTGCGAAGACATGGGATTGCAAAAGTGGACGAGACTCAGGTGAAACTTTGGATGAAAATTGGAATGTTCGGACAGACTATATGAATGTATTATGTGAATGTGTTTACCTAAGTGTATTATGAGGAAGGATATTGTGTCCAACTGGGGAAGAGTTCCCCTGCATACTATTATAAAACAGAAGGCATGTAAATCTTCCCTTCAACCAATATTGATTGAATATGCTAAATAGGAACCAATAAGATTGCCTAAGCCCACACTAATTGTTCATTTGAAACAGTACAGGGTATCTGGTGGACAAAACATGTTAGAAGCTTAATGTTCGCTTTATTTAGGCAGACTGGAGCTAAGGCCAGTGAGCACCACCCAGTGGTGAATGCTGGGATTTGGGGCCAGAAAATTTCCATTTGACGGACAACTAGCCTATTGGGCTTTGAGTCTGCCCCGTCATTGAAGGACATAATAATCCTGACACCTGAAATACTCATGATGTGTTTGTAACGTTGGAAAAACACTGTAATAAGGCCATGTCCAAAAGAGTCTCATAATAAATGGAAATTGTTTATACAGGAACATGCTACCAGGGAAGTGCAAGGAGGTACTCGTTATATTTATGAACAGGTGGCCTCTTTTTCCCTTCTGAAGAGCTGCTAGATCCTATTATTACTTGGATGATGTCTATTAATAGCTCCCGATTGACCAACTAAGAGCTGTTTGATTTATGGATGGCAATTCCAAAGTGAATTAACAACATCCTGTTTGGAAGACTGACACTCATATTGAGGAAGGGAAAAACAAGTCACTTCAGTGGGCTGAATTGCCTCTGTGTTTGGGTTTTTACCAATTCATGGGCAGTGGCCAATGGCCTGGCCATATGATCGGGCAGATGGGCAATGGAAAACTGTACTATTAAAAGGACGCCTATATAGGGTACAGCCTTATGGAATTCACTATAGCCAGTATCTCAAAAGACCTGTTCATATCCCCTACAAATAATAAAGTAAAAAGAGAAACAGACCTCCTTCCTCCCACAAAGGCAATTAATATCCTACCTTTTATGCTGGACATTTCTTGGCAACTTTTAAAGGATTTTTACGACTTGTGCCTGCGTTCTTAAGCACTTGATTTTGCCCAGTTTTTTTCAAATTGTAAAGAAATGCTGCCATACATTATTACTCATTTGTGTCTGGCTTTGTTAATTCAGTATTTTATGTGTAAGGATGGGCCATGTTGTTGCAGCTAGCATTAGCTCATAGGTTTTTGTTGCTGTGTAGTATCTCATTTTTAAAAATTCTGTGTTTACTGGCATTTGGATTTTTTAATATTTTAGCTATTTTTAAATCATACCACTGTAAACATTTTCGCATGATTTTTTTGGCATACATATGCACAAATATTTCTATAAAGTGTACATCTGGGAGTGGGATTGGGGGTCATAGAGTATGTGTATCTTCTACTTTGATAACTTTGTTGCCCTGATTTATATTTCCACCAATACTGTGTGAAAGTTGAGTACCACATTCTCACCAAGACTTGATATATTGTCAGTCTTTTAAAATATCCAGCTAGATGTGTACTGGTATCTCATGGTTTTACCAGACATTTTGCTGGTTATTAATGAGATTTTAAATATTTTCATGGGGCCGGGCGCGGTGGCTCAAGCCTGTAATCCCAGCACTTTGGGAGGCCGAGACGGGCGGATCACGAGGTCAGGAGATCCAGACCATCCTGGCTAACACGGTGAAACCTCGTCTCTACTAAAAATACAAAAACTAGCCGGGCGAGGTGGCGGGCGCCTGTAGTCCCAGCTACTCGGGAGGCTGAGGCAGGAGAATGGCGCAAATCCGGGAGGCGGAGCTTGCAGTGAGCCGAGATCCGGCCACTGCACTCCAGCCCGGGCGACGAGACTCCGCCTCAAAAAAAAAAAAAAAAAAAAAATTTTCATGGAATTTTTGTTAAGATTTGTCTTATGATCCAGCTATGGTCAATTTCTGTAAATGTTCTCTGTGTGCTTACAAAGAAATTGTATTCTGCAGTTATTGAATGCAGTATTCTCTATATATTTTTGGTCAAATTTGCTGATCAAGTTGTTGAAATCCTTATATATTCCAATAGTCTGTTTGTTCTATCAGTTTCTGAGAGAAAAGTCATTAAAATGCCCCACTACTATTGTGGATGTCTGTTTCTCTTTTTATTTTTGTAGATTTTTTTGCTTTATATATTTTTGGACTATGTTAATAGGCAAACACAAATTTTAAATATATACTGTATTCCTGTTAATGTCATCTTATCATTAGGAGATATGCCATTCTATCTTTGGTAATGCCTCCTGCTTAAAGTCTGCTTTATGGGATGTTAATGTAGGTATGTCTACATTACCTGGTTTTCTGGTTGGTATTTGCTTGGTATATGTTTTCATTCTTTGGTTTTTTAACTGTCCTTTACATTTATGCTTTGGTTGTGTCTTTTGTAAACAGCATAGAGTTTGGCTTTGGTTCTTTTTTCCAATATGGTGATCTTAGATTCATAACTGGATAATTTTAAGCCATTTATATTTAGTTAAATCATTGATGTATTGGAATTTAAAGCTAACATCTAGGTACATGATCTCTACTTGTCCCAACCGTTCTATATTCCCTTTTGTATCCTTTCTGTTTGTTTCTCTGTCTTTATTTTCAAACAAGCTTTTAAATCAAAGTACACTTTTATACAGAGAAGTATTAATACAGATAGTAAGCATACAATCAAATTATCACAAAGGGAGCAGACCAGTGTAACCACCATTGAGGTCAAGAAATAGAACATTAACAACACCCCAAACACTCCACTCATGTACTACACTATTCATTACCCTCTTTATCCTTGCTGTGTTCTGGATGCAAGCATGTTGTATGTGTTGCAAGTATCTTCTCCAGCCCTGTAACTTGCAGTTGTCCTCTCTTAATGGTATCTTTTGATGCAGAAATTAATTCTGATACAGTCTATTTTATCCATATTTCCTCATAGCTAGTGCTTTGTGACCCTTTTAAAGAAATCTTTGCTTACCTAAAACTTACCAAGGTACTCTCCTATGTTGTATTCAAGAATTCCACTGACCAATATGGTAGCTACTAACTACATATGACTATTGAGCCCTTATATTGTGGCTAGTCTGAATTGAAGTGTGCTGTAAGTGTAAAATATATACAAGGCTTTGAAGAGTGTATAAAGAATGTACCAAATCTTACAATTTTGTGTTGATTGCATGTTGAAATATTGGGTTAGGTTCAATATGAATAACCTAGTGAATAACCTAGGTTTCTTTCACTAGGTTAAATGAAACATCTTAAAATTATTTTTAACCATTTCTTCTTTTTTAATGTGGCTACTAGAACATTTAAAATTATACATGTAGTCCACATTTATAGCTCACATTATATTTCTTCGCACAGCACAGTTCTAGAACAGTGTCCCAATGTCCCTAGAAGTTATTTTTATGTATGACATGAGGTAGAGGTCTTATTTCCTTTCGCTGTATGGCTATCCAGTTGTTCTGACACAATTTATTCAAAAGAGAGTCCTTTAACAACTTCTGTGCAGTGCCGTATTTATCCTAAACCAAGTGATCATGTATATATAGGTATTTTTCTCAACCATATAACTTGTCCCACTGATATTTTTATTTATCCTTGTGTCAATACCATACTCTCTGAATTACTATGTATGTATGTATTTTATTTACTTACTTACTTATTTTGAGATAAGAGTCTTACTCTGTTGCCCAAGCTACAGTGCAGTGGTGTGATCACGGCTGACTGCAGCCTTGACCTCCCCACCTCTGGTGATCCTCCCACCTTAACCTCTCAAGTAGCTTGGACTACAGGTGCGTACCACCACACCCAGATAATTTTTGTATTTTTTGTAGAAACGGGGTTTTACCATGTTGCCCAGGCTGGAATTACCATGGATTTTTAAGTCATGATATCCAGTAGGAATTGGAACTGGCCATTTTTTTTGAGACAGGGTCCCATGCTGTCTCTTTTTTTAATGGAAATTTACTGAGAACAAATTTATTAAATAAATATCTACATGGGATATAAACAGGAACATTGTGCCATGCTATATAACATTACTTACACCATTCATTTCAAATTTTATGGGAAAACAATTATACTGTGGTGGGGAGATGTTGTTTTACACTTCTCACCAAACTAAACATTATCATATTTTTCCTGAGAGAATGTCAACACTTTTCTATCTTAAGTGATCACACCACTGCACTCCAGACTGGGTGACAGAGAGAGAGAAAGACCCTGTCTCAAAAACAAAAACAAGCCAGGCATAGTGGCTTATGCCTGTAATCTCAGCACTTTGGGAGGCCAAGGTGGGTCAGGTGTTTGAGATTAGCCTGGCCAACATGGCGAAATCCCATCTCTACTAAAAATATAGAAATTATCTGGCCATGGTGGTGAATACCTGTAATTCCAGCTACTTGGGAGGCTAAGGCAGAAGAGTCGCTTGAACATGGGAGACGGAGGTTGCAGTGAGCCGAGATCGAGCCACTGCACTCCAGCCTGGGCGACAGAGTAAGATTCTGTCTCAAAACACAAAAATAAAACAAAGAATAGACTGGGCACGGTGGCTCACACCTGTAATCCCAGCACTTTGGGAGGCCAAGGCAGGTGGATCACGAGGTCAGGAGACCGAGACCATCCTGGGTAACATGGTGAAACCCCATCTCTACTAAAAATACAAAAAATTAGCCAGGCGTGGTGGCTGGCACCTGTAGTCCCAGCTACTCAGGAGGCTGAGGCCTGAACCCGGGAGGCGGAGCTTGCAGTGAGCTGAGATCACACCACTGCACTCCAGCCTGGGCGACACAGTGAGACTCTGTTTCAAAAATAAATAAATAAATAAATAAATAAAAATAAAGACATAAATAAATAAATAAAACAAATAATTAAGGAGACATGACACTGAGGCTTCATAGACTATCTTAGTTGCCTCCCTGTCCCTACATGCTCATGAGCATCTCATCCCATGTAATTCCTGCTTCTCCAGGTGAACAGGCCTTCATGATGACCAGAGACAGAAGCCCCTGACTTGGCTAAAGATACTTTCTGCTCTCCCTATCCCCACATCCTCTTTCAGTTACCCATCACCTCACTCCTTCTGAACCATATGGTTCTGATGTCAGAGCCAGCGTAGTAAAGAGCTTCTGCTATTCCTGAGAACTGTTGCTGCTGCAAGTGATGCTTCCACTGCTACAGCTGGGTAAGTAAGGTGAGAAGCAGCACTGGAGGGGGGTGTTTGGAAGCCAAGACTCCAGGGCCTGGGTGTTGGCAGGGGCAGAGGATGGACTATGGAGGCACAGAGAAAGAGGACATACGGGCATAAGTACCAAATAATCAATGTGAATTAGACATCTTCTGTGTGTCAGATTTTGACAGGACTAGGGTGTCTGAAGCAAATAGCAAATTGGGCAAGAGAGAGGGATTGAGGGTACGGGTGCTATGAAGGCATGAGAGCACTAAGAGCTGTTTCAGACATTACTGGAAGCCCTGAAGTTAAGTTTTTCAGCGTTTCCATGGGCACACTTTGCCAGATGGAAAAGACAGTTCAGAGGACAGCCATAGAGGGGGCCGTACATGAGAGTCCCCCACAAATTCCTCAACAGCACCCCGCAAGTGACTCAGGTGAAGAGACCAAGATCAGGAGCTACTGGTTAGGGGAAAATTACCCCTTTCTTCCAGTAACCTCAAAAAACTTCGATGAAAAAGTGTGCGTCAACACTGAAGACAGATTCCTCATTATTGGAGACCTTGATGGATGTGACCGTTCCTTCCTAATCCATGATATTCATCAAATGGCCACCATGTCCTACCTATTCTAAGTAAAGCGAGGCAGTTTCCAACATTCTTACACAGAAGATACCATAGTACTCTTGGCTTCCAGTGAATATTCCACCAAAGGCCACTTGGGACCGGGAAGAAGGAAATTGAGAAAGGTGTTCTATTTATTGAATGGGTAACATTTCACTACGCACCGACCTGGGTGCACTACAAATCTTGGGGCATTCATTCTTATAACAATGATAATATGAGATAGGTTCAGCAAATATCCCAATTTTCCAGGCTAGGAAACAGCAATGATAAGGGGAGTGACTTGCCCAGCAGCATCTAGACAGCACGTGATGGAGGGAGAATTGATCACAGAACCTAAGAGGAACATTGGGGGTGGGAAGAAGAGAAGCAGAGTAGGAGCTCTGGCTTGGACATCTAGCCTTGTGGGGTAGGTGAGGGATCACAGACAATGGAGAGCCTCAGAAAATTTACTTGCCACCCCTCAAGAAGGTCTAGCGATCAGGTTCAGGCCAGACGGGGAGAGAAGATACAGGGGAACTAGTCTGTGAGGCCTGAATCCTGTGGGCTTCCAGAAAGTCCTTCTGAAACTTCTTGAGGATAGCAAATAAAGAGAAGGCTGCATCCTGGAGAAACTGGAAGAGGGAAGTCAGAATGCTTTGCTGACCCCTGACCCTTCCTCCCCACAGTACCTGCTAAGCTGCTCAACTCCTCTTGCTCCTTGGAGAAGACACTGCAGTGCAGCTGTTCCTTCTATGGGATTCCCACACCCTCTGTGCAGTGGTGGATGGGAGGAGTCCCCGTGGGTGTGGATGGCATGGATGGCAGCCTCCAAGTGACCTCCACCATGCTTGGCCCCTGGGCTAACAGCACCATCAGCCTAACTGAAGAGCCAGAAATGGGCATGAGACTTCTCTGTGAGGGGAAGAACCAAAACGGAACCCACGCTTTGAGCATCCTACTGATGTCAAGTGAGGGTGGAGGGGGCTGGGTGACTGGGTGAGGCAATAAGTGGGATGGTGACAGTCACTGGGGCTAGAGAATGGGGCATTGTTTTGGCTCCAATGCCAAACTTCTCACATGCTCTCTGCTTCCAGGAAAGAGTTCTTTGGCTTCCCAGGCCTTCGTGAAAGGGCTGATCCAGGGTGCTATCTATGCGGGAATTGTAATTGCCCTGCTCTTCCTCTGCCTCCTCCCTCTCATGTGAGTACCAGGGTTAAAATTCACCCGCAAGCCTACTACCTGGCAGGTCCTGGCTGCAGCCGTGGCACAGAGAGGTCCAAACAGGACCCCTCCCCTCAAGGAGCTTAGGGTCTAAAGAGGGAAAGAGGTGCCAAACATGGTCACCACAATCCAGGGCCATGAGGACCATACAGAGCCGTAAAACTGCATCATAAAACAGACACTTTCAACACATTTTATAAAGGAGAAAGCCAAGAAGGGGCTTGGCAGCCCTGGAGAAGGCAGCAGCGAGTCCCAGGGTGCTGGCTGTGGTGGGCCTGCAGAGCTAAGTACTCATTAGCTTGGTAGAAAGTATTAATAGTACAGGTTGAATATCTAATCCAAAAATCCAAAATCCGAAATGCTCCAAAATCCAAAAGTTCTCGAGGCACCAGCATAATGCCACAAGTAGAAAATTCCGCACCTCGCCTCATGTGATAGTTCAATGTACACAAACTTTATTTCATGCACAAAATAATTTTAAGTATTATATAAAATTACCTTCAGGCCATATGTATAAGGTGTATATGAAACATAACTGACTTTTGTTTTTATACTTGGCTCCTATCCCCAAGATATGTCATTGTGTATAAACAAATATTCCAAAATCTAAAAAAAAAAAAATTGAAATCTGAAACACTTCTGGTCCCAAGCATTTCAGATAAGGGATACCTAACCTTTGTATGCAGATGCCCAGAGGCATGTTTGAGGCATTTCCAGTGTCTTTGTGTAATGTCAGGTGCATTGAGAGTGCCAGGTAATGGCTAAAAATGAGGTTGAAAGACGTCCTTGGTGTTGGTTCACAGGGTGTTAAAACTCAGCGGCATGCATTAGCTAGAAGCATGGAGTGGGAAGGGCTGAGTTTCAGGAAGTCAGGTCAGAGAGTCAGGCAGGGGAGCCTGTCCAGACAGCTTGGACTGAATCCTCAGTTCGGAGCACTGTTAGGAAGAGTACTAAGCTGTGAAGGAAAGCTTGAGCTTGGGGTGGGACACAGATTAGGGAGAGTGAGAGACAGAAGGTCAGAGGCCAGGCAGGAAGCTGGTACAGCGGACTAAGCAGGAAATAGAAGGCCTGACCTGGGGCACATGATGAGGGGCAGCCAGAGAGGTGGGACTTGGGCATGGCCGGCTATGGGGAGACAAAGATGAGGAGTGAGGTGGCAGGGCAAACTGAGGAGCTATTTTCAAAGTATAATCAACTGGACTTGAAGACCAGTAACAATGTCTCTGCCAGTTGCAAGGCTCTTTCATAGCTGACCTCATCTGAGCCCCACAGCCTAATAAGCAGGGTATCCCCATTATTCAGGGTGTGAAACTAATTCCCAGAGAGGATGTGTGGCTTGCCCTAGGTCATACAGCAAGCTGGTACTGTTGTTGAGGCTTTAAATCAGAAGTTCTGGTCAAGGTAGAGCCCATGTCGGGATTCAGGGAGATGGAGAGCCAGAACCAATCCAAAGCTTATTTCCTTAGAGTGAAACATATCAGAAAGAAGCAGGCGAAGAGAGCTGCAGCAATCCGAGCAAAAAAGAGCTCGAAAGTCAGAGCAAGCCAAGAACTCGAGATGTCTCTGAAGCCTGAGGAACCAGGAAAACCCATAGTCGCCCCATTTTCTGAGAGCCAGATATTGGTATGTACCTATCGTGTCTGGAATCTGGTCTATCGGAATACTGATAATTAGACCCACAGGGAAGGGAGCACACCGTGTTTTGAAGGTGTTATCATCTTCAGTCTTGCAGGATACCTACCGCTAGAGTGTGCTTTCAGGTCATTTTATAAATAGGAAGCTAAGGCCCAGAGAGGAGAAGGATGAAAGTTAAGAGAAACAATTTAAAGAACAATTAAAATCAATTTACACACACACACCAGTACACTGAATCCCCACTGAAAAGGCAGTTGGGGAAAATCCTAATAGCAGTTGTAGCATCAGAGTGGAAACCAAAGGATTTGGTCTCTGAGTGTATGGCTGGCAGCAGTCAGCTTGGTGTAGATGCCACAGGCCAAGTCAGCCTGAAGTGGTTAGAGATTAGGCCAAGCCCAGGTTACTCCTTCATTCACCGTGTACCCCGCATCCTCAGCAGGGCTTGGAAGATCCAGTGTCTGACGTTGCTAGGCCTCACTGTTATTTACCGTTTATGATTCTCCAGAATCAGAATTGCCCTGCTGCCCTCCTGACACCCTGCATGAATAGTTAGTGTCCTTTAGTGGATAAACCATCTGTTAATTCCACCAATATTTCCTGCAATATCCCCCAATCTTTGTGCTGGGCACTCCTGGGGTCTCAGAAATGGGCCAAACCTAGGCCTTGTCCTCCAAGAGCAGCTAGACTGGTGGGGAAGGCGCCTTCACAGTAGGGGATGCTGAGCCAGGGAGTTGTGGTGGTGCAGAAGAGGGAGGGACCAAACCTACCTGAGGAAGTCAGGCAAGATTCCCTGAAGAGTCTGAGGAACCGTCAGTGTTGTTGGTACTGAGGATGTGCAGAGAGGGGCCAGAGGGAGAAGACCAAGTTGCAGGCTCTAACCAGGGGGTTGTGAGGAAGGGCCAAACCAAGTGCTCACTCCATGTTGCTTTACTTCTGTGCACAAAGGGGTGTCATTTTAAGATTTGGATACCTCAACTCTAGACCTGTTCCAACATTCTTCTTTCTTTGTCTATTTTGCACCTCGCTTTCAGGAAAAGCAAGATAAATGAGCCAGCTAAGCCGGTGGAACGTGCATCATACCTGGAGTCACCATTATCCCTGGAATTAGAAAAGTCTGTAAAATTTATAGAGCCCACAGAAACCCTGGAGACTGTGATAAACCTGGAGCCCCCGGACTCTCCTTAGCTCACAAAACCCTCTCAGTTCCCACACATCCCTTACACTCATTCTCCATCGAATAGGGGTTTACTCTCAGACCTAGTCTTAGAGCCTCTGAAGGCAAACTTTGCAATTTGTTGCTTGACTAAACCGGAAGAAATCTGTGCCACCCTGGGAAGGTGTCAAAAGAAGGAAAAATATATGTGACAATATGAATCAAGTCCATCAGCAAGTTGCTTTTGAGCGCCTACTGTGTGCCAGTACCTGAGATACACCTACAAGAGCACCAGGCTTTCAAGCCTTCACATCTGGATGGAATCCCAACTTCAGTGCTTGGTGGCTGTGTATCTTTGGACAAAATCTTTCATTCCCCAACCTTTAAACATCACATGACCCATACCTGGGTGGAGAGTGGGTGAAAAGTACTGTTCAGAGAGGCAGGTGAGAAAAAACATGACGATGGGCCCTGAAGGCCAAGATTCATTGGAGCTTTATCTTGTAGGACCTTATCCTGACTCCCTTAGAATGTAAGTTCCAAGAGAACAGGGACTTTTTCTGCCTTGTTTTCTACTTTCATCACCACCACCCAGAATGATGCCTAAAATACAGTAAGTTCTCAAGAATGTTTGTCAAATGATTTAATTAATTATAAGCTGTTGTAAGGTTTGTAGCAAGCAAGTAGAGTGACCAGATATATACAAAAACATCATTCCCCTACCCTGACCCCATATATATATTTAGAATGGGTAAGGCTGGAGATAAAGATGCTAGTTAGGAGGTTATTGCAATAGTTCTTGGCCAGATTGAAAGGCAGGCATGCAAGGAATGAGAAAGGGATTCAGGCATTAGGATGAACCACAGCTGTGTATTGTTCCTCTCAGAATGGATGATAACCTCCCTTCTAGTAGATTTTTTTTTTTTTGAGATGGAGTTTCGCTCGTTTCCCAAGCTGGAGTGCAATGGTGCAATCTCGGCTCACTGCAACCTCCGCCTCCAGGGTTCAAGTGATTCTCCTGCCTCAGCCTCCCGAGTAGCTGGGATTACAGGCGTGCACCACCATGCCCAGCTAATTTTTTATAGTTTTAGTAGAGACGGGGTTTCACCATGTAGGCCAGGCTGGTCTCGAACTTCTGACCTCACGTGATCCACCCACCCCAGCTGCCCAAAGTGCTGGGATTACAGGCATGAGCCACCGTGCCTGGCCAGATGCTAGTAGTGTTCAGTGGGTCGAAAGATGGTCATCTCTTCCCTGGGGCAATATTTGTGAGTAAATACAGTGACCCTGTAGCACCAACTAGATGGTCATCTTATACTCAGGGTGGACATTTCTGTTAGCCCCCACGTGTATAAGCACCTCTCACAGACAGTTCACATTTCACAGAAATATCAGATGTGCCAGATAATGAAGGGAAGAAGTAAGACACTGACCCTGCCTCCATGGAATCATGGTCTACACAGATAGACAATGAAGAAAAGCAGACAAGTGTATAGCTTAAAATGTTGATAAGTGCTAGAAAGAAAAAAGGATAGAATACTATGAGAAAGCACAGGAAAGGAAGCTAGGTTGGATTACAGAGTCAGAGAAGGTCTCTCAGAGAAAGTGACACTTGTCTTGAGACCTATAGGATTCTCAGGAGCTGGCTAGACAGAGGGAGCAGTAGAGCCTAGGCCTGACATGAGGGCAGTTTGGGAAGTTCAGGAGCCCAGAGCAGGCTGCTGTGACTGGAATTGACTGAGGGTGAGCTCCTGAAGGGCCAGAACTTGCAGGGCTTCAAGGGCTCTAATAAGAAGTCTAGGTTTTGTCCTCACTTGTGGAGGGTTATTTCCTCTTAAGCTTTGTAATTCTGGAAAGTGCAGATTGTATGGGAATCACATTCAGTGGAGGTGTATGAGAATCCTGTGCAGCAGAGGTTTTGAGTTGAGGATAGAAGCCTCTATATAACAGGTTTGGTGTTTGCTTCTACTAAAGATACATCCTCTCCTTGGGAGGGAGAGGCAGACAAGGCTGGGGAGAGGGAGAGTGCCAGTGCTGGGAAAGAAGAGAATAAAATGTAGGAGAGGATGGGGATCGGGTTGGAGATAGGTCAGAGATGGGTTTGGGAATGGGAATGGAGAGGCTACGCTTCATCGTGTGTCTTGTTTTCTTGGTGATAGGGGCCTCGGGTGCAGGACAGGAAACAAGGAGTACACAGGGTGACTTCTGACCAGCCCCTGGGGTCCAGCACTGGGCATTTTGTTCCTTAGCCAGTGCCTTGACTTCCCGCACGTACTAGGTTGAGAGAGGAATGTTCCTTAGTAACTGATTGGCCTGGAGTCTAGAGGACTGGTGGGGGTCTGGAACCACCTGCCCAAGGAAACCGATTCTCCCAATGGCTGGGGTACCCAGTAGCGACTGTTGCTTCTGACTAGCTCAGGCTCTGGAGACCCGCGCGCTCTCCTATGCGACTGCGCGTCCCAGCAGCTCCCGCGAGAAGCGTCAGGCCCTGATTGGCTCTGGACAAATTCGCGTGTGCTTGCGGGGCGGGACTTCACGGGGTTGGTATCCCCGTGCGAGGAGGTTGGCGAGGCCTCGGGGCACTCCCAGTTCAGCGAATCGGTTAGCCTTCCTCCACCTTAGTCAATTCCCCGTGAGGCACTCCATGTTTGTGTACACGGTTATTCCACGTGTCAGTCAGTTCATCGGGCGCATCTGGAGTCATTGAGAACAGTAATAGGAAGTCAAACAAACCCGCTTGATGCAAAAATTCTGGAGGACATTCGGTTTTTAAGGAAACAGTGCTGAGGTAAGACCAGGCTGGAGCTCTTTGGAACCTGAGACTAGGAGGTAAATATGGAAAAAGAAACAATAATTTAGGGGGAGGGAAAAGAGATTGCCTGTGAAGACAACTCATGCATACACCAGGGCCTGGAGAAGGAAATGAGACTGGAAAGAGATCAGAATTTTATTTTTATTTCATTATTTTATTCATCTATTTATTTTGAGACAGTGTCTTGCTCTGTCAGTCAGGCTGGAGTGCAGTGGCACAATCTCAGCTCACTGCAGCCTCGACCTCCCAGGCTCAAGCAATCCTCCCACCTCAGCCTCTGGAGTAGCTGCACCCACAATGCCGGGCTGATTTTTTTTAATTGTTTTGTAGAGACAGGGTGTCGCTATATTGCCCAGACTGGTCTCAAACTTCTGAGCTCAAGCGATCTTCCCACCTCAGCCTCCCAAAGTGCTGGGATTACAGATGTAAGAGATCAGAGTTTTTGAGTCTGAAGGACCCTTACCTAGTTTGCAGTAACCCTCCCATTTTACCGAGGAGGAAAAAAAGGGAAAGCAGAAAGGGGACAGAACTTGCCCAGAGCTATCCAACGAGTTACTGGCAAAGCCCCAACTGGAACCAGTCCAGAGCTCTTCCCAACCTTTGATTTGAGGTTGAAAATTAAAGCAGGAGGAGGAAGGATTTTGACAGTGAAAAAAAAAAAAAGGAAAAGTGGGTTATGATGGAGAGATAGGATTTGTTATCTGGAAGCCTGAGTAGCATCTTGATGTAAGGAGGGAGTCGTTTTTTAAGAGAGGCAGAAATCAGAATGGAAAAGCAGAGGGCTGGTTCTTGAATCAAAACATCACTGAGCAGAGAGATGAGTCAAGAGCGGTCACAGTTTAAATGCTAAGGGAACCAGGCAGGTGATGTGAATGATAAACACTTGCTTAGCACTTATTTTGTGCTGGGCTGTGTTCTGAGGGTTTCACATGCATTAATTCACTTAATCATTTAATCCAACAATTCTGCCAGATGAATCCTGTTAAAAATCTACATGTTATAAGTGAGGAAACTAGGGAAACCTGGAGAGGGGAAGTAATTTGCCCACAGTCACACAGCTGGCAAGTGGTGGAGCCAGACTTAAACTCAGGAAGGCTGACTCAGCACAGGGTCTTAACCACTGTGTTAATAATATGCGCCTCCCAGGTGAGTGTAGCAGGGAGAGCACGGGCAGGAGTGGACTGGAGAACAATTGTCCAGTATTAAAGGGGAAAGTTAATATCTGCCATGTGATGTCAGATCTAATTTATTAGAAAGTAGCTGGGAGTTCAGACTTTTATGTGAGGATCCTGATTTTTAAACATTGCAGCTAATTAAAGAAAGTCTGTAGGCAGGTTTCTTAACGCAGGCTAAATAAAACCCCTTGCATTTTAACTGCCTCACAAAGCCACTAATTTGCAAACTCTAGACTATCTTTGAAACGAGGAGGCAATTCCCTAGTGAGGGAAGGGCCTGGCCCAGAAATACCTAGAAAACGGGGGGCAAAGACCAAGCCTTTGGACTGCTGGCCGTCCACCCACTGAAGAATCTCGAACCCTTCCTTTGAACTGGCTTCACATTCAAGTTGTATGGGTTTGCTGTTGCTTTCATAAGAGTTACCAATTACCACAACTTTAGCAGCTTTTTTGTTGTTTGTTTTGAGACCAAGTCTCGCTCTCTCACCCAGACTGGAGCGCAGTGGTGCAATCTCAGCTCACTGCAACCTCTGTCTCCTGGGTTCAAGCTGTTCTCATTCCTCAGCCTCCCGAGTGCCACCACGCCTGGCTAATTTTTAAAACATATTTTTAGTAGAGACAGGGTTTTGTCATGTTGCCCAGACCGGCCTGGAACTCCTGTCTCATGTGATCCACCTGCCTTGGCCTCCCAAAGTGCTGGGATTACAGGCGTGAGCCACCGGGCCCAGCCCAACTTTAGCAGCTTTTGAAGTAACACTCATGTGTGATCTCACAGAAGGTCAAAAGTTCCAGCATAGTGTGGTTCCCCTGGTTTTCTGCTCCAGCTTTTACAAAGGCCTGAATCACACTGTCAGCAGGGTATGTTGCTTTCTCGAGTCCCTTTGGATGAACCCATTTCCAATCACATTCAGAATCAGTTCCACGCTTTGTAGTAGTGAGGTCTACATTCCCTTGCTAGCTGTCTGCTGGGGTCATTGTCAGCTTCTAGGAGCTGCCCTCATGGGCTCGTGGGTTCGTTCCTTCATCTTCAAAGCAAACAATGGTGAGTCAAATCCTTCTTATGCTTCACATCTCTCTGACCTCCACTTCTGGCTCATCTGTTCCCTTTCTTCCTCCTGAATCTCTCTGACTTTTCTGCTCTGAAAGTTTCATGTGATTATATTACATTCACTCAGATAGTCCAGGATGATCTCCTCAATTGAAGATCAGCAGATTAGTCACCTTCACTCCATCAGCAAAGTCCCTTCACTCCATCAGCAAAGTCCCTTCACTGAAGCACATAGATTAATGTTTAATTGAATAACCAGGGCACAGGAATCTTGGAATGGGAGACATCTTTAGAATTTTGCCTACCACACAAGTCCAGGGGGAAGACATTTGCAACTCAAATTGTGCATAACTACATGCTTTTCCCACTGTCTCTCTCGAACCTTGTGAGGTGGACAGGACAGGTTGATTTATCATATTTTATACATGAAGCATGGGACTCAGGAGAAGAGGCTTGAACCATGATGACACAGCAGTTCTGAAGGCAGCCTGGCATACCGGAAAGGACACTGGGTTTGGAGTCCAGGGACCTACGTGATGACTTCAGGATGTCAATTTCTTGGCCCTGTGAACCTGACCAGTTCCTATCCTGTTCTGGGCCTCAGTTTCCTTATCTGTGAAGTGATGCATTGAGAACTACATGACAGTGCTGTTGTGAGATTAAGAATAATAAAGTATGTGAAGCATGTGAATCTCCAGTGCACAGTACATGGGCCACCATGACTGTTCAGTATTTATTTATTTATTTGTATTAAGGTATCTGTAGAGCCACAGTTAGAACTCAGATTTATTTATTTATCTCTCTCTCTCTTTCTCTCTGTTTCTATCTCTCTCTCTCTCCCTCCCCTTCCCCCTCCCCCCAGGCTGGAGTGCAGTGGCACGATCTCTGCTCACTGCAGCCTCTGGGATTCAAGTGATTCTCATACCTCAGCCTCCCGAGTAGCTGGGACTACAGGCACGTGCCACCACACCTGGCTAGTCTTTGCATTTTAAGTAGAGAAGGGGTTTTGCCATGTTGGCTAGGCTAGTCTCGAACTCCTGGCCTCAAGTGATCTGCCTGCCTTGGCCTCCCAAAGTGCTGGGATTACAGGTATGAGCCTCCACGCCTGGCCAAAACCCCAAATTTCTTGGTTCCAAATCTTTCATTTGATAAAGATTTATTATGCACCAGCTGTGTTCCAGATTGTGTGTTGGGTACTAGAGACACAAAAGTGACTCAGACTTGACTTTGAAAGGTAGACTCCATTATGTCACACAAAGGTACCGTGAGCATGACACACAAAGGCCACCCAGGAGTGGTACACAAAGGTGATTCCAACATGACACGCAAAAGATATTTGGATGTGGCTAATTTTCTCAAGGAACTCACGTTCTGGTCAGAATAGATACAGAGTTACTTCTCTGCGTACTGTGAAGTGGCAGAAGCTGACCAAGGAGAGAAAGAGGAACAGAGGGGAGATAGGGTTAGGTAGTATTTCTAGCAGTCTGTTAATAATCTGTCAAATTTTAGAGTTTATTTTGACAGTAAAGTGAAGCCAACAGATGGTAACGAACAGGGAACTGACGTGATTGATTTATAATTTAAAAGGATGTCATGTGGATATGGAAATGTGAAGGGGCAATGGTGGAAATATCGCTGGAACAATGGAGTAATGGAAATTCTACTGTCCTTCCTCAGCTGCAGAGTCCCCTGCATAGTCTCCTTGTCATCCTCCTCTAAAAGTTTTCTAAGAGTCCCCAAGGAGTCTCCTATGTCTTCACAAACAGGCCCCCTTCATCTGGTTCCTGCAAGCATGGGAGCTTTACTTTTTTTGTGGCGGGGATGGAGTCTGGCTCTGTCACCCAGTCTGGAGTGCAGTGGCACGATCTCGGCTCACTGCAACCTCTGCCTCCCCGGTTCAAGCAGTTCTTCCACCTTAGCCTCCCCAGTAGCTGGGACAACAGGCACGTGCCATCACACCTGGCTAAGTTTTGTATTTTTAGTAGAGATGGGGTTTCTCCATGCTGCCCAGGCTGGCCTTAAACTCCTCGGCTCCAGCAATCTGCCCTCCTCGGCCTCCCAAAATGCTTGGATTCTAGGCATAGGCCACCGCGCCTGGCCTAGAAGTTCACTTTGGCTAGATTCCCTGGTAAGGCGTTTTGTCAGTTTTCCAACTAGCACGACAATCAAATGGAGAAGAGATCCGGCGGCGGGCTGTGTGGGGTTGTTGCAACAGCTCCACAGGGTCATCCGAAAACCAGGCTCCCCATGTTGTTGTCAGCGACATCCCCAGATCTCTGGCTTTCATCCTCACAGTTGTCTCATAGTTGCCAGGTGGCTGCACCATCTCCAGCATCACATTCATCTTCCAGGAAGGAAGAAGGGGAAGGTGAGGAGGAGGAAATGGTGGTGCTGGTGTCAGAAAAGAAGAACTCCCAAAACTGCCCAGCAGACAGCCTCTTAAGTTTGGTATTTTAAGTAGACAAGTCTCTCAAAATGCGTGCTCAGTAATCTAGCAGAGTTAAAGGTCTTTATTATTTATTTATTTATTTTTGAGACGGAGTTTCGCTTTTGTTGCCCAGGCTGGAGTGCAATGGTGCAATCTCGGCTCACTGCAACCTCCGCCTCCCGGGTTCAAGCGATTCTCCGGCCTCAGCCTCCCCAGTAGCTGGGATTACAGGCGCCTGCCACCATGCCCAGCTATATATATATATGTGTGTGTGTATATATATGTATATGTGTGTGTGTGTATATATATGTGTGTATGTATATTCGTGTGTATGTGTGTGTGTTTTTAGTAGAGACAGGGTTTTACCATGTTGGCCAGGCTGATCTCAAACTCCTGACCTCATGTGATCCAACTGCCTCGGCCTCCCAAAGTGCTGGGATTACAGGCATGAGCCACCGTGCCTGGCCAGGTTTTGTTGTTTTTTTTTTTTTTTCTGCATTGTTCATGAGAGAGAAGAGTACAGCCCTACAGATTGGTATACAGTTTAGGAAAACAGAGATGTCAATTACAATGTTATTATTACCAGAGCAAGAAATCATCAGGCAAGACAACCCGTCAGAATTGCATTTTATTTGGGGATCATTTTCATGAGACATGGAATAATTTCTAACATCTTTGGAGTCTCATAAGACCATTTTGTTTAAATTGTTCTTCCAAGGGCAGATTCATATTAGCAAAGACTAGAACAAGTCAGCAACCATCATGAATATTCATACAAAACTGTATATTGCAGAGGAGAACATAAATGACATTCTTATAAACAGTCTCAGTTTTGCACAACATCAAATCAAATTCCTTGAACCATTTTATATAACGCAGAACAGTATCTTTTGATTTAGTGCTGCAGGGGCAGGAAACATGTCCTTCAACTCTTTCTGAGAGTCATGTACTTTATTATGAAACTTACGTTTTTAAAACCAAGCCCTGGAATTTTATTAGCTAGTATTACATGAAAAAAAAAAAAGAAAGGGTGGGGGGAGAAAAGCTAAGTAGGCTTTTATTCACTGATAATAATTTGATAACATTTTTCTTCTTGGCTCACTGGCCAGAACTCTGCCATATGGCCACCCCAGATGAGGCAAGAAAACAGAGATATTATTTTTCAAATTGGTGGCTTGGTCACCTGAACAAATGTGAAATACTAAGGAGGAAACAGAGGTTGGATATCCGGTGGGCAACTCTCAGGGTTTACCTGAGACAGTGCCCTAGAGGAGATGGATAGCTAGGGCTGCTGAAGACAGTCTGAGAGAGGAGGCTTCTTTCTGGTTGTGAGATCCAGGAGGGAACTTCCAGGAGGAGGTTACATTTGACCTGGACTTGGAGAGAGAGAGAGGGTTTGAATGTGGGCAGAGGACAGAGCTGCAGAAGGACGCCATGACACGGGGAGTGACCTGAGGAAACAAGCAGAGGAAGGATGTGTGGAGCATCTGTGGAAAGGATCCCTATTTCGGCCGGTGCGGTGGCTCCTGCCTGTAATCCCGGCACTTTGGGAGGCCAAGGCGGGCAGATCACCCGAGGTCAGGGGTTCGAGACCAGCCTGGCCACCATGGCGAAACCCCGTCTCTACCAAAAATACAAAAATTAACTGTGCGTGCTGGCAGGCACCTTTAGTCCCAGCTACTTGGGAGGCTGAGGCGGGAGAATCGCTTGAACCTGGGAGGCAGAGATTGCAGTGAGCTGAGATCGTGCCATTGCACTCCAGCCTGGGTGACAGAGCAAGACTGCCTCAAAAAAGGAAAAAAAAAAAACCTTTTTTTTTTTTTTGGTATGGAAAGAATGACAGGGTGCAGGCATGGGGAATATTGAGGTAAGGGAAAAGCAGGGCAAAATCAGGGAGGGCTCAAATGAAAGGCAAGGGAGTTTGGAATGTACTCTGTCTGCCCCTGAAATGTTGTTTATTTCTCGAATATCTCTCTTAAATGTATCACCTTCTCTTTGTCCCCCATAGCTACCGTTCCAGCTCAGATTTCATCATCTTTCTCCTGGACTGTTGTTTCCTCCTCCGTGCAGACCCAGAGGGATCTTTAGAACACCTAAACCCATTCTCCCATTGTTCAAAACCGTTCCATAATTTCCCTGAGCTCCCCCATTGACGCGGGAGGGAGTCCGAGCTCCTCAGCCTGGCATTTGAGACTCTTTGAGGAGGAAGTGGAGTGGGAATGCAGACCGGAGAGAGGAAAGCAGACATGGTGTTGAGGCTTCACAAAGAGTTTGGGGACAACCCCTGTTCTTTTGTTTTTGTGGCAGGGTCTCACTGTGTTGCCCAGGCTGGAGTACAGTGTTGTGACCACAGCTCACTACAGCGTCAGCCTCCTAGGCACAAGATATCCTCTCACCTCAGCTTCCTGAGTAGCTGGAACTACAGGCATGTACCATTACACCCGACTAATTAAAAAAAAAATTTTTTTTTATAGGGAAAGGGTCTCCCTACATTGCCCGGGCTGGTCTCAAACTCCTGGGCTCAAGTAGTCCCCCCACCTCAGCCTCTCAAAATGCTGGGATTATAGGCGTGAGCCACTGTGACCAGCCCAACTTCTGTTCTCGAAGCTCCCCAGCATCAGGTCCCATCAGGCCCCTAATTCACAAGATTAACAGACCTTAGGGGTGGATTGAAAAGACTAGAGCCCCTAGCAAGCAGTGGACTTCTTTCTAGCCGCACCCCATGCCTCTTGCTGCTGCGCCTCTCCTCATCCATTCCAAATCCTGCCCTCCAGGACAGACCAATCTGAGGTCGGAGTTAGCAGCAGGATACATCCTGGTCCTCTCTTGCCCCTGAGGTCTCGCTGGGGCTGATGGCACTGCTGCTGCTATGGTTGGGTAAGTAGAAGGAGAGGCAGCGTGGAGGTATCTTGGGGAGGTAAGGGTGGGTAGGGGTGGAAGGCAGACAGAGCTGAAGTCAGATGAAGAGGTGAGAACATAAAAAATTAGGTACTTGGCCAAGCACAGTGGCTCATGCCTCTAATCCCAGCAATTCGGGAGGCCAAGTTGGGCAGATCACCTGAGGTCAGGAGTTGGAGACCAGCCTGGCCAACATGGTGAAACCCTGTCTCTACTAAAAGTAGAACAATTAGCCGGGTGTGGTAGTGGGCACCTGTAATCCCAGCTACTGGGGAGGCTGAGTTGGGAGAATCACTTGAACCCAGGAGCGGGTGTTACAGTGAGCCAAGATCGTGCCACTGCACTTCACCCTGGGTGACAGCAAGACTCTGTCTAAAAAAAAAAAAAAATGTAGAATCTTTATTCTACAATATAGATCCTTAAGAAACCCTGAGTCTTTGAAGACCAGAGTTCAGGTTCAAGCTCTACCACCTTGAGTAATTCTCTTCAGTTTGCTCACCTGGACAATGGGGTATTCCCCGTCTATACAGTGAAAGGAAATTTATTTGTGGAAACCATTCAACCACAACAGTCCTAGGTTTCACAGGGCTGTTGGGGAGGGGAGGGGGTTCCAAATGAGCTAATGGGTGGCGAGCACAATTATTCACTGTTCACTGTGACATGGTCTCCTGTAGGGGAATGTGACTGAAGTCATAATCTGCAGTTATCATTGCAGGGAGGCACGTGCCTCTGTAGGTATTGTCCTTAATTATCACAATATTGTAGTGTTGGTATTATTGTACCCATTTCCCTGACTGAGAAACTGAGATTCAGAAATGATGCAACATGGCCAAGATCACAAGATACAATTAATACCAACAAGAAGAGCAATAAAAAAAATCCAGCAGACTAGATTGGGGTGATGCAGTTTAGGAGTCCCCAAGACGCCTCTGATTCAGTGATCCACAAGAAGGACTCAAAACGCAGCAGAACTGTTTTACTCATGATTGCAGTTGATTATAGCCAAAAAATACGGATGAAAATCAGTACAGGGAAGAGGTGCATAGGGCAGGGTTCAGGAGAGAGCAGGCATGAGCTTTCAGCTGGCCTCTCCCAGTAGTGTTGCACCAACAGAGCTTACTTCTTTCAGCAACAATGTGTGGTGACATGCACAGACATGCCAAGAAGAGAAGTGCACCCAAGCCTTGGTGTCCAGGGTTTTTATTGTGGGTCTGGTCACTGACTTAGCTTAGTCTTCAGTCCCTTCAGAGGTCAAGCTGATGCCCCAGGATCCAGGGGTCCCACCATAAATCAGAGTGTTAGCATCAACTGATGAAGTCCAAGGTCTCAGGTAAACAAAGACACTCCTATCAGGCAGGATATCCCAAGGGTTTGGAGATGACCTCATAGGACCTGGACAAGTGTCAAGCCTTTCTTAGGTAAGGTGACTCTTTTAATGCACAGATATAATACAGGAGTATGGTAGGTGGGTCTGTTTTTCAACTTGGATCTCTCCTTACAGGGTTACTTTCTCAGGTTTTGATGGAAATCAAGAAGATACCAGTGGAAGAGGGGCTGTGCACGACAATCCCTTGTGCATTTGAATTTCCCAAAGAACTCCCAAGCAATTCCATGATCATGGGCTACTGGCTCAACAAAAACATCAGCTCCCTTGCAGCTACAAATAAACCCAATGCTACCGTTGGTGATAACACCAAGGACAGATTTTACATGACTGGGAATCTTAACGAAGAAGACTGTACCCTACTCATCCACGATATTCTCAAAGGGAACAACGGGACGTATTTATTCTATGCAGATCTAGGAGAACAAAAAGGTGCTTTCCTGGGGAAGGATATCAAACTCTTTGTGTCAGGTGATGTTCAATGTCATCCAGTAAGTGGTTTGGAAAGAAGGAAATCCATCAGTGGTTCTGGTGATTATGTGGTTTTTACTTGATGGACACTGGGCTTTACAAAACCTCAGGTATTTGAGTTTTCCAATGATGCAATGAGATCAGTATAATAGGTAACTTTACCTTTCCAAATAGAAATGGCAAAAAGAGAAGCGACTCGCCCTATGTCATCCGACCAATACAAAATAGAGAGGAAATGATCACAGACTGGGCTGGGAAGGGGCAGAGTCTAGGGGGAGAATTGGGCTGGAAAAGGGAGGCAGAGGAGGAGTTACCACTAGCACATCTAGTCTGGGGCTCAGGTAAGGGGCCAGAATGTAGAATCCCCATTCTGCAATGTAGATCGTCAGAAAACTACTCACCCTCGGTCTTTGAAGACCAGAGTTCAGGTTCAAGCTCTACCACCTTGAGTAGTTCTCTTCAGTTTGCTCACCTGGACGCTGGGCTGTTCCCCTTCCACACAGAGAAAGGAAATCTATTTGTGAAAAACCATTCAACCACAACAATCCCAGGTTTCACAAGGCTGTTGCGGAGGTGAGGGGGTTGCAAATAAGCTAATGGGCGGGGAGCACTTTGTAACCTGGAAACGCTATGCATCAGTGAAGTGTCCATGAGGGTCCCTTTTCCCCCAAGGTTTGGGTCTACTTCTCTCTTCTCCAGACCTAACCCAAAAGCCAGAGCTCCACATCCCAGAGATTCTTTTGGCTGAGAAACCTGTGACCTTGAACTGTACCCTCAAAGGCACCTGCAAAGAAACCAAAGCCCTCTTTTACTCCCGGAAGAACCCAGCCATCCCCAGCAGCTCCTCCTCGGTGCTGCACTTCATCCTGAGGCCTGAGGACCACGGCAACACCCTTGGATGTCACTTGAACTTCTCCCTAGCCAACGTGACCAGAAGTAGCTTGGTCAAGCTCCAAGTGGTCTGTAAGTGCTGGTGGGCACAGGCAGGATCCTGAGAAATAGTGAGCTCAAGAAAAGACCTGAGCCCCAGAGGGAAAGAAATCTTAGGAGCTGTCACATGTTCCCCCTGGCCTTTGGGGCTGAAAGGTCAGAGGTAGGAGCTGAACCCAAGTCGGAGGCAGATGTGGAGAGAGGATGAAAGGGGACTGTTTTGAGTCCCAGCCTCACTCTGGGTTGCCAGAAAGTCTTTCTGAAGCTCCCTGTGAATAGCGAGTAAAGAGAAGGCTGGGTCTTAGGGGAAGCAGAGAAGCAAAATCAGGACATCTTGATGATCCCCGATTCTTCCACCGCACAGCACCTGCCAGGTTGTTCAATTCCTCTTGTTCTTTGGAGAAGACAGTTCTGTGCAGCTGTTCCTTCCATGGGATCCCCACACCCTCCGTGCAGTGGTGGCTGGGAGGTGTCCCTGTGGATGTGAACAGCATGGATAACATCCTCCGGGTGACTTCTTCCACACGTGTCCCCTGGGCCAACAGCACCATCAACCTCATCGGGGAGCCAGAAATAGTCATGAGACTTCGCTGTGAGGGGAAGAACCGATATGGAATTCACACTTCCAGCATCTTCCTGATACCAAGTGAGTATCCAGGGACCTCGTGACTGAACTGGAAAGAACACCTAAGGGCCAGATGTGGATGGGCACAGGGCCAGTGGAAAGGGTAGAGAGTTTTTGCTCCGACTTCAAAGCCTTTGGAGAAAAGTCAATCTCACTTCCCTCCAATTCCAGATAAGAAATCAGTTTCCAGTGTGTTCGTGAAAGGATTAATCCAGGGCATCGTGTATGGAGCCATTGCCTTCTCATTGCTCTTCTTCTGCCTCGTCCTCTTGTTGTGAGTATCAAAGTTCAAATTCATCAGCAGCCTTTCCCAAAGCCTACTGCCTTAATTTATGTTCTCCATTTCCTTCCTCATACTTTCTTCCTGTTTATTTTGCTTTGTCTACTTTGTTTGTTTGTTTGTTTGTTTTTTGTGACAGGGTCTCCCTCTCTCACCCAGGCTGGAGTGCAGTGGAGCAATCACAGCTCACTGTAGCCTCCACTTCCCTGGGCTCATGATCCTCCCACCTCAGCCTCCTCAGTAGCTGGGACTACAGGTGTGTGCCACCACGCCTGGCTAATTTTTGTATTTTTTGCAGAAACGGGATTTCACTATGTTGCCCAGGCAAGTTTCCAACTCCTGGGCTCAAGTGATCGACCCACCTCAGCCTCCCAAAGTGCTGTTGGGATTACAGGTGTGGCCCACTGCCCCCGGCCTTGTCTACCTTTTAAAAATGGATTCTTACGTCGTTAACTTTCAGTTATTCTTCTTTTTCAGTATTTGTATTTAGAGCCGTAAATTTCCCTCTGAGCATGACTTTAGCTGCGTCTCACAAATTTTAATATAAAGATTTCATTATCATTTGGTTAAAATATTTCTAATTTCCATTATGATTTTTTGACGCATGAGTATTTTTTGTTGTTGTTTTTTTTTGTTTGGTTTGCTTTGGTGTTGAGACAAGAGTTTTGCTCTTGTTGCCCAGGCTGGAGTGCAATGGCGCGATCTCGGCTCACCACAACCTCCGCCTCCTGGGTTCAAGCGATTCTCCTGCCTCAGTCAACCTAGTAGCTAGGATGACAGGCATGTGCCAGCACGCCCGGCTAATTTTTTTGTATTTTTAGTAGAGATGGGGTTTCTCCATGTTGGTCAGGCTGGTCTCGAACTCCCGACCTCAGGTGATCCGCCTACCTTGGCCTCCCAAAGTGCTGGGATTACAGGCGTGAGCCGCCGCCCCCAGCCTGACCCTTGGGTTTCTTAGGCACATTACTGTCTTTTTAAATTTTTAACTTAAACCCAATAAGGTCAGAAAATATACTATGCATGATTTCAGTTCTTTTTGTAACACATTTTTTGTTTAGTTTTTATAAATATTCCATGTGAACTTGAAAAGAATGTATATTCTGTACCTGTTGAATGCAGTATATATGTCTCTATGTGTGTGTCTGTGTGTGTACGCAAACACATACATATACATATATACCCTTTAAATCAAATTCATTAATTGTGTTGTTTGAATCTTCTCTACTTGTACTGACTTAATTGCCTGCCTGCTCTAATAATAAGAGGTAGGCGTTTTTAAATCTCCCACCATGATTGTGGATTTGTTTGTTTCTTCTTGAAATTCTGTCAGCTTTTGCTTTATAAATCTTGAGACCATGTCATTAGCTTCAAGTCTATTTTAAAATGTGCATACAAGGCCAAGCGACGTGGCTCACACCTGTAATCCCAGCCCTTTGGGAGGCCAAGGCAGGTGGATCACTTGAGGTCAGGAGTTTGAGACCAGCCTGGCCAACCTGGTGAAACCCCATCTGCACTAAAAATAAAAAATTAGCCGGGTATGGTGGCGTGTGCCTGTAATCCCAGCTATTTGGGAGACTGAGGCAGGAGAATGGCTTGAACCCAAGAAGCAGAAGCTGCAGTGGGCCGAGATCATGCTCCTGCACGCCAGCCTGGGCAACAGAGTGACAGACTCTGTCTTAAAAACAAAAAAAAAGTTCATACAAGTATCTTCCTTATATCAGAAACCATTTTTCTTCTTCACCTTTGTGTTAAAGCCTATTCTGTCAGATATTAGTATAGCTCCACCAGCTCCTTCTTTTACATCTACTCTCAATCTGTGATCTTAAAGATTAGATATGTGTTTCGCAATCAGCATATGATTTTGACTTTTTTTAGTCTGGTAGTTTTTAAATCGGATTTAAATTACTTTTTTTTTTTGAGACGGAGTCTCGCTCTATCGCCCGCGCTGGAGTTCAGTGGCCGGATCTCAGCTCACTGCAAGCTCCGCCTCCCGGGTTGACGCCATTCTCCTGCCTCAGCCTCCCGAGTAGCTGGGACTACAGGCGCCCGCCGCCTCGCCCGGCTAGTTTTTTGTATTTTTTAGTAGAGACGGGGTTTCACTGTGTTAGCCAGGATGGTCTCGATCTCCTGACCTCGTGATCCGCCCGTCTCGGCCTCCCAAAGTGCTGGGATTACAGGCTTGAGCCACCGCGCCCGGCCGGATTTAAATTACTTTACTTGATGTAACTACTGGTGCATTTGAACACTGATGGCGTTTCAGTATATACCATCCCGGCTCGTTCCACATGTTTCTTTTTTCCCTTTACTTGTCTTCATTTGGATTGGCTGGGGATTTTTAGCAATCCATTCTTTTCTTTCTACCAGTTGAAAATTATGCGATTATACGTTTTTAAAATATTCTTTTACTAGTTACCCAGAAATCACAACATCTGTACTTCAGTTATCAAAGTATGTATTTGATAATTTCAAAGTATAAAACCTTTACCCTCCTCCAGATAATATAAAGACCTTAGAACAGTTGAACTCTAGCTTTCCTCCTCACAACTTACATGCTATTTTCATAACATTCTTTGTGGCATTTTATCAATCCCAATATACGTGTTATTTCACATTCAGACATCTCTGAAGTAGAGATAGGTCTTCAATTGATGGTGATTTACAGTTGCTGTTAGTCCCAGGTGGCAGTCCTGATGAAGTTGTCATTGCCTGCAGGTGCAAGAACTCTGTCATTGCTGTTCATTTTATCGCTTTAATTGAATTATTTGTTCATTGATACATGTTTAATTTATTGCCTTTTCAAACATTTGCAAAAGTATCACATTATTAGCTGGTACTGAAACAAAGTTATTGTGTATACAGAAGGGCACAGAAGTAAAAGAGTAAGCATACCTTTCATTCTTGGGGCACCTGTAACATTTGCTTGGGAAATGACCATATTCCATATTTTTTTGTAAAGCAACAATCTGGTGCTTTATAGAACCTAGGAAAGAAAGATACCCACATATGGATGCAGCCATGTTACTTTTTGTTGTAAGATAAAAAGCAAAAGGGTAATTTACCATAAACTGTCAATGCAAATGAAATCAGAAGAAATTGCTTAATCCGGCAGGGCACGGTGGCTCACGCCTGTAATTCCAGCACTTTGGGAGGCCAAGGTAGGCGGATCACGAGGTCAGGAGATCAAGACCATCATGACTAACACAGTGAAACCCCGCCTGTACTAAAAATACAAAAAATTAGCCGGGCGTGGTGGCGGGTGCCTGTAGTCCCAGCTACTCGGGAGGCTGAGGCAGGAGAATGGCGTGAAACTAGGAGGCAGAGCTTGCAGTGAGCCGAGATTGGGCCACTGCACTCCAGCCTGGGGGATGGGGTGAGACTCCATCTCAAAAAAAAAAAAAAAGGAAATTGCTTAATCCTTTAGAAGACATTTTTACAATTTAAATTAACATGACATGGGATGATTCATGTGCTGTTCAGGACGATATTAGTTCTTAATAGTTTAACTGGCAACATTTTTTTTCCCTTAGTGATATATAAATTATGCATCTTACTATTAGTGGCATTTTATTATTAATGAAATACCAATTCTATATTTTTGAGCCCCCAAAGACATCATCGTGATGTTTGGTTTTATTTTGTACATTCACTGCTCGTTTTGATTTACATACATATTTACCATAGTCTCTATTCTTTATTCCTTACACTCTGTTAGTATTCTTAGATCTTCCATCCAGAATCTTTTTTCCTGAAATATATTCTAGAAACCCCTTTAGAATTGGTTTTCTGGTAGCAAACATTCTTGGTTTCCTCTCTCACTTTCTCTCTTTCTCTCTCTCTCTCTCCCTTCATAGTTGAAAAATATTTTGGCCAGACGTGGTGGCTCACGTCTGTAGTCCCAGCACTTTGGGAGGCCAAGGTGGGCGGATCACTTGAGGCCAGAAGTTTTAGACCAGCCAGGCCAACACGGTGAAACCCTGTCTCTACTGAAAATACAAAAAAAAACAAAAATAGCCAGATTTGGTAGTGTCCACCTGTAATCCCAGCTGCCCAAGAGGCTGAGGCAGGAGAGTCACCTGAACCCAGGAGGTGGAGGCTGCAGTGAGCTGAGATTGTGCCACTGCACTCCAGCCTGGGCCACAGAGTTTTGGAATGCTGTATTGGCAGGCGTTTTCTTTCGGTATCTTGAACTATTCCGCGTTCCACTATATCTTGCTTCTATTATCACAGAAGAAAAGTCAGCTGTGACTTTCATCTTCTGCTCCTTTGAAAATGATCTCTCCTTATCTGTCTCCGCCTTTAAGACCTCTTTGTCTCTGACATTTCTGGTTTGGCCTCACACTTTACGCTTTCATAACACCAACTTGCCTATTTGTCTCTGACACATGCGTTTCTTGTCCTGCAGCTTTGCTGACAGTTTGGCTTCTGCCCAATACTCCCTCTCCTCTGCATTTCGTCTTCTACCCCTGCTCCCCTCTCACACCTGGCTGACATTTATTCATCATTTACAACTCAGCCTACAGCCCTTCCATCACACGCTCTGGAACACTTCCCCGGGCCTCTCTCCAGGGCCAGGTGTCTTTTCAGGACTCCTGGACTTTTGGGTATTAGCACTAACACTTCTACTTTGATGTGACTGAGTGTGGATATCATCTTTTTAGATTTGTCATTATTGATATTTATTTGGCCTCTTCAATCTATGCCTCGGCGTCTTTCATCAGTTCTGGGAAGATTCTTAACCATCGTTTATATTGTCTCTGCTCTCTGGTTTCACTATAGGGCTTTCATCTAATGTTTGTCAGACTTTTTTATCTGTTTCCCCTCTTACCCTGTGTCCCGTATTTTCCAGAGAGAGGGAGTCAAGTAAACAAGTACTAGGTTAGAGGTCTGTATGAGGGAGATGCTAAGAGAACCCTACTCTTTCACTGTCTCCGTCCTTGGAGCGGAGGTATGAGATCAGTACTGCCCAGAAATCCTTTAGCTTGCCTCTAATCAACCCCCTTCCACTTCACACTCTGTCAATATGCCAGGTGCTTCCCTCTTTCCCCCAATCCCTTATCTCATCCCATCACGTTCAGCAATAGGGTTTACCTACTTCCGAGGAAAAAAATCAACCCCCCAACACATACGACATCATTACCATTGACATTGAGTGATGTACCCCCTGCCTTTTTCAGGTAAAGAGGCTTCCTTCCTCCTGTCCAAGGTAAACCTCACCTCCTCTGCTTGGGAATCCTCCTCCTCCACTGCCTTAGGAGCTGTACTCCATCAATCATCCCTTCTGGCTCCTAAATTTTCAATCATTCTTCCTTTGCTGGCACAAATTTCTCCCGCCTCAGCCCCACAGGCTTCCTCTATGTACTATCCAATATTCTTTTGGAAAAATACCTTACACCACTTCCTGATTCTCATCACACTCTTCCGCTTGCTCCCCAGCACCAGGCCACTGAAACGACATTGTCTAAAGCAACCAGTGATCCTTATTTTCAACGTTAGTCTCAAAATCCAGTGGCAAGTGTTCTTTCTCTTGTTCACCTTTAGGCAGCATTTAGGATTGGGGTTGGTGGGGTGAGGCCCTCACACCCAGTGGCTTATTTTCATAACAAGGGAAGCATGGCAAGGCCATCTGCTGAAAATGACATGGGTGGGAGCATGGGGGATCCGTGGGGGATTGAGAAGAGGCATGATGTGTTAGGGTGGTTGGAATAGCCACTGGGGAGAATGAGCAGGATCTGTATAAGGACAAGGAGAGCAACCACTGAGCAGTAGCAAAGGCCCAGTGGTTGCTGGAGATTAGTAATCATTAATGGTGCCAAGCATCATTGCTATGTGACATCTCCTCCCAGCAGTGGTCACTGGAAGACGTCTTAGTCCATTCAGGCTGCTATAACAGAATCCATAGACTGGGTGGCTTATAAACAAAAGAAATTTACTTCTCACAGTTCTGAAGGTTGGGAAGTTCAGGATCAAGGCACCAGAAGATTCGGTGTCTGGTGAGGGCCTGCTTCCTGGTTCACAGACAGCACCTTCTGGTTGTGTCCTCACATGGTGTACAGGGAACGGGAGTTATCTGGGGTCCCTTTATAAGGGCACTATCATCCCATTCATGAGGGCCACACAGTCCTGACCTAATCACTCCCCAAAGGCCCCAGCTCCAAACACCAAAACACTGGAGATTTGGTTTCAACAGAAGAATTTTGGAGGAACACAAACATTCAGACCATAGCAGAAAAAAAGGAGTAGATGATGGCATTGGGCTAGGTTTGAGTATTCATGGACAAGGTGCTAGGAAGGGTGATGGAGTGGGGAGGTGGGAGATGGGGAAGCGAGGAGGCTGGAAGGAGAGAGCACTTTAACTGAGGAGCCATTGTACCTAGTGGGGTGGGGAGGGAAGGAAAGGAAGAGAAACTGAGAGAGTCTCCATAGACTCTAGAAAATATAGTGTCTTGGGATTGGAGCTTCCACCTGTGATATTATATAATGGGAACCGTTGGAAGGGGAGCACAAAAATACTGGATGGGTAGAAGAACTAGGCAGATCAGGAAGTATTGGAATTTGCATTTTCATAAGTGGAAAAGTTTCTGGGAGATAATGAACCCTTGGTAGTTAAAGGAAACAGTTGCATTCATCAGGTCTCTTCCAGTTGTGAGTTATAAAGGCTGAACTCAACCAGCTCAAAGAGAAAGGTAACAGTTCTGATCATCTGTTGCTATGTCTCTACCCCTGTCTTAGTCTGTCTGGGCTGCTACCACAAAATGCCATAGATTGGGTGTTTTGTGCACAACAGAGATTTATTTCTCACAGTTCTGGAAGCTAGGAAGTCCAAGGCCTGGGCGCCAGCAGGTTCAGTGTGTGGTGAGGGCTCTCTTCCTTATAGAGGACATCTTCTCACTGTGTCCCCACTTGGTGGAAGGGACTAGGGGGTCTCGCTGAGGTCTCTTTTATAAAGGCTCTTGTCTCATTCAGGAGGGTTCCATCCTCATGAACTAGTCGCCTCCCAAAGGCCCCACCTCCAAATACAGTCACCTTGAGGGTTAGGATTTCAACATGTGAATTTGAGCGGAGGATGTAAACATTCAGACCATAGCAATCCCCCAAAATACAGTGGCTTCAAACAATAATCATTTTCGTATTTTTCGTGATTTCCTAGATTAGGAATTTGGGCAGGGCCCAGCTGGATGCTCCCTGTGGTGTCACTTGAGGTCACTTGAATTGGGCTAGCATGGAGAGTCCAAAATGCTTTCATTCACAAACCAGGCATTTGGTGACGACCAAAAAGACAAGAGTCAAGCATAAAAATCTTCTGGGAATACAGAGGCCTGGCCTAGGGGGTTGCCAGTGACAGAAATGAGGAGAGGAAGGGAATGTTCTGGCCTAATAGCCAGAGGCTCAAAGTAGCAGAAGGAGACTCTTTCTTCAGAGGATGAGGGTTCTAAAACAGAAGAACACAGATGTGGGCTCCAGGCCTCCTGGAGAATCAGGCCAGAGGCAGGGTCGCTCTCAATGGGGAGAAGGCTTCGGAGGTGGTGTCCTGGGGAAGGAGAAGGAAGGGATCTGGGAAGAGTGGGGTGCAGGAGGTAGGAAGGGCCCAACACAGCAGAAGATGGCTGGAGAGTCCAGGACAGGAGAGTGTGGTGGTGGCGCCCCAGCCAGAGGGCTGAGCAGAAGGCATGGGGGCAGTAGATTGGGCCACAGGTGTGGAGGTGTCCCCTGCAGGCGGGCTGGTGGCTCTGGAGCTGAGCTGTGCCAAGTTCCCTCAGGAGGCAGACGTTGGGGGCCTTGGGAGGGCAGGAGGAGAGTCACAGTGTGTCCAAGCAAATCCAGTACAAGCATAGGAGCGGGTTGTGAATGGGAGGACAACCTACGATAAAACAAAATGGCGGCCGGACACGGTGGCTCACACCTGTAATCCCAACACTTTGGGAGGCCAAGGCGGGCAAATTGTGAGGTCAAGAGTTCGAGACCATCTTGGCCAACATGGTGAAACCCCGTCTCTACTGAAAATACAAAAATTAGCCAGGCGTGGTGGCATGTGCCTGTAATCCCAGCTACTTAGTAGCCTGAGACAGGAGAATCGCTTGAACCCGGGAGGTGGAGGTTGAAGTGAGCCAAGATTGTGCCACTGCACTCCAGCCTGGGCAACAGAGCAAGACTCTATCTAAAAGAAAAAAAAAAAAAAATGGGGCTGAATGCATTGACTCATGCCTGTATTCCTAGCACTTTGGGAGCCCAAGGCAGGAGGATTGCTTGAGCCCAGGTGTTTGAGACCAGCCTGGGAAACATAATGAGACCCCATCTCTACAAAAAAAATACAAAAATTAGCTGAGTACAGTGGCACATGCATATAGTCCCAGCTGCTCAGGAGGCTGAGATGGGAAGATGGCTTCAGCCCAGGAGGTAGAGGCTGCAAAGAGCTGTGATCACACCACTGCACTTCAGGCTGGATGACACAGTAGGACCTTGTCGCTCAAAAAAAGAAAAGAAACAATAAGTTGCAATAATAATCTTGAATTCAAACCATCTCACAAGGCTGTTTCAATATTTTGCTATTTTCCTGCACGTCTGGATTTGTATGCTTTGGCCTCATTCATAATTTTTTAGAGTATGCAAAACATGCAAATGGCCTTTATAACAGTGCACATGCTGCACACGAATGCAACGGAGATGTGTGATGCAAAGCCTTTCTCCATACATTAACAGAAATTTACTGAGCAAATTCTACATGCCAGGTCATACTGTTATAGGAAAGGGGTCCGGATCCAGACCCCAAGAGAGAGTTCTTGGATCTCGCACAAGAAGGAATTCAGGGCGAGTCTGTAAAGTGAAAGCAAGTTTACTAGGAAAGTAAAGGAATAAAAGAATGACTACTCCGGGCCAGGCGCGGTGGCTCAAGTCTGTAATCCCAGCACTTTGGGAGGCTGAGGCGGGCGGATCATGAGGTCAGGAGATAGAGACCATTCTGGCTAACATGGTGAAACTCCATCTCTACTAAAAATACAAAAAATTAGCCGGGCGTGGTGGCGGGCGCCTGTAGTCCCAGCTACTGCGAGGCTGAGGCGGGAGAATGGCGTGAACCCGGGAGGCGGAGCTTGCAGTGAGCTGAGATCCGGCCACTGCACTCCAGCCTGGGCGACACAGCGAGACTACATCTCAAAAAAAAAAAAAAAAGATTACTACTCACAGACAGAGCAACCCCGAGGCCTGCCCATTGCCCGTTTTTATGGTTATTTCTTGATGACATGCTAAATAAGGGGTGGATTATTCATGCCTCCCCCTTTTAGACCATATACGGTAACTTCCTGGTGTTGCCATGACATCTGTAACCTGCCATGGCGCTGGTGGGAGTGTAGCAGTGAGGATGACCAGAGGTCACTCTCGTCACCATCTTGGTTTGGGTGGGTTTTGGCTGGCTTCTTTACTGCAACCTGTTTTATTAGCAAGGTCTTTATGACCTCTATTTTGTGCCGACCTCCTGTCTCATCCTGTGACTTAGAATGCCTTCACGGTCTGGGAATGCAGCCGAGTAGGTCTCAGCCTTATTTTACCCAGCTGCTATTCAAGATGGAGTTGCTCTGGTTCACATACCTCTGACAATATCGTAGAGCAAACAGGCCTCAGGGAGGTGGACACCGAAGGAGGACATATACAGATATGTAGGGATAAATGTTGGGAAGTGCCTGGAGGAAAACGGGGAGCTGGGAGAGAGTTTGGCAAGGGGAGGGGATGGGAAGCAGCCGTTAGGTACTTGCTCTGAGACCTAAAGGAGTATAGGCAGCTGCGCAGACCGAGGGAGCCGCAGTTCTAGGCTGAGATGGCAGAGGTTTAGGAGTCCAAGAGTCCAGCAGGGCGGATGAGCTGAGAGCTTAGGGAGAGCTTGAGAGAGGCCAACCTGCGGGCAGAGCCTCAGGGGCTCTGCTGAGAGGTTTGGGTTTCACCTTCCCTTGTGGAGGGCTGTTTCCTCTCATGCTTGGTCATCCTGGAAGGTGAACGGCTCCTCAGTGGGTACTTTACCTGCGAAAATCTTATGTGGACAATGCGGTGGGCGAGTCCCCCCAAAATGAGTTTTGTGTGAGTTGCTCAACAGCGTAACAAACCGAGGGCTATTTGTGTTCCTTGCTCACTTTGTTGCTCTCTGATGCAAATCTCTGTAAATGGAGGCCTCAGCTTCTAAGAGAAATAAAAAAAGGTTTTCTGCAACCCAAAGCCCAGGCTGAAATAGACAAGCTTCCTTGTCATTCCCTCGACCAATGACTAGACTTTTTTTTCTAGTGCACCCCTTGATGTGGGGGTGTCATATCCAGGTCCCTACCTAGTATGGACCCAAGGCCTTGTTGTCTGCTGTCACCGGACCATTTAAACCAAGTCCCTTGGTTATTAGAACAGCAAGCCCCCCTCCCCCGCGACCCAGCGGTGTGCAGCCGGCCCTCATTTGATGCGTGGCCTCTGATCTTCAGTCTCCGACGTCCTTACAACCTCAGCCCCATCGGTATTTTCGGGTGTTTTTGTAGAGCGAGTGTTTTCAGACAGGAAATGGACGTTTGAATCTTATGGTCTGAATGCAGAAAGAAACAATGGAAGGATCTCCATCTGGGGAGGAACAGATCCACTCTTTAAAGTTCGCTCAGGCTGCTCTGCAGGGGACGTGGGGCAGAAGGACAGAGCCGCCAGCCGGGGACCAGCAGGTGTCCCCTGAAGCTGCCAGAGCAAGAAAGGAAGGGGACCAGTTATATAATCCATGGGACATCCACACAACAGAACAACACAGCTGTCAGAAAGACCAAGGCGGTGTGCCGGGCACGGACATGCAGACATGAGCCAGAAATATTAGAAGAAGGAAGAAAGGTGCAAAAAAAGACCTGTCCAAAACTAAAAAGTATATATGGAGACATCACAGGGCAGCAAGAGAAGCAGGAATGGACCAGACATGAAGGGCCACCAGGCTGAAGGGCTGGGCTGTGTCCTGGGGGAACTGGGGAGCCATGGGAGGTCTGTGAGCAGGAGAGGAGCTGGGCAGCCCTGGGGGACAGAGTGAATTCCAGGAGGCCCAGAAAGAGGCTTGGGAGAGGGTCCACACCAAGAGAATAGAGGTTCTTATCCCCACTTGATGGGGTGGGGTGGGGCTGCGCTCGTCACAGAACCAGCAATCGGAGGAAGCTGGTGTTCTGGGCCCAGCCCAGGACTCCTTGTGGGAACTGGACGGGGCAGGGACTGAGCACAGCACTCACCATGGGGCTTCCTGCCTTAGAATGAAGATGCTTACCTGGTGGGAGGAACATCAGAGTCCCAAGACCAAAGAAGGCCTGACCCTTAAGAAACCAGAGCTGCTGGAGGAACCAGAAGTACCCAAAGTGCCTGAAGCTGACATCCCATTAGAACCGGGCTGGAGGTAAGTCCCTGGGACAGTCACAGGCAGGTCGTCAAACAACAGGGCCACAGGCCAGGGTCCCCAAACCCATTACCTGGCAGAACCACCAGGAGGCACTTGTTCAGGACGGAGAGTCCCAGGCCCCCTCACCCCCACATACCAGATGCTACATTTGCCAAAACAAAGTGCCACAGACTGGCTGGCTTGAAAGGCAGATACTGATTTTCTCCCCCTCTGGAGGCTGGAACTCCCAGGTCAAGGTGCCAACAGCCAAGCTTCCTTCTGAGGCCTCTCTCCTTGGCCCACAGATGCCCTCTTCTCCCTGTGTCCCCACAGGGTCGTCCCTCTGCGTGTGCCTGGGTCCTAATTTCCTTCCCTTGTAAGGACACCAGTCATTGAACTCAGGCCCACCATGTGACGTCATTTAACCTTAATCACCTGTGTGAAGACCCTGTCTCCAATACAGTCACATTCTGAGGCCCTGGGGGTTAGGATGTCAACATATGAATGATGGGGGGTGGGATGGATTCACACTTCCGCCCACAACAGAGGCTTAAAGAGGCTGCTTGGATTCCCCCGTGTTGGGTACTCAGAGAGGGGACTGGGCTTGCCGGAGGCAGCGGAGCAGCCGAGTCTGGTTCTCCCGAAGTCTAGGGATCTGGAGAGACTGACGAGTGTAGACTCCGAGACGGATCACAGCATTCGGCCTGGGACGTGGAAACCTGGCCCAGGCAGCTGCGCAGACCTGCCCAGCAGCGACTCCATCCCAGACTCCAGACCCGGAGGCCGACGCCCGGCTCTCACCCATTTCCTCCCATTTCCTTGGGGAACCTGCCCCGGGGCCTCCCCAGCGCCAGCCCTCATGTTAGCCAATGTAGGGAACACGCCTAACACCTGACACCTGCCGGAGGGACACGCCACCCCAGCAGCCAGGCTGACAGGAGCAGAAACACAACACACAGGGACACGCCAGGCAGGCAGCACCAGGAAACAGGCTGCTGCCGCCCACAGGGGCCGCTGTGAGCCCAGAGTGGATCCAACCCAGCCTCAGCCTTCTTCAGAGAGAGAAACTGAAGCATGCTCAGCACGACGGGAAGGTGGCTTGAAACCCGGAGGAATCCCCAAAAACACATCCACAGGGGCACTGGGAACCATGAGGCCCCAGCCTCTGCACATCTGCACGCAGACAGAGAAACTGAGGCTCACCGTGCCTCGGGCCACACCGCAAGGCTGTGCGCTGCTCGGGACTCCTGAACCCGGGACCCTTGCCCCCCACTGCAGCAGCTGACCCTGTCCTGGACATTTTCTCCTGACTTTATGAGACTCTAGTGCAGAGGTTGCAAACTCAAATGCTCACGGCCACCAGGCAGGGAACAAGAGGGGCACAGTTGGCCTAATGGGGGCCTCCTCTGCCTTGAAAGCAACTGTCCCTCCTGAAGGCGGCGGCTCACCGTGGCGGAACTCTCTCCAACTCCCTTACCCGCTCCCCACAGGTCAGGAACACGGGCTGACTACAGCTAGCTCTTCATATTTTTTTTGTTTGTTTTTTGAGGAGAATCCAGAGATCGCGATTTCAGTGTGAAATGTCTTGATTCCAGCACATTAGCAATTGAGAACATGTTTTTAAAAGGCAGCGCCGCGTGGGTCAAAGAAAAGCCCTGATGACGCCTCCCATTTGCAAACTCGGATCAGAGGCAGAGATGTGGAGGGGAGTCCTGTTCCCTGAACACCCTTCCTGCCCACAGCAGGCGGGGCTCAGAACGCAGACGCTTTGCCCAGGGCAACCAGAATCCCCAGGTTTTGGGAGGAAGCTTGGGTGTGGAAGAGTAAGGAGGGGTTTCTAGGTAGAGAAAAACATTCCAGGTGTTCACTCATGTGGCCACAAATCCCCGGAGGCCTCCCATGTGCCAGGCCCTGGGCTGGGGACAAAGAGGAGTCAGACCCAGGTCCTACCCATAAGGACCTCCAGGTTGCTACACCCCTTGGAGCAGGGCCAGGGCTGTGTCCCAAGAAGCATGGGGAGAGGGGAGGGGAGGAGGAGCTGGCATTGAGGGAGGGAGGGCTTGACCCCGCTTGGGGAGCTGAGTGTTGCTACCAGAGCCCAGCAGGCATGCAGGGAGAGGTGATGGCACCGCCAAGCACAGAAAGCTGCAAGATTGAAGGCAGGAGGCATGGCGCTGGGGGTCAGAGCACTCCAGCAAGGGCAGAGCAAGCAGCATTTCTAGGGCAGGAGGCGGACAACGGTGAGAACGGAGCCAGGCAAGGGACCACAGGCTGGGCCTGGGTGAAGCTCCTTGCAAACAGGCCTGAAACGTTGCCCTCCTCACCCTCAGAAGTGAGGGAGGAGCTGCTACCTGATGGGAGTCAACTTCCCCTCCTCTCTGAAGCACACGCACAGTGGTGACAATGTCCCTGAGTTTGACTTCAGTCCTGATGCCTCACCAATTGAAGGGTCGTGGAGACTAGGAGGCTGACCAGGGAAATTGTGGCATCCCTGTGGGTGGGCTGAGGGGTGAGCGCAGCAGGGACCCAGCTGCTCCACAGATAAAGGTGAGATTGGAAAGTGGAATCATCTCCCAAGAAGTGGATATTGGGCTGAACTCGTTCCCCTGAGGGTGGACTGAGGACTGAGGGTGGCCCAAGCCCTCACAGGCCTTCATTCACCTAAGCCGAAGACCCTGTGGAATCGGTCCCATTACCGTGCCCATTTTACAGAGGAGGAAACTGAGGCCCAGAGAGGCTGAGAAGCCTCCCTAAGGTTACATTCCTACCTTCTGAGGCAGACGCTATCCCCCTGCCCTTACCCACAAAGAAGTTGAACTTCAGAAAGGGGAGGGTCCTTCCAGAATCTCACAACCTGGGGACAAAGCCAGATCTGAGGTGCTCCTGCCCTTTCCTGCCTGCTCTTAGGAGCAAGGCCCATCGGGATCACATCAGGCTCTCTTCTCCCCATTCCAGAGTGCAGACTGTGGAAGGGAACCGTCTGGGGCCATGCAGCCACTCCAGGCTTTGCTGGCTCAAGGAGCAGGTCTAGGCTCTCCCTCCCATTGACCCTCAAAGTCTAGTCTGTCTCTGTTTCTCTCTCTCTCTCAATTCCATGCACAGATGGTTAACTCTCTGTGTGCTCTGTACCCTGCTAGGTTTGAAGAATGGCTGTAGATAGGGCTGCCACCATCCGTTCCTCTCCCAGGTGGGGATCACCCCAACCGCGGGACACTGCAGAGGATGGGGGCCATGGGATCGTGAACTTCTGTGGTGGTCCCTGGACAATGGAGCTGAGCCACCTGTGTTTAGATCCCAGCTCTGGCCCTGAGTGTGGGCCACTCCCATGTTCCCTAACCCCAGCTTTCATCTGCAAAATGGGGGTATAACAGACCGTGGACCACTGTGAGGCACAGATGAGTTAATGTTTATTCGGTAACCAGCTCGGGGTTAAGGGCAAACGGTGATGGCAGCCTGTGTCTGTGCCAGGCCATGTTCTAAGCACATTACATGGGTCCTCTTGTTTGTATCCATCAGGGTTCCATCAGGGAAACAGAATGAGATCCTTATACAAAGGCTTATTGCGTGGAAGCGGGTTATGTGATTCTGAGAGCTGGTTAGGCAGGTGCTATGGACTGGATGTCTGTGTCTTCCCAACATTTTTATGTTGAAACTTCACCCGCACTGTGATGGGATCTGGAGGCCTCGGTGTGGACTACCACAACAAAACACCATAGCTTATAAACACAAGAAATTCAGTTCTCGCCGGGCACGGTGGCTCAAGCCTGTAATCCCAGCACTTTGGGAGGCCGAGATGGGCGGATCACGAGGTCAGGAGATCGAGACCATCCTGGCTAACACATGAAACCCTGTCTCTACTAAAAACATACAAAAAACTAGCCGGGTGAAGTGGCGGGCGCCTGTAGTCCCAGCTACTTGGGAGGCTGAGGCAGGAGAATGGCGTGAACCCGGGAGGCGGAGCTTGCAGTGAGCTGAGATCTGGCCACTGCACTCCAGCCTGGGTGACAGAGCGAGACTCCGTCTCAAAAAAAAAAAAAAAAAGAAAGAAAGAAATTCAGTTCTCACAGTCTGGGGAGCTGGGAAGTCCAAGACTTCTTATTTCTTCTGGGAAACCTCCATTCTGCTCTTAAGGCCTTTTTGGGATGTGATTAGGTTATGTAGGTGGAACCTTCATGAATGGGATTCATGCCCTTATAAGAGGCCTAAGATGGCTGGGCACAGTGGCTCACGCCTGTCATCCCAGCACTTTGGGAGGCTGAGGCAGGAGGATCACTTTAGCTCAGGAGTTTGAGACCAACATGGGCAATATGGTGAAACCCCATCTCTACTAAAACTACAAAAATTAGCCAGACATAGTGGCACACACCTGTGGTCCCAGCTACTCGGAGGACGAGGCGGGAGGATCACTTGAGCCTGGGCGGTGGAGGCTGCACCACTGCACTCCAACCTGGGCAACACGGCCAAACCCTGCCTCAAAAACAAAACAACAACAACAACAAAAGGCCTAAGAGGTCAGACATTTCCTCTTCTACCGTGTGAGGACATAGCATAAAGCACCGTCTATGAACCAGGATGCCGGCCCTCACCAGACACAGAACATGCCAGTGCCTGGATCTTGGACTTCCCAGCTCCCGAAACTGTGAGAAATGAATTTCTTGTATTTATAAACCACCCAGTCTGTGGCATTTTGTCGCAGCAGTCCACACCGAGTAAGACAGCAGGTCTGAGGTCTGTAGGGCAGGCGGGTGGGAGAGGCAGGCTGGAAACTCCAGCAGCAGCTGAAGCAAAACTTTCTTTTCCCGGGAAACCCCCATTCTGCTTTTAAGGCCTTTCAACTGATTGAATCAGACCCACCTACATTATTGAGACTAATCTCTTTCAGTTAAAGTCAACTGATTAGAACGACAACAAGAACAAACAGGTAACTACGAGACGTGACGGATATGTTAATTTGCTTGACGGTAGTAATCATCTCACTATGTATATATATATCAAAAGATCACATTGTATACCTTAAATATATACAACACAGGCAACTGATTAGAGACGTCAGTCACAGCTACAAAATCCTGCCACAGTGACATGTCTCGGTGTTTGATTGAGCAGCTGGGGTCTGTAGCCCAGCCAGGTTGGCACATAAACAGACCATCGCACTGCTGTGTCCCCACCATGGCCCTGTGGAGTGGCTTTTGAGATCATCCCCATCCTGTAGAAAAGGATGAGGAGACTCAGAGAGGGTAAGGAGCCCGCCTGACTGAACAAACGGCAGAGACACCTGAGCCAGGGCTAGGAACGCCCCTTCCTCACCTCCCGCACCACGTCCCATCCAACCTTGCTCAAGGAATGTCTTCAGCTACTATTGTTAGCACCAAGCACAGCTCCAGGGACATGGCACAAAAAAGGAAAGTACATCTCAAAGTGGGTAACCATACCTGACCTTGTCCTAGGAAACAGAGAGTCAGGGAGGGAAGGCTTTGAAGATGAGAAGAGTTCAGTCAATGAAAGGGATAGGAACTAATTTATTCTTTCAAAAACATACTGAGGGCCAGGCACAGTGGCTCATGCCTGTAATCCCAGCACTTTAGGAGGCCGAGGTAGGCAGATCACTTGAAGTCAACATGGTGAAACCTTGTCTCTACTAAAAGTACAAAAAGTTAGCTAGCTGGGTATGGTGGAGTGCGCCTGTAGTCTCAGCCACTCCGGAGGCTGGAGCCAGAGATTTGCTTGAGCCTGGGATGCAGAGGTTGCAGTGAGCAGAGATCGTGCCACTGCACTCCAGCCTGGGTGACAGAGCAAGACTCCATTTAAATACATACTGAGGGCCAGGCGTGGTGGCTCACGCCTGTAATCCCAGCACTTTGGAAAGCCAAGGCGGGCAGATCACGAGGTCAGGAGATGGAGACCATCTCGGCTAACGTGGTGAAACCCCATCTCTACTAAAAATATAAAAAATTAGCTGGGCCCGGTGGTGGGTGCCTGTAGTCCCAGCTATTCGGGAGGGGATAAGGCAGGAGAATGGCGTGAACCTGGGAGGCGGAGCTTGCAGTGAGCTGAGATCGCTCACTGCACTCCAGCCTGGGCAACAGAGTGAGACTCTGTCTCAAAATAAATAAATAAAAATAAATATATACTGAGGCTGGCTATGGTGGTATGTGCCTGTAGTCCCAGCTACTCAGGAGGCCAAGGTGGGAGGATTATTTGAGGCCAGGAATTTGAGACCAACCTGGACAACATAGCAAGACCCCATCTCTACAAAAAAATAATAGCTGGGCATGGTGGCATACACCTATAGCCCCAGCTACTTGGGAGACTGAGACAAGAGGATAGTTTGAGGCCAAGAGCAGTGGCTCACACCTGTAATACCAGCACTTTGGGAAGCTGAGGCAGGAAGATCGTTGAGCCCAGGAGTTTGAAACCAGCCTGGGGAATATAGTGACACCCCACCTGTATAAAACATTTTTTAAATTAGCATACAGCCAGGCACGGTGGCTCATCCCTGTAATCACAGTAGCACTTTGGGAGTCCA